>NC_140952.1:7035000-7372500 GCF_014529385.1 Adiantum capillus-veneris | reverse complement strand
CTCTCTCGTGTTAATCACCCGCACACGCCTCTGCACTCTCTCCAATTAAGTAAGATATATTAGCATCTTTTGCAATGCCACATGCCTTGAAGGTGCAAACATGGTATCAGATTCACCAGTTTGTGTCTCATAGGTCATTTTGGCTTGTCGATGCACTCCATGAGACAACATTTCTCTGTGTGTGTGTCACACTCGTTGCCTTGTCCGACGGTGCCTACAAAGGAAATTAGGTCTAAAATAATGAAGCAATTCATCTCCAAAGCCTACATAATCAACTCAAATTCTAGTTTTAGCATCTTGTATTGATAGACAATGAGTCTTCTCACAACCTGGGGTATTTTGGGAATTTTTGACAAAATATTGGGGATATTTTGGGAGTTTATGAAATTTGAGGGGTATTTTGGGAATTTCCACAAATTAGAGGGGTATTTTGCTACTCTAAATCTCGTAACCCTCATTCTGCAGCGTGCTGGCAGCGCACAGAGAGAGAGAGGGGAAGGAGGTAGCGTGCTGACACCCCATCCCGTATAGCTGTGCACCTCTTTCAGTTGGCTTGTATCTCTTCGCCCTTCTTGGCTCGTGACCTCTCCATCTCGAAAGCTCTGGCCACCTCCCTTATCCACCCACCTCAGCTCCTGCACCTGTGGACGGCCCTATGTTCTTTGGAGTTGTCGCATCTCCCAGTACCATGCCACCTTTTCACTGCCTTGATGTTTACGCTGAGGTATTGGCCACGATCGTGAGCTAGATCGCGACCCTTTAGGCCTATGCTGGGTACGAACTTTGGGGTAGGCGGGCGTTGTCAGACCTTGGGAATTCAATCTCTCTCTCTCTCTCTCTCTCTCTGTGTGTGTGTGTGTGTGTGTGTGTGTGTGTGTGTGCGTTCACACTCGACGCCTAGGTGCTGTGTCGCTGTGTGATTAGGGACTGCAAGACGCACAGACCGGATCAAGTACCTCGCGCCACGTGGTAGGAGGAGCCGCAATCCCTCCCCCTTTTATATAGGGGGAGCCGAAATCCCTCCCCCTTTTCTACCCTCGACCCTTAGACATGTGATGGGTTCGAGGGTACGCGAATGCCGTTATCACACCTCTCTCCCAGGCGTTGTGTCGCTTTGTGACCGGGTACTGCAGGGCGCACAAACATGATTGAGCAGCTCGCACCACGTGGCAGGGGAGCCGAAATCCTCCCCCTTTCCTACCCTCGACCCCTTAGACATGTGATGGGCTCGAGGGTACGCGAATGCCGTCATCACACCTCTCTCCCGAGCGTTGTATCACTTTGTGACTGGGTACTACAGGGCGCATAGACCGGATCGAGCAGCTTGCACCACGTGGCAGGGGGAGCCAAAATCCTCCCCCTTTCCTACTCTTGACCCCTTAGACCTATGCTGGGTTCGAGGGTACGTGGATGCAAACATCACACCTCTCTCTCTCTCTTTTCATGTATTGGGAGTAGGTGCTTCAACATCCTCTCTGTGTGTGTGTGTGTGTGTGTGTGTGTGTGTGTGTGTCAATCTTAGAGAAAAATGTGTCACCTAAGCCTTGAGCCGATTGAACAAACAAAACAATCGGTTGAAGAGAGGGGGAGAAGGAGAAAGTCCGCTTCAAAATTCAAGAAAATGGAGTTAAAATTGTAAAAAATTGGTCTATTCTCAAAAAAAAAATCTTTGAAACTTGCCCCCTTAAGGGAATTTTGTACGTCTGTGAAATTCTTTTTTTCCGAACGCTGCTCTCTCCCTCCCACACACACACACACACACACCAATATTCGGGAAAAATGTGTCTCAACTTAATATCGTGCCGTTTTCAATTTCAAAATTGTCGATTGAGAGCAAAAGGAAAAGGAGAAATTCCGCCCCAAAATAGTGTAAAAACAAAAAAAAATGATCTAATTTTTAAAAATTTCCTCTTGACAAAATCAAGAAAAGGAATTTTGTATGTTTGGAAAAACAATTTTTCCCGAACCACACTGACACACACACACACTCACTCTCTCTCTCTCTCTCTCTCTCTCTCTCTCTCTATATATATGTATATATCCCTCTATCATAGACGGGTTGCTTTCTTTCTCTCTCTGTCTCTCTCTCTCTCTCACACACACACACACACACACATCAGCTGGAAGTCGTCTCTCTCTCTCTCTCATGCTCAGATTACAACACAGACAATGCTCTCTCATGCACAGATACCAACTCAGCATGTGGGAGTTCTCTCTCTCTCTCTCTCTCTCTCTCTCTCTCTCCATCAAGATTCAAAGCACTGGAGTCTCAAAGTCCTCTCTCTCTCTCTCTCTCTCTCTCGCGCGCGCGCGCACACACACATCATCTGGAAGTCGTATCTCTCTCTCTCTCTCTCTCCCTCTCTCTCTCTCTCTCATGCTCAGATAACAACACAGACAATGCTCTCTCATGCGCAAATACCAACTCAACAAGTGAAAGCTGTCTCTCTCTCTCTCTCTCTCTCTCTCTCTCTCACTCACTCACTCACACACACACACACACACACACAGAGATACCAACGCAGACAATGCTGTTGAAGATATGAGGTTGGCAATCGAAGAATTCAATCACGTGCCTATTCTTCTTGTCTCGTGATCGAAGGCTTTAATACGACAGAGCAAGAGGGCTTCAGACGAGCCAGCTACAAGAGAGTCGAGGACTCGAGGCCAATAGGTTGGTGCTACACCATCTAGAAATTGATCTCGCGTGGATGAAACATGAGTGCACCATTCTGTTGTATGCCACCAGCAGTATAGGGGATGCAAGCTCGCACACATGTCCTCCCCACGTCGCCTTGTCGCAGCACCCCTAATGCCCCCCCCCCCCCCCCCCCCCCCCTCCCCGCACGCAAGGCAGGGAACCAGAGACACAGACCGAGAGAGAGGGATTGATTTGCCATGCAGATTTTGGTAATCTGTATTTCGCCAACTTGGAGTTGATCCAACCCGCCGCCCCAGCTAGTGAGCTACCCTTTTCCCCTGGACTCGAAATTCTGATCGCATTGACCGCTTGTTCGCCTCTGTCACCTCAGCTCTTTCTGCGAACGCCACCCTGTACGCCCAGGCGCAGTGTCATTCTCTCTCTCTCTCTCTCTCTCTCTCTCTCTCACAGTCGACTGTGTCACCGGCAATGCAAGGTACACCAGCCGGAGCTAGCAGCTTCAGCCACGTGTCAGGAGGGCGAGCCGAAATTCCGTCCCCTTTATACATAATATAGATACTTTACGCTAAAAGCAACTCTTTTTATGATACTCTCTCTCTCTCTCTCACGTGTGTTTGTTAGGGGGAGAGAGAGAGAGAGAGAGAACTCATGTCAAGGAGAATGAAAATATAGTTCGTTGATAGTTTTATAAAAAAATACTAAATTATAAGATCCTAAAGGAAATGTATTTATGAATTCTTCTAGACAAAGTGCTCTGTTCATGTATAACTAACTCAATTTTGTCATTGTTTCTGAGGTAAGAGAAAATATACAAATATAAAAGAAATAAGAGAAATCACTCAAATCATCTCAATTTTAGCAAAAGAAAGCATTAAATTCACATCAAACTAGTCTTAACTATTTTGAGTTGACAAAATAACTCACATCACTTTCAAAACACGAGATGGACATGACAACTTTGGTGGGTAAAGGGGCCAGTAGAGTGCCACCTAAGGTGTGCGGCAAAATTCTGCACAAGTATTGCACCATTTCCTGCATGAAGAGGTGCAATCGGAAGATCGCCGTTGTCGCTATACACAGTAAAAAGATCGACGCAAAAGGCGGCATATACAGTGCAAACGACGATGATATTGTTTCGCAGTGTAACAAAACGAGGGCAGATTTCGTGACGGGGTAGGGGGAGAAGAGGGCCTTTTCGCCAACAAGGCTTGAACACAACATCTAACGGTTCAGATGCGTCCAGACACGAGCTATCCACTCCACCAAACATCCCTTAGTGCTCCTCCTTTGGTCTATTTTAATACTTAGCATTGGGGGTAGACGGGTCCTTGTAAAGGTACCCGTACCCTTATTGACCCCATAATATGCATAACTCGATCCTAGGATGCACTGGTTGGGCTTAAAGATAGAGGCCTATACTAGAGTGCTCTTACACGGAGTAGAGTTTACCCAACTTGTTGAGTTTGAACCAAGGCTCTAGCATAACACATAGTCTAGTTTATGATAATTGATACAACTTGAAGGGCCTCCTTACATGTAAAGGGTTCCTTTTTCTCACTCCAAAATTAGTCAGTCTTGCCTGTCCCCTCAAAAAAAAAAAAGTGAAAGGATCACGATGACTTTCTAAAACAATAAAAAAACGATAAAATCATTAGGTTGAGTTTAACTAAAATCAACGATCGAAAAAGAATTGCATCAGCTTAGCCTTGAGCCGGTTGAAAATCGAGACTAGCCGGTCACAAACCATGATAAAGGGAAGAAACATCGGTAAAACATGTGAAAATAATTTTAAAATCTTACAAATTTTAAAATTTCTAATAGTATTTTCGGGTTGTTAGCGAGGAGGAAACTTGACAGCTTGAATTAAGCTATAAAATGCAACAAAAGTCAAGCCATGTGAGGTTTTGAAATGAAAGGTGAAATTAAAAAAACTCATTGAAATAAATAAATAAATAAATATATATATATATATGTATATATGTATAGAATTTACTAGAATTATGCAAAGTGAAACTTAAGTTTAGCATTGTAAAACAATAGAATGTAAAAAATGTCAAAACATGTGAGGATGTGAAATAAGAAGATCCATTTAATATTTTAAAATCAAAATAACATTTAAAATAAGTTTCATCACATGAAAGGTGAAATAAAAGATCCCTTTAATATTTTAAAATTTAAATAACATTTAAAGTAAATCTCAATCATCACTAAAAACATTGAAAGTATATCTAACTAGGCTCTCCTCTAAGATTTCTTTTAAAAAGCCCAAAACTTAAAAAAAAAAAACACACACACACACACACATTGTGAATGATGTCTTTATGTCATGAATACCCATAAACATGCAAACTTGTCCCCACAAAGACCACACATGATCCACACATTTGTGTCGTTGAGTGATAAATTTTTAGAGGAGCAAAAACAAAGTGGAACATCACAACGGTCTACATAGGATAGAGGAGCCAATGAAAGGATAGGTCCCAAAACTAGGACAAGCTTTGAATAGATCATTGTATCTTTTCGATTAATTCAATACGTTTCACATCAGTTATCTTTTGCTATCTTTTGACGCAAATTGATCGAAAATCATGGATAGGAGATTCATCTGTACAGATTTGAATTTCCTTCAATTGATCCATAAGATTTGAATGTTCCTCTTTATGGTGACATAGAAACAAATGCATTCTATACAAAAGACGATCCTTAGTTAATGCGCCTCTCACAAAGAAAAAGGAAGAAAACAAATTTGTCATCATTAACCAGTGACATGTGGTAGGAATCGACAAGCTTTATCCAAGGGTTCACAATTGCTACTAAAAATTCCATGATTTATTATAAGGACCTCCACAGTGTGAGTTTGAGTTTCCAAACTCACACTCACACTCACTAAGAAAAGAAACTAATCTGAAATAGAGGACCCTGATGAATTTCCCAAACATTTACAAATTCGAAAAAAATTGAAGAATCTCTCGCGCTTTTCTCATAAAAAGATATTTCTTGTTTTCACAACTAACTAAAATAGTTAGCATGTGGATGTAACGCCAGTAAGTGCTACGGTTTTTAAAAAGAAAACGATGACGAATCTTGGCAGATGCGAAAAGAAGCGAGATTGGAGTTCTTGACTGCAGCGTAGCGAAGGGGAAGGGGGAGAGAGAGAGAGAGAGAAAGAGGAGGAGGGGGGGGGAGATGCGAGGCAACGATCGCACGTAGGGGAGCTGGCAGCTATGGGCACAGAAGAGGTATGGGTTTTTTTTTAATTTGTGGGTTGCTTGAAGCAACAACATCAAGTGGATGTTGGGTTGGCTCCGTAAGTTGTATATGAGGCATCCATCCCTCATGCACCTTTTATAGAGATGATTGAGATCTCATATCAATCCTAACATTGGGACTTAAGGATGGGATCGAAGGAGGTATGACATGAATGAATGAATATATAAAAGTAGAGCGAGTATGTCTTGCACATTTTGGAGAAGGAACAAGATAAGAATCTTGCGAGATCTTTCTGGAGAAGGGTGTATGGAAAGAGTCCTCATGATAATTATGGAAGAACAAGTGGTTGGAGGAGGCCGGCATGCAAACTATCTAAATATCGAAGGAAGAGAGAGAGAGAGAGAGGAGGTTGGCAAGGGAGAAGGCGCACAAGAGTTGAAGAGAGGCGACGAGGAAGGGGTGGCTTCAACTCGGACACACATACACACACACACACACACGCATGGCTTGAACTACAGAGTACACACAACGTGCAGTCTCGACTTGGCATGCCGAATGTAGATCGTGCTCTCTCCCTCTCTCTCCGTCTACGTTTTTGAGCTTTCGATTTGATAGGCAACATGGTTGTATGCAGAGCAAGGGTTTAGAGGAGCATGGTGAGATGAAGGGGAGGAAGGCATGTGTGTGCGCGTGTGTGTGTGTGTGTGTGGGGAGGGGGGGGGGGGGGGGGGGGGGGGGGGGGGGGGGGGGGGGGATGCGAGGACTGACAACAGCATGGCAAGTACAAGGGGAGGGAGGCGTAGCTGGCAGGGGAGGAGGGGCTGCTGCATGAGGGAGGGGAGGGAGAGTTAGAGATTCATGGGAATCTTTTCAACTATTGATATTTATTTAAAGTGGACCGGTATGTATTATGGACCAGTAGAGCGAGTAGAGCGAGTAGGTGATAAGTATGGAGGGTGAGTTTCAAAACTCACCATATGGAGGCCTTTGTTGTGGCCAGTGCCATATCCAATTTAAGTCCTCAAAGGGATTGCCCTGTAACCTAAACGAACTTAATACACTCTTTGGCTATCACCAAAAAGACTTTGTGTCCCCTCCCAACACACACATTTGATGGAGGAAAAGACATAATCCATAGAGTATTGGACACATAGTTAAAAGCATGATGACGATGGTTCCACTGTGAAAATGGGGAGAAGAAATTAACGGAGTGGGTGTACCTGATTCTGGAGGCATTTCAAGGCGTTGTTGTAGGCGGTGTTCTTGTTGAGGTTCACCTCTCCTTGCGGATCCTCTCCCCGCACCACACCTGCACTAGCCACCCACTCACACCATCATCATCATCAGCTTGTAATTCAAGCCACGCAAAGATTAGGAGAGCTGTAATCACCGCCGCAGCAGCAGCCTGCGAGGATGAGAGCAAGCAAGCTCAAGAGCACCGATCGGCGATGGCTGACGCAGGCCATGGCGGCAAAGCTGTGGGCTTGGTGACGAGCCCAATGCGTGTGTGTAGAAAAAGAAAGCGCGCGCGGAGGAGGAAGAGCCAATGCGAAAGGTTGCTCTATGGTTGACACATTTTATGTTTTCATTTGATGAGGCCGTCCCCAGATACGTCTCTCTCTCTCTCTCTCTCTCTCTGGACACATCGCCCCTTACGAGCTTTGTCCATAGATGTGTGTACATTCCTTGCATATTCTTTTCTGGCTTCTATCTCTCCATCCATATAGAACCTTCACTTTTTGGAGAGCCTTCCAAATGTGAAAGGCACTCTATAATAAGGGTGCATTCACAAATTTGCAAGGCACTTTATGATAAGGGACAGGTTGTACCTAAGGGCAACGGGGGGAAAGGCACAAAATAATCTACCTATTTTAGTATCAAGCCTTCTTCTCGATACCTTGCAAGCGTTCCATTACTCCCCTCGATTTTGAAGGCATTAGGCTACCTTTTCGGAAGAAAGTTGCTCACCACGATTCTCTATAGCCTCATG
Organism: Adiantum capillus-veneris; assembly: GCF_014529385.1. Taxonomy (NCBI): domain Eukaryota; kingdom Viridiplantae; phylum Streptophyta; class Polypodiopsida; order Polypodiales; family Pteridaceae; genus Adiantum; species Adiantum capillus-veneris. Next base: position 7,364,638 of record NC_140952.1, on the reverse strand, counting down.
CTAATAGAGTTCGTCTCATCAATATTAATTTTTAGCAAGGGTTTTTTTTTGGCGATCAATCACCCTCTAGTTTGGCCAGGTCTCTGAGCCTTCTAGACTGTTTTTGCCTTCTTCCTGTTGCCCCTAGGTGCAACCCGGCCCTAAAGTGCATTCACAAATGTGTTCCCACGCACTCCAAGTTAGCAAGGGTCTCAATAGACATCTCCTACCTAATAGCTCATGTGGCCTCTTACTAAGAAATGTAGCGAGCTGAACCATTTTCCCTTGCAGTGCCCACAAATGGCCAAGAAAATTTGTGAATCAAGCCTAAGCTTGAGAACCCCCCCCCCCCCCCCCCCCCCCCCCCCCCCCCCCCCCCCCAAAACTCCTTCCACCCAAAAAAAAAAAGGGGGAGGGATTTGACACCCATCTTTAGGTGGTGTAGAGTTAAAAACTCGTAAATTTATAAAGGGCCAGAGCGAGCTACACACACACACACGCACGCACACACGCATAGAGTTATGTATTCCATAATGCCTCCAAGGTCAACACCATGGGCAAGGGAGGTAACGAGCTTAAATTCACTACCCAACCATAGAGGTCTAAAGAGTGCATCCTCATCATTCCCTCTACGGTTGGGAGGAGAGCCTCGGTCTCATGCTTCAATTAGCCACTGTGCAAACTATGAAGTCATATTAGGACGTCCATTCATGCATCAAATCATTGTTGTGCAAGAGTGCGGATATGGATACCTTTATCCAAAGCATCACAATGGCACCACCACACTTAACCTAACTACACACCACTAGGGAGATGCATCAAAGTTATCAGTTGTTGATTTAGAGTTAGGCATGTCAATAGGATTCAAGGATTCAAAGGAATCTTTTTTTTTTTTGCAAAACTCGCAATGGGAGTGGATTATATTAACAGATCCAAAAAATTACATATTCTTGCCATGCTCTTGACGAGCCATGACCACTTCAACGGATCCTAGACACATCGGCTGATGGGGGAGCCACCCCTTGACCATAGATGATCCCACACATTCACCTTTGCACGTCCATTAATGTGGCCCCAAGAGTCCTGTTCCACTCCTCTAATTTCTTTGCTTTCCAATGGCGATGATCGTTACCTTGCTTTCTTGGACTATCTCCACGAACTTAGCTACCTCCAAAGAGTTCTCGAAGATCCGATTGTTCCTTGTCTTCCAAATGTGTTTAAAGTAGCAATACCTCACAATTTGTGTAGCAATGAGCATTGTATGGCTCTTGAACATCTTCCCTCCCAAAAAGAGATCGTTCTTGAAGAATCCTATTTTCCAGGTCTTTTGGACCCATTTGCAAATCTTGCCTGCAAGACCACAGATTGTCGGACACTCCGTGAACAGGTGGGAAAGGTCTTCACACTCCGTGAACAGGTGGGAAAGGTCTTCACAATCTGTTCTACATTGTGAGCATCAATCTGGACCAATTCCCCTAGCAAGGACCTTCACTCCAGTTGGCATGGCTATGTTCTTGGCGACGGTTTCACGCCTTGACTTGGCCATTTTTTTCCCCACTATTTATTGAGCGGGGAGAATCAATCATGTGATTCCATAAGAGCGAGATACACATCCTTTGTTTGGGGTTTTAGGTAATGTCTTTTCACAGGCTAGTGCTAAGCTTTCCACTTGAGCTTGGATTCACAAAGCTTGGAGATGTAGAGCTTGAAGTAATAAGTGCGTTGGTCCAGACGGCTCATCAAACAAAGCCACAATGTGCAAGATATTGGTGTTTGAAGCGGGGATGCATTGTAGATCCAAGACGACGAGGTAGGTGACCATAGGTGAATGAAGCTAGTTTCAATAGGTAGATGTGTAGAGCCTGAGATATGGAGCCTATCGGTTCTTTCAGATCGTCAATCGGAGTCTCAGAGGCCAAGTTACAGAGGTTTGAAGTTTTGACGGGGATCGGTTATGAGCCGGTTTGACCGTTTTGTAAAATGTGCTTGTTGGTGTTTTTTGAAGCTCGACGAGTTTGTAGAGGAGATAGGTGATGTATGAAGCTAGCAGGGTGAGACAAGACGTCGATCGAAGTCGGGAGTGCAAAGTTATAGCATGTTAAAGTATGACGATCATGGAGGATTTGTTGTTTTTTGCTTGCTCGGACATTCGGTTCGAGGCCATGCGGAAGTCGAAGTACAGTGGAGACGAAGGAGTTCAAAATGGGGGGTGGTGGCTCTCGATTGGAATTGGCGGCTCTGGCATTAAGCTACGGAGCGGAGAATTGTCTGAAGAGGGTGGAAAAACAACTTTACTTTGAAGTTTTGGTGGTGGTTTTTGAGATGCTTGGAGATGAATTCACATGGAGCTTCCATGTGATGCCTCAAAAAGCCCATATGCGCATTTGACAGTTGGCAGAGAAGGGTATAAGACTTGCATTGGGGAGCTTCACTTGAGCAACGAGTTCAAAGAGTGGCCTTTGAGCTTTGCTATGGTGGCCTAGTCGGGCGACACTCCTGGCACTCTGGGGCGTCCATGGGCGGCGTGTGTGAAGGAGATGGTGGTGTTGTGGTGTCCTAGTTTCTTCCGATGTTGCTGTGGCAGTGGTCAACGATCATTGATAGTGGACGTTGATGGCACGACAGTTCAGTAGGGTGGGGTTCCCTCGGCCCAAAAAGTGGCCAAAAGCTTTTTTAGTGAGGGAGAGGGGGGTCCCATGGGATGTCATGGCGCCATAGCAACCACGGGCCCATGAGGCAGTTCACACGTAGAGAAGACAGAGCAAATCGAGAGTGAGCCCTAGGGATGGATCACATGTAGCAAGGAGTTGATGTGTCTCGAGCATGCCAAATATGCTATATTGAGAATGCCACATGTATGGAATGCAATGAAAATGTCAAAAGGAGCTCCTAGGAGAGCTGCACGGGTCATATAATCCCATTTTTTTTCCCTTTTAAAGCTTGGGATGCTCCTATAAAGGGTGCTCTGGCGAATTTGTAAAGGCTTTTTGGCGGTTTGGGCTTTTTTCCATTTTGCCCTGCAGTGGTGCGGGAGCCAGTGTAGGTTGCCGAGACGGAGGCTGTTGAGCTGTGAAGGGGATGCGGAGCCAGGAGGGCTCCATGCCGATGTTTTGAGCTCTCTAATGCTTGTGCCGGCTTGGAGCTATTGAATATGGTGTCATTTTGGGTATATAGAAGCCATCATTGCCGTCATTTTGTGTCAATTCTCCCTTCTCTTCTCTTCTTATGTGTGCACGTTTCCAGGCGTGTGTTGACAGGTGTGTCCCCTCGAGGTCGGTTGTTCAAAGAGAGATAGAGTCTAGAGGTTGTGTGTGAGTGGAAGGCTACGAATTGGACTATGTGGGATGATTAGGCTGGTTTGAGGTGTTGCAACGCATCTGTGCATCATGTGGTGTGCAAACGGTGGTTTTTCTATGGATTGTGTCGAGTTTTGAAGGTGAACTCTAGTGGATTGGGGTGTTGTTTCTCTTGGGCTATAGAGAGGTGTGTTGATTGTGTTCTGGGTGTGTTCCCCTTTCCATCTTTTGGTGCCCCCAGGGAGGAATTAGAAGGATTCATAGGAATCTTATGAGGCGCAATATAATTTTTGGATTCTCAAAACAATTGAAATGGACAATTGGGCACACTGATTGCTCCATGGTGTTGATTTGATGATTAGAATATTGGTTTGATTCTCAATGGTGATGAAGATGGACAAATGTTGGCAGATTTTGAGTTGTTCATGCTCTTGTTGTGGATGCAAAGCAATGAAGAAAAGGTACAGATAGTGTCGTTGGTGCTGCGAGGTAAAGCAAAGGTTTGGTTTGGTGATCTAGAAGATGCACTGGTTTTCGAGAGTAGTTTCTGTGCAGATTTTGCAAAATGGTGTTGGTTGGTGAAGATCAAGGACGTGCGACTAGAAGTAAGTGAAGATTTTGATGCTTTTGTTGATAAATTTGAAGCTGCTAGAGGGATTTGGTTGTTGTCACCCAAGTAGTCAATGTGTATTTTTTCAAGCTGGATAAGTTCCTAGATTGCCCGAGTCCTTGAGTGCAAGAGAAGGTGGATGATGAAGGCCAAAGGGTTAGGAGGAAGCTGTCAGAGTTGATAGGGCAAAGAGCCGAAAGATGAAGAAGAAAATGGAGGAAGGAGTGCTGCAGTTTGCAGTTGCAGTTGGTGGACCTCAATCGAAATGGATATACATGTTTAAAGAGGTAAAGGCTTTTTCTTGCATTGATATGCATTTGGTGGAAGTTGGTAGAGATGATGGCAGATTGGAGGAGATACTGTCTGTGCCTATGAGGCCTCAAAAGTTGCAGAGAGGCATGTTCAAAGTGCTGGCCAATATGTTTGACCAGGAGGGTTCGAGAAAGGAGATGGTGTAGGGGTTTCGAGAGAAGGTGCTGATTTTGGAGCAGGCAGTGGCGAAAGTGGCTGAATTTCCAAAAGTGACGAGTTCCAAAGAAAGATCCAAAGGTTGTTCGAGTTCTAGTAGTGCTTTGGACATGGATAACATGTGGGAGACAGAGTCTATATGATCGAGGTATGAGGTTTATGATGTTTTTCATATGGGTGAAGTGGTAGTAGATAACGAGTGAGAAGTAGGTCAAAGAGGATCTTGATGTAGATGCAGAGATACCTTGTGTGGACCACGAGGGCTGGGCAACCCTCTCCTATGCCTAGTGATGGTGAGGCCCTGCTGAATGAAGAGGTATGGTGTGTCTGACTTAGCCGAAGAATAGGTCAAAGTGTTTGAGCCGATGAAGGAAGATGTGCAGATGAAGGTGATGTGAGGCACTATGTTGTTGAGCATGCTGATGAAGGTGTCCATGGAGTATGCAATGGTAGTGCAATAGGTACAAAGCGTGGCCAAGGAAGAGAGATTTGATGTGGTTATGGAAGAAGAACAAGTTGATGAAGAAGACTTGCTAGAGGAGTTGGTGAAGAAATGTGGCTCTATTTACTCAAATGATCTTGAGGATGCAGCGGGTATGGAGTGGAATGAGGAGTTGATGCAAGTAGAGGAGCCCATGGTCAAAGAACATGTGCTTTTGGTGGTGCATGGGAAGAAAGAGTAGGCTATGGATGCGGCTAAGCTATCAAGAGAGGTATGTGCCACACGGTTGGTGAATGCTACTATACAGTGGGTGGTTGATCAGGTACAAGGGTCCTTGGAAGAAGCCTACACTTTACATGGTTGGGTAGGAGGGTCAGGTATGTCCAATGCGTCAAAGTCAATGATGCGGAAGCGTAGAGAGAGAGAGAGAGAGAGAGAGAGAGAGAGAGAGAGAGAGAGAGAGAGAGAGAGAGAGAGAGAGAGAGAGAGAGAGAGAGAGAGAGAGAGAGAGAGAGAGAGAGAGAGTCTCTCGTGAACCAATCAACCTTGGCAATGAATAATTGAATGTGTATACAATGGAGGCAAGGGGTTTCTTATATAACAATCCCTTTTAATTTCCCACCCAATGCTTTGTCAAATAAGTAAAATAAATACCTAAAAGCCAAACTAAATAATGGGGTCACATTGGGCTGTTCACTTAAGATGCCAAAAATTTAACACCCTCTCTGTAGCTCATAGTGGACATCGATAGTGAGACCAAGTCGATGAAGAAGCTACCATGGATACCCCAATAGAAGGACTTGGACTACTGGATACACCTCGATGTTGCTCTCCTCAACTTTGTACCTGAGAGTAATGCCATCTTGAGCATTGGTTGCCTTTGTAGAAACTTTGAACTGTAGACCATACTACGTCCAATAATCCCCATTCGTGAACTATGAACACATCACGTCCAAAATATAAAACTCCAAGATAATGAACTATGGAACACATCCTGTCCATGATCCGACCAACAACAATGAATTGGCATGCGCATCCATAGTGTTTTAGACATCTGATTGGTTCCCTGCCAGATGCATGTGCCTTGAACTTTGACCTACGGGTCCAAACACCAATAACTTGAACTCTAGCACAAGGGTCGAAATTAATTATAGGGAGCATTCATTGATTGCCCCTCTTCACCACTCACAAGCCCCTCTTTGGCTGAAGCTAGTGGTGACACCTATCATCTGACTAGAAATCTGACGTCAAGGCCACTGTGACCACCGCCATGTGTGCCATGCCGATCTCCTATGTCAAATATTTATTACCGTAATCTCTGTCCAACTTGCCTTTATCCTTGTCTTCCTTTGAGTCCCTGCCTTTGCCTTTGGCTTCAATCTCGAGCCAAACAAAGCGTGAAGTCACATTCATGACAACTGTGATCGTACCTCATGGATACTAAGGCAACTAACTGAGTACTAGTATTGCCATCCTTGTCCAACTGACCTTTGCCGATGTCCTCTAGCGAACTCCTCCATTTGCTATTGACTTCACAAACTCAAGCCAAACAATTTGTTAGGTTCCTTGAGAACTGTGCCGGTGCATAGGCCGCTAAATGGATGGGTGACGATCCGTTATCCATAGCCACTTGTTGCTTTTGGTCGTTGTTGTCGCGGGTGCTCGAGCAAGGGGAGGCCATATTGCAGTTGCAAAAATTGGTACTCGTACCATCTTGCACTCCAAAGTAGTGGCTGCACGAGTCCCGACTGCTCCACAAATCCCACCTTCTTTGCTGCACCCAAGCCAAATTGTTTTTTCCGTGCAGATCCTCAAGACACTTCAAATTCCAAGCCGTGGTCCACTCATTTGCTAAAGATCTCTGCAATATCTCCAATTCGAGTCACCAAGTCAATGCTCTCAATAGCCTCCAATGTTGAGCAACTTGTCTCGCAAGGCACCGTTGTGATGCCCAATCCCATGCCAAAACACTTCTCCAAAATAAAGGGCTCCCTCTCTTAATCAAAGGCCAATACCTTACTGCCTGTAGTGTTTTGAAACACTGGTAGCACGCAGGCCATCGGGAAGAAAGGAGTGATGGGAGGCTAGCGTTTTGAAACATTGATGAGAGGGAGTAGGGCGTCATTTGATAAGGCGCTAACTGGTAGGGCCTCTGGCGTCTCAAAATGCTGCACAATACTGGAAGGCAGTGTTCTAAAATGCACAAAGGAGCAGCATGCCGTCATAGAAGGGGAGAACCGACACGCAAGGGAGGGACTCGTGAGGGCAACGTTTTAAAACACATGGGACAGCGACAGTGGGGGGGAGTAATGCCGATGACGATGGAGGTTCTTCTCCTCTCCTGGATCTCTTCTTCAAGAGCTTCTCCTCCATGCCAAAGGCTTCAAGAAGGAGCTACTCCTTTGTGTGTTCTAAAATGCACAAAGGAGCAGCATGCCGTTGCAGTAGGGGAGAACCGACACGCAGGGGAGGGACTCGTGAGGGCAGCGTTTTAAAACACATGGGACAACGATAGTGGGGGGGAGTAATGCCGATGACGATGGAGGTTCTTCTCCTCTCTTGGATCTCTTCTTCAAGAGCTTCTCCTCCATGCCAAAGGCTTCAAGCAGGAGCTACACCAAGCCCTCATACCATGTCAAAGTTGACAATGTGGAAGCATAGAGACCAAAGGGAGTGAGCACGAGAAAGAGAAAGATAATGAGAGAGAGAGAGAGAGAGAGAGAGAGAGAGAGAGAGAGAGAGAGAGAGAGAGAGAGAGAGAGAGAGAGAGAGAGAGAGAGTCTCCTAAACCAATCAACCTTGGCAATGACTAAGTGAATGCGTACACAATGGAGGCAAGGATTTGCTTATATAGCAATCCCAATAAATTTCCCTACCCAAGACTTTGACAACTAAGTAAAATAAATACCTAACAGTCAAACTAAATAATGGGGTCACATTGGGCAGTTGACTCAAGATGCCAAAAATTTAATGGAAATGATGTGTTTGTTGAGCAGGGTGATGAGCACGATGGTGCTCAATACGCCCATTCATTCTAGGGCTATCTATCTTTCATTGCACACTAAGTAAAACACTCTCTTTTGTGTGCCTTGAGCTTCCTTCGTCTTCTCCAACAATTGGTATCAGAGCAGGTTGCGTCCTCGGGGCTTAGTCGCCAGCATCTCCAGCACACACCTCCTCACTTTCTCCGATTTCTGTGAGCTTTGACAAGCATTCGCAGGTCGACAAAAAATTTGCACGTCGGCAGTACTGCACAGGCTATTTTTTCATTTTGTGTAAAACTTTTGTCATTGTCGTTTTTTGCATGATAGGTCCCTCACAGTCTTCTACGGTTTGTGCTATCTAGCACATGTTCTTCCCGCTTTGTTTCTCCTCTTTTCGGACTGTTTTCACATCAAGTGCAACATTTACCATGGCTGACAATAACACAGATGTGTTCAGGATGTTTGATGTTAACGACAGATTGGATGGGGACAATTTCCCTATGTGGGTTTACATGATGCAACATGTTATTGTGTCAAAGGGCGTCTGGAATATTGTGTAGGGCATTGATGTACGTCCTGGTTCTGAGGATGTAGGCAATGTTGAGGATGTTGCAAGTCTTGCTGCTGTTAGAGTTGTTTTGCCTACGACAGAACAAGCTTGACGCTCATGTGTTGATTGTGTTGTCTGTGGAGCACACCATCACTCCTCACATTCGTTCAATGAAATCTGCAAAACAGGCTTGCAATATTTTGGCTGTTCTTTATGCAAGCCGTAATGAGGCTAAAATTGTATTGCTACGTAAAGAGTTGGAGTCGAAGATTATGCATGAGGAAGATGATATGGAAACTTTCCTTGCTGGTGTCAAGGATATCAATGAGCAACTTATTTTTGCAAGTGAAGTTATTTCAAGGAGTTCCCTTGGGGTAGACTGTTCTTGATGCCTTACTAGATTCTTATCAGAATTTTGCTAGTACTTGAAAACTTATGACCCAAGGAAATCCTGAAGTTTTCAATTTTGATGCATTATGCACATTGTTGTTACAAGAGTCACTTTCCAAAAATAACAGGACTAGACAACGTGCAGTTGAACAAGCTTTTATTGCTGCTCAAAGAAAGGGTGGTAACAACAATGCGGCCCCTTCTTATGATTCTTGTGCAAGTGGAGAATCACATGTTTCTAATTCCTCAGGAAATTCTTGGAATAAGGGAAAAAAGAAGATGCATTGCCATTATTGTAAAGCTAATGATCTCTTGATCAAGAAATGTCCTAAGTTGAAGACAAAAGAGGCTAAGAAGAAAGAGGGTGGTTCCACTGCAAATGCTGGTTCCACTACAAATGCAACTATTGTTGAATCTTCTGTGAAAGAAGACTGTGATGCTGATGTTGATGCAGAAGGGCTTTTAGTGTAGAGTGTACCTATAATCCTGCTGTCCATGATGCATGCATGCCAATTGCTGCAGATTCAGATGTGTGGTATTTTGATAGTGGTACTACAAAGCACATTACCTCACATCATGAATTGTTCACCTCTCTTGAGTTTGTCCCTCATGGGAATTCAATCACTTGTGCCAACAATGCCTCTTCTCCGGTTCAGGGAGTTGGAAAGATTGTGCTTACTGTTGCAAATGGCAGTTCTTTCACACTTGTTGATGCACTTTATGTACCTGGGATAAAAAAGAATCTTTTGTCTATATCTACACTTGTGAGACTTGGACTTGTAGTCAAGTTTGTGGATGATATATGTACAATACATGATCTCAATTTCCAAAGGATGGTTTAGTTTGGGCCACATGCAGGTTGCAGTTTGTGCATAGTGATGTTTGTGGGCCCATGCAAACGCTGTCCTTGGGAAATTACCTTTACTTTGTGACTTTCATTGATGATTACTCCAGGAATACATCGGTATTTCCGCTTAAATCCAAGTTCGAAGTTTTTATGTGCTTCAAACAATTTTTGGCTATGGCTGAAAATGTCTCGAAATGTACTATGGGCACCCTCCGTTCTGATCGAGGGGAGGAGTATATGTCTCATGAATTTAATGCATTTTTGGCTAGTCATGGGATAAAATACTAATTACAGTGTCTTATACGCCTCAAAAAAATGGTGTTGTAGAGAGGAAAAACAAGTCACTTACAAAAATGGCATGATGTATGGTCAAAAGTCAAGCTTTGCCGCATTCTTTTTGTCTTGATGCAATCATGTGTGCCACTTATGTACTAAACAAGTGTCCTACAAAAGCTTTGGAGTCTATTACTCTATATGAAACATGGCATGATAGAAAGCCTTCTATTGAGCACATGCGTGTTTTTGGCTATTTGGCATATGCTTTGGTGCCACAAGCACATCACAAAAAATTGGATGATAAGGCTTTCAAATGTATTTTTGTTGGTTATAGTGTTGAAAGCAAAGGTTAGAGGTTGTATCATCCACAAACAAAGCGTATTCTAGTTTCATGTGATGTTGTGTTTGTGGAAGATTCTGTTCAGCCCTTGCTATCATGTACTAGAGACACTAATGTAAGCTCACAAGACATTTATGACACTTTGTTGCCTCCTTTTAGTGGTGGAAGTTCAAATGTAAAAACAATGAGGCAAATGTATAGCCTATGGGGGTTTCTAAAAATGTTACAATCATTCTATTATTGATGCAGATGTACATGATGTACTTGATGAGGAAGGCTGAAAATGAGCAAGCTAGAGGTATGCCAAAATGGCTGTTGCATACATTGCATGACAATAAATTGGATGCACCGTTGACTAGACCTACCCATTCAGGATCTCGCCATGCATCTTATGCATCAGATTGTTATGCTTTGGCTATGTCTAGCCTACATATTGTTGAGCAACCTGTCTCGTTTGATGAAGCACAAAATTCACAAAATTGGATAGTTGCTATGCAATCCGAAGAATATGACGCACTTATAGAAAATGACACATGGACTTTATGTGATTTGCCTCCTGGAAATCCATTGGTACGAAGTGGGTTTACAAGTTGAAACACAAGCCAGATGTGAGATTGATTGATATAAGGCTCACTTGTTGCAAAGGGTTATGCACAACAAAAAGATATAGACTATGAAGAGATTTTTGCTCCCACTTGTCGTATGACTACTGTGCGTTTTCTATGAGCATTGGTAGCTCATTTTGATTGGGATGTACATCTATTAGACATTGTTACTCCTTTCTTTCATGGTGATATATTTGAGGAAGTTTATGTAATGCAGCCTTGCGGTTTTGTCAAGAAAGGACAAGAGGATAAGGTGTGCAAATGTAACAAAGCTTTGTATGTGTTGAAGCAATCTCCTCGTTCTTGGTATGAGAAGGCTGACACTCATATGGTCAAATGAGGCTTTCGTAATAGTCCAAAGCACATTGTATGTCAAGCGTGAGGGCAACGCACTTCTCATTGTGGTTCTTTATGTAGACAATTTTCTAATCACTGGACCAAATGAGAGACATATTGCTGAATTTAAGGCTGATTTGAATGCTATTTTCAAGATGAAAGATTTGGGATTGTTGCATCATTACTTGGATATAAAATTCAAGGAGTGTGATGGTGGTATTTCCGTGTGTCAAGAAACTTACATAGAGACATTGCTCTATAAGTTTGGACTTGAGGACTGCAAACCTATTGCCACTCCCATGGAAACAAGTTTGAAATTAAGTCCCCATGATGCTGGTGATCCTGTAGATGTCACTCTTTACCAAACTGCTGTTGGATGCCTCATTTATGTACGCAACACGAGGCCGGATATTCAGTTGCAGTCTCACAGGTCAAAAAATTTATGCATAGCCCAGGGTCTAAGCATTGGCAGGCTTTCAAGAGGATTTTTCACTACTTGAGTGGCACTTTACATCTTGGCTTGTTTTATTACAAGGGGGGATCATTGTTGCCAGACTACTTGATTTTTCAGACTCAAATTGGGTTGGTTGTTTCGACAAGAAAATGTCCACAAGTGGTTTTTTTTTCATGCTTGGCAGTTCATGTATATTATGGTTGAGCAAGAATCAACCTACTGTGGCCACTTCTAGTTGTGAGGCTGAGTACAGGGTAGTATTCATAGCTACGGTTGAGTGTGTATGGCTCATATGCCTTATGGATGATTTGGGTATTAGACAGGACACTACCAACACTATCTACACTGATAGTCATAGCGCATTGGCAGTTGCGAGGAACCCAGTTTTCCATGCTCGCACAAAGAACATTGAGGTGCATTACCACTATGTCAGGGAGATGCTCTTAGCAGGAGAGATCATCTTGGCTTATGTGCCAACACGGGACAACCTTGCAAATCTTTTCACAAAGGCATTGTCTCGTGAGAAGTTCGAAGCTTTCCACAAAGCTTTGGGCTTACTTCCCTTTGTGGAATGATCATGTCCTTAGGCATGGCAGTTTCCTTTACTCATGTGCCAGCTCTTGTTCAACGCATCACTCCAGGGGGGATTTGTTACCATATACATGTGGTAGTGATTTGTGTGAACACGCTTAGGACTGTCGGGGCATTTTTTCCCTCTTTAGGAGTTTTTTCCCCCCGTGCATTGTATATATGCCCATTTATTCTAGGGCTATCTATATTTACATTACACACTAATAAGTAAAACACTCTCTGTTGTGTGCCTTGAGCTTCCTTTGTCTTCTCCAAGTTGTGTGTGTTTTCCTGCAACCCTAATTCCAACACAGGATGTGTTCCACATTTCTTTACCTTGGAGTTTTATATTTTAGACGTGATGTGTTTACAGTTCACAAATGGGGATTATTGGACATAATGTGGTCTACAGTTCAAGTTTTCTACAAATGCAACCGAAGGTGAGGGAAGAAACAATGAGATATATCTAGTTGGTGGCCACTTTTTGGGGTGTCCATGGTAGCTTCTTCATCAACTTGGTCTCACTATTGATGTCCACTATGAGCTGCAGAGAGTGTGGAATGGAAATGGCCTATGAACTTTGAGAATAGTGGAATTAAGAGAGTTAAAGTGAGCATTTTTGTGAGATCACTTTGAGAACATAGAGGGTGAACTTAGTTGATGGTAGCAACATGTACATAGTACTTAATTAACTTGGCATGAACAATACTTTTGTAAGAGAGAGAGGATTAGAGAACATGACAATAGTTGAGGATCGGATTTACTTGGAGCCGGTGGTCCCCCCTCCAAAAGGCGTTTGTATTATAGATTCTTCCATCAAGAGAGACTTGGTACAATACAATCTTTGTGTTATTTGTGATCTTGGTGGTGCTATGAAGATAGAAAGATTCATGCATCACAAGCATAACATAAACTTTGCAAAAAGAATTAATCATCCCAAGCCTCAGTCCCAAGGCCTCAAACACCTTCGAAGGTGGAGAGAGCTAGCAGGGAATGAGGGTAGGGAAGAGGAAGAAGAATCATTCATATGAGAAAGAAATAGTTCCTCACTTATCATCAATCTTCTTGCTTAGCATAGTAATGAAGATGAAGAAGATGGCAAGCTTAAGCATTGAAGAATGGATCTTGGTTGGATTTGCATTCCATTGCCACGATTGTTGGTGTAGGCTCTCCACTTCTCAACAATCTTGGAGAAGGAGATGGAGCTTTTGCACTTTGCATTTCCCACAATGAGAGTATATGTGTGTGTGTGTGTGTGTGTGGGAGAGTATACTCCCTCTCATGCTTGGTCGACACCTCTCTCTCTCTCGTATTATTTAATCATATCATTTGGACACGTGTCCTCTTTTTCCTCTTTGAGAGAAAGAGCTTAATTATTTATTTTTATGCATCTAAATTCTCATTGGACCCCTTTAAAGCCTATCCAATAGGATTCAAGCACATCATGAGGGCCACATGTGGAGGATTTTGGACATGTATCTTTTATGCTTCTTAAGTCATTTGGTTTGAATTGAACACTTCAAGTATTTAGTCAATTAAACATGAAACAGTTTATGCCTCTTGAGAGTTTATCTTTGAATTGAATACTTCACTAATCTTAGTCATTTAAGCATAAAAATCACGACAAGCTTTTGGCAAGGTTCCCACAAACACTTTAAGCACTTTAGTTAACAAGCCGACAAGCACCTCATGCTTGGGTAGGATTTCCACCTCAAGGTCAGCCCTAGTTTGCCTAAGGTCAAAGGACTTTTTAACACCAACTTTTGGAGGTCTTTAATGAAGCTGACCCTAAAGTCGTTTAAGCTCCATTAGATGCACGTTTCTCTTTGATAGACTACCTCCTTTTGGACCCCTATTGAGATGTAATCATCTCTCCTCTTGGGTCCTTGATGAGGTAAATCTAGAAGCACTTATTGCACATTTCTCTTTGGTAGACCGTTTCCTTTTGGACCCCTATTGAGATGCAACCATTTCTCCTTTTGATCCCCTGTTGAGATAGTTTTAGAAGCACATATCTACATACTAACTCTTGTTCCCTTTTTATCTTCCCATATTAAGTGATCAATTTAATATGATAAAATCATTTGGTAAAGTTACATATTATATATTATGACATTACCTCTCTCTTGAAATCATAGTCGTCCTCGACTATGAGGTAGAGAAGATAAATCCTAGTCATTCATCCATGTTTCTTAGAGGGTAGAGGATCCCTTTTTACCCTACGAAATTATTCCAGAATGGATGAATAATTTATTTGGTGCTTGGGAGACTTAGCTGTTGCAAGCATGTCTGCTCTTTAGTCCATATCATACTTCCAAAGTAGAGTGACAAGCTCTACTTGGGTGTTTGGAAGACTTCATCACCACAAACATGATCCTAAGCATGCATACTTCTTAAATTTTGTACACAATTAAAGAAAGAGAATGAGTCTCATAAGACAAAAACATTGTTCATTTAAAATTCATTTTCATTTGCTTACTCTAGTGTAGCATTGTAAGCATTGACAAGGTTCATATTATCCTTAAGGTAGGTTCTTTGTATCCATCTAGCATCTTTTAAAGGATAATTCTTAAACTTAACAAGATATCATTGGATAATGTTACTGTTTCTTAGTACCTTGTCTTCACGTCGAAGAATCGATTCGGGCCCGGGGCAGTCACTTATCAAAAGACCCCTATATCACGTGCGTTCAAGAGGTAATTAATAATACCCCAATATACATACTATACTTACAGTGTGAGCCTATTTAAAAAACCCCCACCCCCCTCTGTATGTATACATTTTAAACATTTTGGTCTTTTAATAATCCTCTCCGGTTAACTCACATGATATCATACACATTCTAAAAGGTGACCGCCCCGGGGATTCGGCTGCAACACCTCTTCTTGATCTTTGATCTCTCGCGAGTCCTCCATTATTGGTTCTTTTGGTGGTTCTCCTTTGTAAGGCTTGAGTAGGCTCACATGGTTAGCATTGTGAATGAGCCTTGGGTAACTTTAAATAATAAGCCAGCATTGATTGGCTTAAGAATTTCAAAAGAAAGGACCATAGTATCTTTTTGATTGTTTAGCATAATACTCTTGGTGGCCCGGAGGATTCTTGCCCGAACTATGCCTTAGATGAGCCTTGAGAAACTTTAGCAAGACCCAATCATTTTCCTTAAAGGCTAAGGCTCTTCTGTGCTTATTAGCAACAACAACCCTTTTTGCCTTTACTTTGAGGTGGATATAACCTCTTTAATCTTTGGAAAAGATTCTTGTGAGTCTCGGCTATATTCATCAGTAGCGAAGATCTTCCTGTGTACTTTAAGTAGTAAGGGACTTTTGGATCTTTCCTTTTTAACCTCAAAAGGTGCTTTCCCTATAGAAGTATGTACAATGTAATTGTACGCATACTCTATAAGAGGTAGGTACTTCTCTCATTGAGAACGTTGGTCTACTTCCATGACATAGGCTTTTAGTAGATTCAAGAATCATTAGATTAGTTATTTCACTTGGTCATCTGTTTGTGGATGATAGGCCGAAAGAGAAATTTAATCTACTTCCTAGATTCTCAAAGCAACCCTTATAGAAATTACTGGTCATTCTAGGATCTTTGTTCGACACTATGGATGTTGGCAAGCCATGATACTTGCAAATTTGATTTTCAAAGAGGGTTGTCATTTGATGTGCCTTAATAGTCTTTTTGACAGGCATAGAGTGGGTTTTCTTGCTAAGCCTGTCGACTGAAACAATCCAAGTTTCGTCCCTCAATCAAATTTCAATTTTTGATAGACCACACATTTTGAAACATACTCTTGTATGTTTACTTTTCATGGTACACCAACAAAAATACATTTCTAGTCCTAGAAGAGTAGATCAAGGAATCCCTCTTTGCCCCGCATATAAGGAGAAGCATGGGATTCATACATGACTTTCTTATTATATGGGTGAGTAACACATAGCCTATTGCCGTTTTGAAGATAACCATCCTTCAAGGTGAATGGTTCTTTTTTTCTTCCCTAATGCAAGGTTGTAATTACCTACTTAAAGTCTTGGTCAGTAGCATACTCACCTATCATAAAAGATAGATGATCTTGAGTTGCTATAGACACCACATTTACCCTTGGCCATTTGAAAGTGCATCGACCACTTGATTGTGCTTGCCAGCAATGTGAGAAATGTGTAATCTCAATTGCAAAAGAAAATTTGCCCACCTCATTAGTTTGTCGGAGAGCTTGGTTTGTGTCATGAAGTACTTGAGTCTCTGTGATCCATTTGTAGGATGAATGGATCCCCCAAGATATAGTGTTTCCATGTGTCTAGCACATGCAGAATAGGTAAAAGCTCTTTTTTGTATATGCCCAAGACCCGTTCATGGGCATTGAGCCTCCGACTCTCATATGCTATGGCATGCCCTTCTTGAAGCAAAACTGCTCCAAGGCAATCACCACAAGCATCACATTGGACCTCAAATGGCTTTGAGAGACCCGGGAGCATGAGGACTGGTTGAGAGGTAAGCTTCTCTTTGAGGTTTTTAAAAGAATTTTTCTCCTTAGCAGTCCATGAATACTTAACGTTTTTCTTTGTTAAGTCCTGTAATGGTCTTGCTATTTGAGGAAAATTTGCTATGAAGCGTCTATAGTATGCACACATACCAATAAAGCTTCTTAGCTCATGTAGATTCCATGGATTAGGCCATGATTTTATTACCTCCAACTTTGATGGATCCATACGGATACCATCTTGAGAGATAATGTGACCTAAATATTGAATCTCTTCTAGAAAAAATTCACTTTTCTTTTGATTAGTGGAAAGCTTATTCTCTCTCACAACTTGAAAGATTACATGGAGGTGTCACTTGTACTCCTCAAGAGAATTTGAGTGGCCTGAAGTTTTTTGTCCATCGTGGGTTTGAATGCGGCTGGAGCATTTGTCAGGCCAAAACTTGTAGCTTATCAAATATCTTCTACCCGCGGCACGGGAATTTCTTTTTCTAGTGATCATGTTTAGTGCTCTTATAGTCGACACACATGTGATATGTGCCATATTTATTTTGCACTAAAGGTACTCATGAACAGAATGGATTCACCAATTCATGCACTTGTCTCATGATCTCCTCTTGTTGAGCTTGTGAAACTCAATAATGAGGTTTATTAGGGGGTGAGCTTCATAGTAGAATCTCTATTGCATGGTCATCATCCCCTTGTTTTGGAGGTAGCTCACTAGGGATGTAATCAATGAAAACATCTTGGAATCCATTTAGGAAATTAGACAACACTAATTCCTCTTGATTCCCTTTATTGCTACTTGTGAAAACATTAGAATCATTTACAGATTCTCTGACAAAAATCATATACAGAAAAATAGATCTTTTTATTGAATTATCAAAAGCAAGCATATTTACCAGGGATATGGTGTTCCCCAAATCATTAACATCTATGTACATGTTTTTTTCCCTATATGTGAAATAGATTCTTCTTTTAGGGAACTTCATGTTGGCAGCCATGCGGTTGAACCATGGTGCCCCTAGCCTCATGTTGGAGAGGAGAGATAAAAAAGTCTTCTTTGTCGACGTAGCTTTGGACATGAAGCCTCAACTTCCCAATCAAGGGAGTAATGGAGGCTTGCTGTCCCTTGCAAGCTGTGTGAGCAGTTACACTATCTCCCATCTCAAAAGCTTGAATGTCCAACTTGGTGGCCAACTCCATTGATATAAAGTTGTGAGTAGAGCCAGGGTCAAACAAGATGAAGTCATCATGCTCCATTACTTTTCTCCAAGCATAGGAGAGGGATGAGCCTTTGCAATGAGTATCCTCTTTTAGAGATTCAACCATGGAAGCTCTAGAAGTGTCATTGCATACATTTTTCTTTTGGGCAAGAACGATAACCATGTCCTTGCTTCCCACACTTACACTTATGGTCCTTGCAAAAAGCTTCAAGCTCTTCATGAGAGAGATTGTTTTTACCTTTGTAAACTCCCTTCTCCTTCGACCTATTGTTGTTGTTGGAAGTTCCTTGGGAAGAATTTTGGGCATTGATTTTCCCCTTTGCATCATTTTTGTCTTTGTTTTCCATGGGTTTGACATTCCATCTAGCCCCTTGTTGGAAATTGATGCAGGAAGAAACCATAGTGTGGTGGATTACTTCGGTGATAGAACCAGGCCATTGGGAGTTGACATACTCGACCATTTCTTCAGGTAATTCCACACAAAATTGTTGCTTTTGCTCGACGAAGTCTATCTTTTGGAAGACAGTAGCCTTGAGATGTAAATCCCAAAACTTGTCCACATAGACTCATGTGAGAGAAGCTTCCAATTGCACCATTCGATAAGTACTTTGTCCTTTGCATCGCTTGCAAGGAATTGCTTCATGATGGAAACTCGTGGAGTTTTCCATGTCTTTGTGGCTTCACCATTTCCACGAAGGCTAGACCACCATTGACGAGATGATGTTTGGAAGTGCATAGCTACATGGAGTAGCTTGGAGGACTCCATGAAGCCCTCGTCTCCAAAGGCCGCATCAAATGGTTGGATGAAGGCCAATTCTTTGTCTTTGGCACCAAAGGTGCCATCATAGGTGAGAA
This sequence comes from Adiantum capillus-veneris, assembly GCF_014529385.1. Lineage (NCBI taxonomy): Eukaryota > Viridiplantae > Streptophyta > Polypodiopsida > Polypodiales > Pteridaceae > Adiantum > Adiantum capillus-veneris. The sequence continues at coordinate 7,345,927 of NC_140952.1, read as the reverse complement.
AAGAGATACTGTTTCGTCCCTCTTTGAACTTCTTGAGCTTTTGTGATCTTTGCCATGCAGGGTATGATTTGCAATGTCCTCTCCTCTTGTATTCTCTAGGAGAATAGCCATAGCTTTCGTCGAGAGAGGAGGAAGATGAAGAAGAAGGAGAAGAGGGTGACCTCTTTCTTGCCTTTTTCTTCATTTGTTTTCTCTCTTCCCTTTTGGAGTGACGAGGAGAAGGACTATGGGTTGACCATTTCCTCTTGGGAGGAGTTGGCAATAGTATAGACCACCATGTTCATGAAGCCACATCTTTAGAGGAACTTAGGGATTCACTTATTTCTCGTTCTTTGGATTCCTCCTCTCTTATGGGAGAGAGTCTTCTTTTGGGAGTCTCATCAAGAGACCTCCTAAGATCTCTCTCTCCTCTTGGAGAGGAAGGGAGATCCCATAAGCACGAAGTTGTTGAGTAACTTTGGCTTACAAATTAGGGTTAAACATTGCATCATGCAACCTAGTAACAAGATAATTGATAAACATGGGGACATAATCAATAGCACCTTCATGTGCAAAATCAAACTTATCAATGTTCATTCACTCTCTTGGTTATTGTTACCCATGATAATTATACTTATGTGTTTACTTAGAGTATTATTTGGCAATTCAAAACCTTAGTTGCTACTCCTCTTAGCCTTTGAAAATAAGCACTTAAGTATCTACACCCACGGCTCATATTGGTTAATTATAGAGAGTAGTGGGGTGGGTCTAACATAGCAGACTTGCTGAGGGATAGCTCCTTTTGGACTTCTTATGGCTCAATAATGATAAAGCCGTAGGCAAGTCTAAAAAGACCCCATTATTAAGACCAAAGCTCTTGAAGTGTGCACCATATCCCACATAGTGGACTCAAAAAAATCGATAATAAATCTAGTCCCACTTACCCTAATATAATTAGAAAAATCAACCATTAATAGGCTACTTAAGGACCTCTCTTCTTAAACAAGAAAAAAGAAACCAAATGCTTTGATACCAATGTAATGGAAATGGCCTATGAACTTTGAGAATAACGGAATTAAGAGAATTAAATGAGCATTTTTGTGATATCACTTGGAGAACATAGAGGGTGAACTTAACTGATGGTAGCAACATGAACATACTACTTAATTAACTTGGCATGAACAATAATTTTACAAGAGAGAGAGAGTATTAGAGAACATGGCAATAGATGAGGACCATATTTACTTGGAGCCAGTGGTCCCCCCTCCAAAAGGCGGTTTGTATTATAGATTCTCCCATCAAGAGAGACTTGATACAATAAAATCTTTGTGTTCCTTGTGACCTTAGTAATGGTATGAAGATGGAAAGATTCATGCATCACAAGCATAACATAAAATTTGCAAAAAGCATTAATCATCCCAAGCCTCAATCCCAAGGCCTCAAACTGCTCCGAAGGTGGAGATAGTTAGCAGGGAATGAGGGTACGGAAGAGGAAGCAGAATCATTCATAGGAGAAAGAAATAGTTCCTCACTTATCACCACTCTTCTTGCTTATCATAGCATAATAGCATAGTAACGAAGATGAAGAAGATGGCAAGCTTAAGCATTGAAGAATGGATCTTGGTTGGATTTGCATTCCATAGAAAATATTGTTGGTGTAGGCTCTCCACTTCTCAACAATCTTGGAGAAGGAGATGGAGCTTTTGCACTTTGCATTTTCCACAATGAGAGTATGTGTGTGTGTGTGTGTGTGTGTGTGTGTGTGTGGGAGAGTATACTCCCTCTCATGCTTGGTTGACACCTCTCTCTCTCTCTCTCTCTCTCTCTCTCTCTCTCTCTCGTATTATTTAATCATATCATTTGGACACGTGTCCTCTTTTTCCTCTTTGAGAGAAAGAGCTTAATTATTTATTTTTATGCATCTAAATTCTCATTGGACCCCTTTAAAGCCTATCCAATAGGATTCAAGCACATCATGAGGGCCACATGTGGAGGATTTTGGACATGTATCTTTTATGCTTCTTAAGTCATTTGGTTTGAATTGAACACTTCAAGCATTTAGTCAATTAAACATGAAACAGTTTATGCCTCTTGAGAGTTTATCTTTGAATTGAATACTTAACGAATCTTAGTCATTTAAGCATAAAAATCACGACAAGATTTTGGCAAGGTTCCCACAAACACTTTAAGCACTTTAGTTAACAAGCCGACAAGCACCTCATGCTTGGGTAGGATTTCCACCTCAAGGTCAACCCTAGCTTGCTTAAGGTCAAAGGATGTTTTAGCACTAACTTTTGGAGGTCTTTAATGAAGCTAACCCTAAGTCTTTGAAGCTCCATTAGATGCACGTTGCTCTTTGATAGACTACCTCCTTTTGGACCCCTATTGAGATGTAACCATATCTCCTCTTGGTCCCTTGATGAGGTAAATATAGAAGCACTTATTGCACATTGCTCTTTGGTAGACTGTCTCCTTTTGGACCCCTATTGAGATAGGTTTAGAAAGCACATATCTATATCCTAACTCTTGTGCCCTTTTATCTTCCCATATTAAGTGATCAATTTAATATGAGAAAATCATTTGGTAAAGTTAGATATTATATTTTATGACATGGTGTTTGAGTTTTGGTATTTATTTTGAGTGTCTTTTAGGTATTTATTTTACTTATTTGTCAAAGTCTAGGTAGGGCAATTTACTGAGGTTGCTATACAAGCAACCCCCTTGCCTCATTGTATTACACATTCAATTATTGATTTCCAAGGTTGATTGTTTTAGGAGACTCTCTCTCTCTCTCTCTCTCTCTCTCTCTCTCTCTCTTTGTGCTTCCACCTCATTGACTTTGATTGGTAGGTGAAGGATGTTCAATGTTTGGGGTTTTTTTCTTGGAGATGTAGAGATTGAAGTGTTGAGTGAGTTGGTCTAGATGGCTCATCAAACAGAGCCGTAGTGTGTGAGATATTGGTGTTTGGAGCAGGGATGCATTGCAGATCCAAGATGGGCAAGGCAGGTGATGCAAGTGGTCTATTTTTAGTGGGTAATTGTGTAGAGCTTGAAGTATGGAGCCTGTCGGTCTTTTCAGATCTTTAATAGGAGTCTTAAAGGGAGGTTTGAATATTTATTGGGGGTCGGTTCTGAGCCTGTTTGAACGCTTTGGAAAATGTTATTGTAGGTGTTTTTTGAAGCTTGACAAAATTTGCAAAGGAAGTGGGTGATGTATGGAACTAGTAAGAAGAGACGGCACATCAATCGGAGTTATAGCAGGTTAAAGTTTGACGACCGTGGCGACCGTGGAGGATCTAGAGTCTTTTGCCGACTTTGTGTGTTTGGTTCAAGGCCATACAAAAGTCAGTGTAGTGGAGACAACGGAGTTCTAAGTCGGGGATGGTGGCTCTCCGTTGGAATTGGCGGCCCAGGCATTGGGCTATGGAGCAGAGACTTGCAACTGTCTGAAGAGGGGTGGAAAACCAAGTTTATTTTTGAATTTTTGGTGGTTGTTTTTGAGATGCTTGGAGATGATTTCACATGGAGCTGCCATGTGGCGCTTGAGAAAGCGCATATGCGCATTTTGCAATTGGCAAAAGAGAGTATAAAATGTGTATTGGGGAGCTTCACTTGAGCAACAAGTTGAGCGAGAGGCCTTTGAGCTTGGATATGGTGGCCTAGTCAGTCGACGCTCCTGGTGCCCGTGGGTGGCGTGTGTGAAGGAGATGGTGGTGTTGTGATTCCCTAGCACCGTCCAGTGCTGTTGTGGCAGTGGCCGATGGCCGTTGACAGTGGATATTGATGATGTGGTAGTTTTGTAGGGCTGGGTTCCCGCAGCCCTGAAAGTCGCCAAAGCTTTTTAGTAAGGGAGAGGGGGGTCCATGGGATGTCATGCCACCATCACAACAACGGGACCCCTGTGGCAGTTCACATGCAGAGGAGACATAGCCGATCAAGAGTGAGCCCTAGGGATGGATCACATGCAGTGTGGGAGAGAAAAAAGTGGAAACAAGTTGATGTGTCTCGAGCATGCCAGATATGCTATACTCAGAATGCCACATGTATGCAATGCAATGAAAATATCAAAAGGAGCTCCTAGTGAGCTGCACGGGTCAGATAATCCCAATTTTTTTCTTTTTAAGCTTGATGCTCCTATAAAGGGTGTTCTCATGAATTTGTAAAGGCTTTTTGACAGTCTGGGATTTTTGGCATTTTGGCTTTTTACCATTTTGCCATTTAGTGATGGGGGAGCCAGTGTACGTTGCCGAGATGGAGCCTGTTGAGTTGTGAAGGGGATGTGGAGCCAAGAGGGCTGCTTGTGGATGTGTTCAGCTCACCAATATGTGTCCGGCTTGGAGCTATTGTATATGGTGTCATTTTGTGTATATTGAATCCATCATTGCCATCATTTTGTGTCAATTCCCCCTTCTCTTCTCTACTTATGTGTGTGCATTTTTGGGTGTGTGTTGGTAGGTGTGCCCCCCCGGAGGTTGGTTGTGCAAAGAGAAGTAGCATCAAGCTCTCAAGAAGTGGTTGTCATAGATTCTCCACCACAGATGGATGTGGAAATTGTAAGGAAAGATCCTCAAGTTGAGGAGATTCCAAATACCAAGGGGAACACTGTGAAGTCCTCCCAAGTCAAGAATAGAAATGGAAAGGCCACTCAAAAGTACCACTTCTTGTCCACATCCAAGCCACAATCATCAACTCTTATGGTACAAAATACTGTATTAGCACCCTCATTGAGCAAGAAAGAAGATGGTTGGTAGCAGGTGTTACCATATACATGTGGTAGTGATGTGTGTGAACACTATAGGACCGCCGGGGCATTTTTTCCTCTTTAGGAGGTTTTTCCCCCCGTGCATTGTATATATGCCATCACTCTAGGTCTATCTATATTTCCATTGCACACTAAGTAATACACTCTCTGTTGTGTGCCTTGAGCTTCCTTTGTCTTCTCCAAGCTGTGTGTGTTTCCCTGCCACCCTAATTTCAACAATTGGTATCAGAGCAGGTCACGTACTCTCAAGCTTAGTTGCTAGCGTCTCCATAACACCCCTACTCGTTTTCTCATATATCAAATTGGGAGAGCTCGTAGAGCAGGTTTGCACAAAATTTCATTTTGGGACCATTTCGACCTCCGTGTCCACTACAGCCAGGTCTGCACATGGAATTTTGTCATTTTGTGCAGAATTTTTATCGGTGCCAATTATTGCATAATAGGCCCCATACAGTCTACTGCGGGTTGTGTTATATAGTACGTGCTAGTCTCACTTTGTTTCTCTTCATTTTGGGAAGTTTTCACATCAAGTGCATGCATTTTCCATGGCTAACAACAACACATATGTGTTCAAGATGTTTGCTGCTGAGGACAAAATGGATGGGGACAATTACTCTATGTGGGCTTACATAATGCAACATGTACTTGTATCAAAGGGAGTTTGGAACATTGTGTAGGGCATTGATGTACGTCTAGGTACTGTGGATGCAGGTGATGTTGAGGATGCTGCTACCAGGGTTGCTGCTGTCACAGCTGTTTTGCCTACAACTGAGTAGGCTTGTTGGGATGTAAGAGATGCGCAAGCTCATGCATTGATTGCATTTTCTATGAAGTGCACTATCACTCCTCACATCCGTTCAGCAAAATGTTCAAAACACGCTTGGGATTTTCTAGCAGATCTTTATGCAAGCAGCAATGAGGCTAAGATTTCTTTGATGCATAAAGAGCTGGAATCAAAGATTTTGCATGAGGAAGATGGAATGAACACTTTCCTTGCTGGTGTCAAGGATGCTAATGAGCAACTAATTTATGCAGGAGAAGTCATTTTTGACAGTTCACTTGTGCAAAATGTTCTTGATGCTTTGCCAGATTCTTACCAGACTTTTGCTAGTACTTGGAGACTTATGACCCAAGGAAATCCTGAAGTTGTCAAGTTTGATGCATTATGCACATTGCTGTTGCAAGAGTTACTTTTCAGAAAAAATAAGACTAGGCAACATGCAATTGAATATGCTTTTATTGTAGCTCGAAGAAAAGGTGGGAGCAGTAATGTAACCAATTCTTATGGTTTTGCTGCGAGTGGAAAAACTTATGTTCCTAATGCTTCTGCTAGGAGCACTCGTCTGGGAATTCTGGTGATGATCACTTTCAATCAAGCCATGTCCAAAGTTGAAATAAAAAGAGGCTTAGAAGAAAGAGGTTGGATCTACTACAGGGTCCAATACAATTGCAATGATTGTAGAGTCTTCTGTCAAAGGAGATTGTGATGTTGATGTTGATGCAGAATGGGCATTTAGTGTAGAGTGCATTTATGATCCTATTGTCCATGATGCATGTATGTCAGTTTTGCTGCAAATTCACATGTGTGGTATTTTGACAGTGGTGCTACAAAGCTATTACCTCACATCATGATTTGTTTACCTCTATTGAGTCTATCCCTCATGGGAATATGGTGACTTGTGCCAACACTGAATCTTATCTTGTTTAAGGAGTTGGAAAGATTGTGCTTACAGCTGCAAATGGTAGTTCTTTCACACTTCTTGATGCATTGTATGTACCTGGGATAAAAAAGAACCTTTTTTCTATATCTATACTTGCTATACTTGGTCTTGTAGTCAACTTTGTGAATGACACATGTACAACTCATGATCTGAGTTTTGGTGATGAAATTGTTGCATCTAGAATTTTGTGTCATGGGCGTATAAGCTCACTTTGTATGACAAATGTGGACAAAAATTTGCATATGCAATTGTCATAAAATCTAATATCTAACTTTACCAAATGATTTTCTCATATTAAACTGATCATTTAATGTGGGAGAATAAACGGGAACAAGAGTTAGAATAGAGACATGTGAATGTATGCTGTATGTGATTGGCTAGGGGGGAGAGGGGTCCAATGAGCTTGAAGCATGTGGAAAAGCTAAAACTCGCCCCAAGCAAGCAAGGGGGGTGTGGGGACACACACACACACACACACACACACACACACACACACACACACACACACACACACACACACACACACACACACACACACATTTTGTGGATCATTCTCACTTGGTGAAAGTTTAGGAACTCCACCTCCTTCTCCAAGATTGTGAGAAGCGAGAGCCTACACCAACACTCTTGGCTATGGAATGCAAATCCAACCAAGAGCCATGCTTCAATGCTTAAGCTTTACATCTTCTCCATCTTCATTACTATGCTATTATGTATGCTAGCAAGAAGAGTGATGATAATTGAGGAACTATTTCTTTCTCCTATGGAATGTTTCTTCTTCCTCTTCCCTACCCTCATTCTCTGCTAGCTCTCTCCACCTTCGAAGGTGTTTGAGGCCTTGGGACTGAGGCTTGGGATAGTTAATGCTTACTACAAAGTTTATGTTATGATTGTGATGCATGAAGCTTTCCATCTTCATCGCATCACCAAGTTCACAAGGAACACAAAGATTGTATTGTATCAAGTCTCTCTTTACGGGAGAAACTATAATACAAATGTTTATTGGAGGCAGCAATGGATCCGTATGAATCCGATGCTCAATTGTTGTCATGTTCTCTAAATTCTCTCTCTTGCAAAAGTATTTTCATGCCAAGTTAACTAAGTACCATGTTTATGTTGATACCATCAATTAAGTTCACCTGCTATGCTCACAAAGTAATCTCACAAAGGTGCTTCATCTAATTTCCTAATTCCGCTACTCTCAAAGTTCATAGGCCATTTCCATTACATTGGTATCAGAGCATTTGGTTTCTCTTTTCTTGCTTAATAAGAGAGGTTCTTAAGTAGCCTATTAATGGTTGATTTTGTTAATTATATTAGGTAAGTGGAACTAGGATCTATTATTGGTTTTGTTGAGTCCACTATGTGGGAAATGGTGCACACCTTGGGAGATTTGGTCTTAATAATGGTGTCTTTTTAGACTTGCCTACGGCTTTACCATTATTGAGCCATAAGAAGTCCAAAAGGAGCTATCCCTCGGCAACTTCACTAAGTTAGACTCACTCCATTACTCTCTATAATTAACCAATTAAAGCCGTGGGTGTAGATACTTAAGTGCTTATTTTCAAAGGCTAAGAGGAGTAGCAACTAAGGTTTTGAATTGCCAAAGCATACACTAAGTAAAGACATAAGATTAATTAACATGGCTGACGATAATCAAGAGAGTAGAATGAACATTGATGACTTTGATTTTGCACATGAAGGTGCTAATGATGATGCCCCCATGTTTGTAAATTATCTTGTTACTAGGTTGCAACAAGCTATGGGCAACCCCGCTTTGCAAGCCGAAGTTACTCAACAACTTCGTGCTTATGGGGTTTCCTTTCTTCTGCAAGAGGAAAGAGATATTAGGAGGCCTCTTGATGAGACCCCCAAAAGAAGACTCTCTTCCTTACGAGAGGAGAAATCCAAAGATCAAGAAAGTAATGAATCCCTAAATTCCTCCGAAGATGTGGCTCCACGAAGAAGGCAGACTAAACGATCGCCAACTCCTCCCAAGAGAAAACGGTTAACCCATAGTCATTCTCCTTGTCACTCCAAAAGGGAAGAGAGGAAACAAAGGAAGAGAAGGGCAAGAAAGAGGTCACCCTCTTCTCCTTCTTCTTCACATTCCTCCTCTACTGATGAAAGCTATGGCTATTCTCCTAGAGAATACAAGAGGGGAGGACATCGCAAATCTTACCCTTCATGGCGAAGGTCACAAAAGCTAAAGAAGTTCAAAGAGGGAGGAAAGAGTATCTCTTTTCTCACCTATGATGGAACCTTTGGTGCTACTGACGAAGTATTGGCCTTCATCCAACAATTTGATGCGGCCTTTGGAGACGAGGGCTTCACGAAGCCCTCCATGCTATGCCATGTAGCTATGCACTTCCAAAAATTGGCTTGTCAATGGTGGGCTAGCCTTTGTGGCAACGGTGAAGCCCCAAAGACATGGAAAACTCTACGAGTTTCCATCATGAAGAAATTCCTTGCAAGTGATGCAAAAGACAAAGTGCTTACCAAATGGTGAAGTTTGAGGCTTCTCTCTCATGAGTCTATCCACAAATATGTGGACAAGTTTTGGGATTTACATCTCAAGGCTACTATCTTTCAAAAGATAGACTTTGCTGAGCAAAAGAACCAATTTTGTGCAGGATTACCCAAAGAGATGGCCGAGTATGTCAACTCTCAACGGCCTGGTTCTATCATCAAAGTAATCCACCACACCATGGTTGCTTTGCACATCAATTTCCAACAAGGGGCTAGATGGAATGTCAAGCCCATGGAAAGTAAAGACAAAAGTGATGCCAAGAGGAAAACCAATGCCCAAAATTCTTATCAAGGCTTTTCCAACAATTAGAACAATCGTTCCAAGGAGAAGGGAGTTTACAAAGGTAAATATAAACTCTCTCCTAAAGAGCTAGAAGCTTTTCGTAAGGACCACAAATTATTTAAGTGTGGGGAGAAAGGCCATGGTTATCGTCCTTGCCCCAAGAGAATTGCCCGCAATGAGACTCCTAGAGCCTCTCTGTTTGAAGCTCCAAAAGGGGATGCTCATTGCCAAGGATTTCTCCTTTCCTATGCTTGGGGAAAGATGCAAGAGTATGATGTCTTTATTTTGTTTGACCCAAGTTCAACTCATAACTTCATATCCCCGGAGTTGACCACTAAGCTAGGCATACAAGCCCACAAGATGGGAGATGCATTGAAAGCCAATGGAGCTATTAAGGGACAAGACGTCTCAATTACCTCTTTCCTTGGAAAATTAAGGCTTCATGTCCAAAGCTATGTGGACAAAGAGGACTTCTTCATCTCCCCTCTCAAACATGAGAATGTTATGGTTGGGGCACCATGGTTTAACCTCATGGCTTCCAACATGAAGTCCCTTGAAAGGAGAATCTACTTCACCTACAAGGAAAAGAGCATGTACATAGATGCTAATGAGTTGGGAAACACCATATCCTTGCAATAAAGGGAATCAAGAGGAATTACAGTTGTCTAATTTCCTAAATGGATCCCAAGATGTTTTCTGTAATGGAATTTGCCTATTCAATTTGAGAATAGCAGAATTTAATGAGAGTACTTTCAAGAAATGATTTTGTGAGCATAGCGGGTATACATAATTGAAGATAGCAACATAATCATAGCAATTAGTTAACTTGGCATAGACAATACTTTTGCAAGAGAGAGAGTTTAGAGAACATGACAACAATTGAGGACCGGATTTATGTGGAGCCGGTCCCCCCTCCAATAGGCATTTGTATTATGATTTCTCCCATAAAGAGAGACTTGTTACAATACAGTCTTTGTGTTCCTTGTGACCTAGGTGATGCCATGAAGATGGAAGGCTTCATGCACCACAAACATAACATAAACTTGATGAAAGCTTTAACTATCCCAAGCCTCAGTCCCAAGACCTCAAACACCTTCAAAGGTGGAGAGAGCTAGCAGGGAATGAGGGTAGGGAAGAGGAAGAAGAAACATTTCGTAGGAGAAAGAATTAGTTCCTCACTTATCATACTCTTGTTGCTAGCATACATAATAGCATAGTAATGAAGAAGAAGGAGATGGCAAGCTTAAGCATTGAAGCATGGCTCTTGGTTGGATTTGCACTCCATAGCCAAGAGTGTTGGTGTAGGCTCTCAACCTCTACTTGCTTGGAGAGGGAGCTCTTGCACTTTGCATATCACACAATGAGAGTGCTTGTGAGTGTGTGTGGGTGAGTATACCCCCTAGGCACCCCCCTAGCTTGCTTGGGTCGCGAACCCCCCTTGTAGCTCATGCCTGAAGCTCATTGGACCCCTCTAGGCCTAGCCAATCACAAGCAGGAGCCATTACAAGCAACATGGGTAGCCTTGGGACAAGTGTCCCCCTTTCCCCTTTGAGAGAGAGGACTTGATAAATGCTAAAACAATTAGATAATTCATGTAATTTATCATTGGACCCCTTTGAAGCCTAGCCAATAGGCTTCAAGCAACACATGAAGGTAACATGGGTAGGGGCCTGACATGTGTCCTTGCTGCCTCTTCAAGATGGGCTTCCCTTGTGTGTGTGAGTGGGTGTTCTCTCTCTAGGCCCTAGGAAAAGGGCTCGCCCCCCCCTCTTGTAGGAATGCTTTTGACTTTTAGGTGATCAAGCACCTTACTCACCAAGCATGACAAAGCACTTGAACTAGGGGGGGTTCCCACAAGCATCTCAGGCAAGCTTCTCAAGGCACCTCAAGTACTTTAATCATGCAGCAAGTCAAGCACCTCAAGCATGGAGCCAGTCAAGCACCTCAAGCATGAAAAACACCTCAAGCATGACAAGCACCTCAAGCAGGACAAGCACCTCGAGCTTGGGCCGGGTTCCCACCTCAAGCTCAGCCCTAGCTTACTTAAGGTCAAAAGGACTTTTACACACATTTATTGGAGGTCTTCAATGAAGCTAACCCTAAGGTCTTATGCTCCATTGGTTAGCCTTGCTCTTTGATAGACCATCTCCCTTTTGGGCCCCTTTACATTGGCCCCCTGTTGAGATAGATCTAAAAGCACATACCTATATCTTAACACTTGTTCCCGTTTATTCTCCCACATTAAGTGATCAATTTAATATGAGAAAATCATTTGGGTTAGTTAGATATTAGATTTTATGACATTTTCATTGATGAAATCCCTAGTGAGCTACCTCTAAAATGAGGGATGATGACCATGCAATTGAGCTCCTACCAGGAAGCTTACTACCTAACAAGCCTCCTTATCGAGTTTCACAAGCTCAAAAAGAGGAGATCATGAGGCAAGTGCATGAATTGGTGGAAAAAGGAATAGTGAGGCCTAGCTCCTCTCCATTTTATTCACCATAGCTTTCACTGCAAAAGAAAGATGACACATATCACATGTGTGTCGACTATAGAGAATTAAATAAGATGACTATCAAAAATAGATTTCCCGTGCTGCGGGTAGAAGATCTATTTGATAATTACATGTGTTGGCCTGAAAAATGCTATAGACGCATTCAAACTCATGATGGACAAAAATCTTCAGGCCATTCAAATTCTCTTGAGGAGTACAAGCGACACCTCTAGGTAATATTTCAAGTTGTGAGAGAGAATAAGCTTTTCATTAATCAAAAGAAAAGTGAATTTTTCCTACAAGAGATTCAATATTTAGGTCACATTATCTCTAAAGATGGCACCCTCCCACAAAGTTAGAGATAATAAAAGGATGGCCTAATCCAAGGAATCTACAGGAGGTACGAAGCTTCATAGTATGTATGCATACTATAGATGCTTCATTTTTTTTTTAAAAATCTCGCTAATAGCAAGCCCATTACACGACTTAACAAAAAAAGAATGTTAAGTATTCATCTACTGCAAAAGTGCAAGAAGCTTTTAAAGAAGCTTAACTGAGAATCTCATATCTCAACGCGTGTTCACACTACTAGATCTTTCAAAGCCATTTGAGGTCCAATGTGATGCTTGTGTCTTGGAGCTATTTTGCTTCAAGAAGGACATGCCATAGCATATGAGATTCAAAGACTCAACTTCGATAAGTGAGTCTTGGGAAAATATGAAAAAAAGCTACTAGCTATTCTATATGCCCTAAACACGTGGAAACACTATCTCTTGGGGACTCCATTCATCTTATGAATGGATCACAAAGCCTCAAGAACTTCATGATGCAAACCAAGCTCTTTGGCAAACAAATGAGGTGGGAAAGTTTTCTTTTGCTTTGACAAACAAATGAGGTGGGAAAGTTTTCTTTTACTATCTTTGAGTATGATATTGACCAAGAACTTAAGTATGTAATTACAACCTTTGCATTAGGGAAGAAAAAATAACCATTCACCTTGAAGGATGGTTATCTTCCAAATGGCAATAGGCTATGTGTTACTCACCCATACAATACGAAATCCCATACTTTTCCTTATGGGGGGCAAAGAGGGAATCCATAATCTACTCTTCAAGGAGTAGAAATGTATTTATGTTGGTCTACCATGAAAAGTAAACATACAAGAGTATGTTCAAAATGCGTGGTATACCAAAAGTTGAAATTTGATTGAGGGAAGCAACTTGGATTGTCAAGCGATAGGCTTAACAAGAAAACACACTCTATGCCTATCAAAAAGACTATTAAGGCACATCAAATGGCAACCCTCTTTAGATCTCAAATTTTCAAGTATCATGGCTTTCCAACATTCATAGTGTCAGACAAAAATCCTAGAATGACCAATAATTTCTAGAAGGGTCTCTTTGAGAATCTAGGAGGTAGATTAAATTTCTCTTTCGGTCTATCATCCACAAATGGATGACCAAAGTGAAATAACTATTCTTGATCTACTAAAATCCTACGTCATGGAAGTAGATCAACGTTCTCAATGAGATAAGTACCTACCTCATATGGAGTATGCGTACAATGACATTGTACATACTTTTATGGAAAAAGCACCTTTCGAGGTTAAAGAGGGAAGATCTCGAAGTCACTTACTACTTAAAGTACATGGAAAAATCTTCGCGTGCTGATGAATATAGCCGAGACTCACAAGAATATTTTCCAAAGATTAAAGAAGTTATATCCATCTTAAAGCAAAGGCAAAAAGGGCTACTATTAACAAGCATAGAAGAGCCTTAGCCTTTAAGAAAAGTGATTGGGTCTGGCTAAAGTTTCTCAAGGCTCATCTTAGGCTACGGGCAAGAACCCTTCGGGCCACCAAGAGTATTATGCTAAACTAGCAAAAAGATACTATGGTCCTTTTTAAATTCTTAAGCCAATCAATGAGATGACTTAGCAATTAAAGTTGCCCAACCATTGGCTCATACAAAAGAGCCTTCGTAAGCCTTACAAAGGAGCACCATCAAAAGAAGCAATAGTTGCCGACCCTCCAAAAATCAAAGATTAAGAAGAAGTACTTCAATCTGAGTCCATCCTATAACATGAAGACAAGGTATTAAGAAATGATAAGATTATCTGACGATATCTTATTAAGTTAAAGAATTATCCTTCTAAAGATGCTAAATGGATGCAAGGAACCTAGCTTAAGGATAATATGAACCTTGTCAATGCTTACAATGCTGCACTAAGCATATGAAAATGCATTTTAAATGAATTTTTTTTTGTCTTATAAGACTTCTCCTCTTTTTATTGTGCACAAATTTAAATAGTATGCATGCTTAGAATCATGTTTGTGGTGACGACGTCTCCCAAATACCAACTAGAACTTGTCACTCTACTTTGGAAGTATGATATGGACTAAAGAGCATGCTTGCGGCAGCTACATCTCCCAAGCACCAAATGGATTAGTCCTCCATCTTGGAATGATGTCATAGGGTAAAAAGGGATCCTCTACCCGCTAAGAAACATGGACTGATGACTAGGCTTTATCTTATCTACCTCATTGTCGAGGATGATTATGATTTCAAGAGAGAGGTAATGTCATAAAATTTAATATCTAACTTTACCAAATGATTTTCTCATATTAAATTGATCATTTAATGTGGGAGAATAAACGAGAACAAGAGTTAGACTAGAGACATATGCTTCTAGACCTATCTCAACACGGGACCAAAAGGAGAGATGGTTGCGTCTCAATAGGGATCCAAAGGAGATGGTCTATCAAAGAGAAAATGTGTAGTAAGTGCTTCTAGACTTACCTCAACAGGGGACCAAGAGGAGAGATAGTTACATCTCAATAGGGGTCCAAAAGCAGGTAGTCTATCAAACAGCAACGTGCATCTAATGGAGCTTAAAAGACTTTAGGGTTAGCTTCATTAAAGACCTCCAATGGTTAGTGTTAAAAGTCCTTTGACCTTAGGCAAGCTAGGGCTAAGCTTGAGGTGGGAACCCAACCTAAGCTTGAGGTGCTTGTCGTGATTGATGACTAAGGTGCTTGAGGTGCTTGTCATGCTTGATGACTAAGCTGCTTGAGGTGCTTGATGACTAAGGTGCTTGTGGTCCTTGTCATGCTTGATGACTAAGGTGCTTGAGGTGCTTGTCAAACTTAACGAGGAAGGTGCTTGAGAAGCTTCCTATGCATGGGGGGTAAGGTGCTTGAGTCAAAAAGAGACCCTACAAACTTAACAAGGAAGGTGCTTGAGTAAAAAAGAGACCCTACAAACTTAATGAGGAAGGTGCTTGAGAAGCTTCCCCATGTATAAAAGTCTCAAAGTTAGGGGAATCTTTGACTTAACCTCCCACTCACCCAAAGGGCACCCCTTTTCTCAAAGGGCACATGGGACACATGTCAGACTCTCCCTATGCCTAGCCACATGGTGTGCTTGAATGCTATTGGTTGGGCTAAAGAGGGGTCCAATGAGATTCTAGTTCCATCCAACAAATATCTAGATATTTTCAAGCTCTCTCTCTCGAAGGGGTAAGGAGGATACTTGTCCAAAGACTACCCATGTACTTGAATGCATGCTGCATGTGATTGGCTAGGGGGGAGAGGGGTCCAATGAGGTTGAAGCATGTGGAAAAGCTACAACTCGCCCCAAGCAAGAAAGGGGGTTGATGGGTGGATACACACACACACACACACACACACACACACACACACACACACACACACACACACACACACACACACACACACACACACACACACACACATTTGTGGATCATTCTCACTTGGTGAAAGTTGAGGAACTCCACCTCCTTCTCCAAGCTTGTGAGAAATGAGAGCCTACACCAACACTCTTGGCTATGGAACACAAATCCAACCAAGAGCCATGCTTCAATACTTAAGCTTGCCATCTTGTACATCTTCATTACTATGCTATTATGTATGCTAGCAAGAAGAGTGATGATAAGTGAGGAACTATTTCTTTCTCCTATGGAATGTTTTTTCTTCCTCTTCCCTACCCTCATTCCTTGCTAGCTCTCTCCAGCTTCAAAGGTGTTTGAGGCCTTGGGACTGAGGCTTGGGATAGTTAATGCTTACTACAAAGTTTATCTTATGCATGTGATGCATGAAGCTTTCCATCTGTATAAGTTAGGGGTAGGCCCCCAATAATTTATCTCCCAAAATTAAGAATAAGGGAGGGGGTATCATATTTGGGGGGGGGGGGGGGAAGGGAGTGAGAAAAGGGAAAAATGAGAGGACGTTTTCCTGTTTCACAATCATGGCTTCCCAAAAGAGTCTTCCCTTGAACTTGTGAATCAATAGCTTCAAAGATACATGATGCAAGAACGAACATTGCTTTGTATCTTTTTCTTGGTTTGTGATTATAGTCATTTGTTGAGGGATAGATGTTAGGAAATAAGACGTAGCTAAATAGATAATTGAGTAGATTACTTAATGGAGAGAGACAGATTTACATACACGAGATTATAGAGTAGAGTAGAGAGAGAGAGAGAGAGAGAGAGAGAGAGAGAGAGAGAGAGAGAGAGAGAGAGAGAGAGAGAGAGAGAGAGATAGTTCTATTATCGTCCTGGGAGGTCAAATATGACCTATGGGACCAAATGAACATGTCACATGGTGTGAGTGGAGTTCATAAGTGACTCTCGATGCTCAAAAATGGCTGAAATGAGCGTCGCAATAGAGAGTCCACATCGTGGTTGGGAGTGGAAGGTATGTAGGGAGAGATCATGGCTGAATATATGGGGAAAAGAGGACCTAATGTGGTCAAAAGCTGAGCACTCAAGTAGTGTGTGGTACTCACTCTCTCGCACTTGACGAGGGCATAAGGTGCAAAGTTGATGAGACTCCTCGCCAGTGCCCCAACGTCCTGTCTCGCAGCGGAGAGAGAGAGAGAGAGAGAGAGAGAGATAGAGAGAGAGAGAGAGAGAGAGAGAGAGAGAGAGAGAGAGAGAGAGAGAGAGAGAGAGAGAGAGAGAGAGTACACACGATATACGTGGTTCACCCAATGTGGACTACGTCCACAGGAAAGTAGCCACTCAATGGCTTTAGTACTTCAAAACAAGAAGTAGTTTACAAAGGGATTATACCCTTAATGGAGCTCCCCCCTTGCTTCATTCTCACCACCTCACACTCACCTTGTTGCATCAACTTCACACACTATCAAATGTGTGTAGAAATGACCTTCTTTTATAGGCCAAAAGGGTTGCCCTCTCTTATGAGAGGCAGCCATGTGTAGCCGCCCTTGTGTGAATAAGTCCAAATCGGATCCTCCAATCCGCCCATGTGTGGCCGCCCTTGAGAAGAAAAGTTCTCTTTTGAATTCGGCCACCGGCCACCGGCCATTGACATTCGGCCACCGGCCATCGGCCATTGACTACCGTCCAACGGCCAACCGACGGTTTGTTTTCCGACCACTTTTCGGCCGCCGTCCGGCCATAATATTCCGACGAGGGAAAAAAAAGTCTCGGGGGCTTCTGCCCCCGAGGCCCCTAAAGTTTCCCCTAATTTTTGACTATGAAAATTTTGGTTTCTGGTGAGTGATTTTCCTTCATGCACGATGGCTTCTCCTCATAATGGGGGCCTTACAAATATGCGCTTTTACCACATAAAATTACAAGGGTAAATCAGGCTCCATACTTAACAATGGAAGCTATAAAGAGTTTGTATCAATGAAAATTTACACGGAGAACCTAACACAAGTTTATAGACATGTTTTTTTTAGTGATAATGTGTTTTGATTTGAAGTTATAACGGGACCCAAAACTACTCAAACTCTTCCCCATGCCTTGTTTACATAAGAGATCCTCTAAACACGAGAAAGAATTCTTCCAAGCTCCTCACATTGAACACAAGCAAGCCTCCTTCCCTCTTTCAATTTCTCAAGAGAGAGCTTTGAGAGAGTCCATGAATCCTCCAAGAGAGAGAGCCAACAAAGAGAAAAATTAATCCTTTCCTTACCGACTCGTGGGGTGAAAGGAGAAAAACTTTAATAGGTTGTGAGCAGATTATTACATTGTCAGGTGTTCATTTTCATGCGTCAAACTTTGACGGTTGGGTACAAGAAGTTGCAAAAAACCTGACCCGGGTTGATTTGTTGTAAACGATCATTGGCCCTACACTAGAACTCAGATGAATTTTGGGGAAGTTTTTTATTAGTTCACACATCAAATTTTTTGTCAATTTATTCATAGATAAGGGATGATTTGAAGCAGGTCAAGGGTTGATTTACACCCGCCTTGGATGGGTCAAAATTGGACAAGTAGCCAGAGTGAAAGTTGATCGGGCACATAGTTTGAAAGTTAAACTAAGACACATTTAGGGTACATCTAGTTATCAACATAAGTGGCTCCTTAGTATGTTGCCAACCACTATGCTACACACTCTTTCACTAGTTTTACTTAGTTAGATCATGTGAAACCTAAATTTTGTATGTAAGATAGGGGTATGATAGTTTTCTTCATTGATTACCGTCTAAGCATCGAAAGGGGGGTCATGTTCCCTAATTTGAGTCATATTTAGGGGTTTTATCAAAGTTTTCCGCTTGCAGGTGGCATCGCATTTTGTATAAAGAGTGTGTCCCCTGGGATTTGTGCATTATCAAAGTTGTCCGCTCGCAGGTAGCATCCCGTTTTGTATAAAGAGTGAATCCCACGAGGTTGTACGTAACATTGATATACGTCCACCTACTATGGATGTAGGCTCTGTTGAGGATATTTCAAGCAGTTGAAGGGAGTTTATTTTGATGAAATCTTCTCACACATAGTCAAGATGATCCCACCGCGTGTAGTGCTTGGACTAGTAGCCATTGACGACATAGAGCTTGTCCAAATGGATGTGAATCTTTATTCACATGGATCTTGAGGAGGATTATGAAGCAACCTAAAGGTTTTGAGCAACCTAGTAGGGAGGACCTTGTATGCAACCTCAAGAAAGTGTTTTATGGCTTAAAGTAGGGTTCAAAGCATGGTATCCAAAGTTTGATGCTCCCAACGGTTTAGAAGGAGTTAGGAGGATCACTACTTGTTAACACAAAAACTCAATGATGATTCACTACTCATTCTCATATTATAAGTAAACTATATGTTAATTATAGAAAATTGCAAAGATTGCCAAATCAAGGCAAATGTTGAGAAAAATATTTATATGTAGGATTTGAAAGAAGCAAATCATTTTCTTGGTATGCATATCAGGAGAGATATGAAAAAGGGCTATTGTTGAGCTATCACAAGAATCATATGTTGGTCTTGTAGCATTTTAATATGCAAGGGGGGAAGACAATGAGTACACCACTACTATCATATTTCTCCCAAGATGGGTGTTGAGATAGAGAAAAAATGGCAAGTGTTCTTTATTCTTCATATGTAGGAAACCTCATGTATGCTATGGAAGATACGCGACTAGACATTGCATTTGCAGTGGAAGTGGTTGATCTATATATAGCTAATCTTTGCAAGCAGCATTGGATAATAGTCAAACATATCCTCTTGTACTTGAAGGGTACAATGAGTAAGTGCATATACTTCAGTAATAACGATGCATCTATTGTTTGTTACACTAATGTGGATTATGCGGATTGCAAAGACAGCACGAGGTCTGTATCGAGCTACATATCCACACCTAAAAAAAGAGCCATTTTATGGAGGTCATTTGTCTAGTATTATACATCTTCTTCCATTATGGACGTAGAGTACGTTGCAATCTCAGATGCTAGCAAGGAAACTACATGATTGGTATGCCTAGTAATAGACTCACACTTTTAGCAGGTTCCAATTTTGCATTGTGAAAAACCAAAGTGTCATTGCTTTTTGCAAGGAATCCTATGTTTCACTCCCAATTGAAGCACATTGAGGTGAGGTACCATCTCATTTGCGATGCATGATGGATAAGCTACTGGAGCTCATCAACATGAACACTGATGACAACCCAGCAGATGCTCTTACAAAGAGCCTGGCTACAAAGTGATTGCACCCTGCATCAAGGTAATGGATCGAGGGTGAACTTAGTTGTACATGGGTGAATCTACTATTGTGTTTTGTAGTTGCACATACTACCTTTGGTCGTAGCTACTTACAACCACATTGTCCTTTGAGTGGGAGATTTTTGTAAAAATACATTGTGGTTGTCCCCTTTCATGAGTAACCCTACACTAATTTTAACTCTCCATTATTCTCCATTGTATAAGCAATAAGGAACCCTAGCACATACATTGTGGCTCTACCCCAAAGCCCTCCTCTATGTCTCTTGTATTTCCTCTCGGCATGCAGGCATCACACATGAAATGCTCAACAAAGAGATGGATACCATAGGTCCTCCTAGCTACCCAAGGATACTAAAATGGCAATATGAAATATACTTATAAAAAACCGTAAGCCAAATCCCCCAATCTTGACAATGCAAGAAGATCTCCGACTGAAAGAACCTACAAAGACAAAGATGTTATGGAGACCAAAAGCCTTCTAGAAACTTGTGCGAACTGTTATGATGCTTAACTGTATTAGAAGTGCTATATCTAGTCACGAGAAAACCCATCACAACTCTTTCTTGCACATTTCTTGAGTATACACACATAGGAATCTCACTTTTAGATGCCTGCATTAGGCACACTTTCATTGTTCAACTTGTGCTCATGCACTTACTACTATCGACCACTTACTACTCATGCACTTACTACTATCGACAACTCAATTTCAATAAGAGAATATAAATATGAAGGCACTTTTTTCCTATTGATTTTTTCCCTTCATGTATTTTTTTCCATTTCTACAATAAGCAATGAGTATAAATGCTTTATGATGAAGGGGTTGTCACATGTGAATACTTACAAGTTACAACTTAGGTTGGATGGCGGTATCCTATGCAACAAAGCTTGTAAGTGATTAAGTACATAAGGGGGTGGATTCCTCAAATATTATTTTCAATGCCATAAGACGGAATAATCACCTTTTGAGATCATAGAGGGAAGACCTAAAAGTCAGGATTCTACTACTTAAAGTACATGGAAAGATCTTTCCTGTTGATGAATTTAGCCGTGACCTACAAGAATCTTCTCAAAAGGTTAAGGAGGCTATATCCATCTCTCAACAAACAAAAAAAGCTGCTCCTAAAAAGCACAGAAGGAACATTCAAAGAAAATGATTGGGTCTTACTTAAGTTTCCCAAGGCTCTATTGAAGCAAACAACTGGCAAAATCCCTACAGGCCATCAAAAGTATTATGCTAAACTAGCAAAAAGATACTATGGTCCTATTCAAATCTTGAAGCCAATAAATGACATGGCTTATCAACTCAAGTTGCCCAGCCATTGGCTCATACACAATGATTTTCATGTGAGCCTACATAAGCCTTACAAAGGAGAGCCACCAAGGGAACCAATTATTGAAGACCCTTCGAAATGAAAAACACACTCAAATGAAGGAAATTGTGAAAAAATCATCTAAAGCTAGTCCAATTGACCAAAATTTGAAGATTTTCAACTTTTTGTGATCCAAAGCCCAAAAGATCTAGGGAATAGATTCCAAATAGCAAAGACTATAAGCTAGCAAAGTTTCATGCCCAAAGGAGATGGAACATGGATCGCGATCCATGTAACTCATCAGAGATTTTGGTTGAAAATTGAATAGTGAGTAGCTCAGGCATATACACACACAATCCCCAAGACACACTTGTAAAAGAAGTTCAAAAGGGTAATCAGAAGGGCAACATAGCCAAAAATTGCTAGAATAGACCAGAAATTTCACTTTTGGTTGACCATTGATCCAAATTCAAAAAGACTTTTGGGGATAGGATCCAAACATCATAACCTATCAGCTGACCAAATCCCAAGTCCAAAAGTGATGAAACATGGATCGCAATCCATGTCCCCCATCTTAGATTTTTGGTAGAAACCATTAGAAACAATTTTTGACTTTTCTAGTTTATAGCTGAGACCATTAGAAACAATACTCCCGAAGAAAGATTGCTAAAAGAATCCAAAAAGCTCATTGAAAGGACCAAAAATACTTCAAGGTGGAAAATTGCAAAGTTGGACCTAGGGTTTGACTTTTAGCTAACTTAGTCAAGTCCAAATCACACAGCAAGACAATAGTTGGTGTCAAGGTACCAAGGGTAAGCTGTATGTAGAGTTTCATCATATTCTACCACTGAGGTATATGGATTGCAATCCATGTTCCCCTATCACACTTTGAGACCAAAATTGTACCATAGCTAGATCTAGTCATCGGGAGCATAGAGCTCTTTTCAAAACTAAATTTGGACATTGAGGATTTCGCAAGCTAAAATATGTTTTGTGCCAAAAGCACAATTGTTTTGTCAAGTCATGAATTTTGACTAACATAGCGGCTATGAGCTCATAGCCATCAAGTGTTTGTTGTATAGATTACAAGGGCTAGATCATTGTGGCTTGAAGTGATTCCAACTCAAAGTTTTGGAAGTGCCCAAAGAGATAATAGGCTAGGATTTTGCAAGAGCAATTGTTTCTTAATGTATTTGATGAAGTGCGCAAGCGAGAGCGTGTGTGAGTGTGTGCAGCAATGGAGAAGAGAGGACAAGAGGACACCTTGTGTTTGCAAGGGCTGAAACTCACTCTCTACATGTGAGCCCCCTTATTCTATTATGTACATAATGAATAAGTATAGTGGGTGGGCACTTGGCCTAACCGGCCACATGGGGATTTACCCCAACAATCTCCCTCGTAGAGGCCAATGTGGCCTTGAGAGAGAAAAGAAAACCGTACAAAACCTGTACAAGGCCATCACAAGTATGACCTTAGCCAACACACACTGGCTCACTGAATCTGTGTGCATCCATGTTAACTGAGTCAACGTCAGTTAACAAAAGCTGCTAAAGACTGAAGACGTATGGATGCACATCGAGGATGAATACGAAGAAGCAGTAAAGATTGGAATTACACATTTTCCACGTTTTCCCAAAATGGTCATGTATTGTAAATTCCCAATTTATTTCAAGCCATTGTAATATTTCTAATGTGTTACGGGCTCAATGGGAGTTCCAAGTTGTAAAGAATAGGTCACTTACTGTGCCTAGGTTGCAGATTTAGTAAGTGGTGAGCCCTAAAGGCCTTGGGAAAATGTTCAGGGTTCCATCGTTGCAATATCTCCAATGACCAACAAAATTGTCAATATGGAGGGATGAGCTACCGGGCTAGGGCATGGAAACACTCACACGGTTAGTGAGCTAATCGTGGCAACACAAATGGTTAACTCTACGAGGTGAGCTTCTCGGCCTATGGAGGAGCTAAGCCACAGTGAAGGGCAATCTCCATATCCACTTCTCTTCACCTCTAATCAACCCAAACACACACACTACAATTGCAAGACGCACACAACACTAATCCTATCAAGCAACACACTAATCGCAAGCACACACACAGAGATCTATCGAAGCACCACACTCCAATCAAACCTACATGCACAACAAGCAAAAGAGGGCAATCACACAAGATTAGAGAGGGATTAACCACTAATTAGTGTAGATCTAGCTAATCTAAGCATCATAGGCAATCATAAGAAGCATGAGAGAGGCATAGTGAGAGAGAATGAAGCATTAATTAGTGTTAATCAAGTCTCATGAGAAAGGAGAAGCTCAATGACTCCATAGCCACACACCTCAAGAGCTCTCACCAAAGAGTGCTGTCAACAAATGAGCTTGAGAACCCTAATTTCTTTTACACAGTGCCTTATATACCTAGGGTAAAAATATGCAATGTCCGGACGCCCAAGGCATTTAGGGCTTACCATCTGAATCTGCAACCTAGGCACAGTAAGTGACCTATTCTTTACAGCTTGGAGCTCCCATTGAGCCCGTAACACATTAGAAATACTACAATGGCTTGAAATAAATCGGGCATTTACAATACGTGACCATTTTTGGAAAACGTGGAAAATGTGTAATTCCAATCTTTACTGCTTCTTTGTATTCATCCTCGATGTGCATCCGTATGTCTTCGGTCTTTAGCAGCTTCTGTTATCTGACATTGACTCAGTTAACATTCTCCCCTTCCTATTTTAGTGCCTGTCCTCGGGCACTGTTGAAAAGTGTCCATGGAGGCAAGGGAAGGTTTTGATTGGTTGTTGATGGGATGATTGTGTTCATTGTCGTTGGATTTGTTGATGAGTTTCAATTTGCTGCAACATCTTCATTGGTCCAAATATGTCTGATGTGAGAGATGATGTTGCATTTGTTCGTTGTAATAGCATGATGATGAGGCTTCTGTTTATTTATGAAATGTATGTACAAGGGAGGTAGAATGATGAGGTCCTACTTTAGGGTCTAATACCTGGATGACCAAAGGAAAAAAGTGCCTTTGGGATATGCGCATTATTGGAGGACTTATTAGCATGGGAAATATTAATAAAGTACTGAAGGGATTATTTGCTGATAGATATGGAATTAAAAAGGCAGCAAATATGAGAGGGTAGCATGATGGAACATTGGTTTGCCTGTTGTAGTCCACTCGAGGTGCATAGGAGGAAGCAAAAAGAGTGTCTAATGCATATGTCCGATGATGGGACATACTATTTATGCATACACAAAAATGCATGGAAAACAATATGCTGTGCAAGAATGATTTTGAGGGGTAATTTAGAAAGATGGTGTAGCTATAAAAGCATATGACATGGCTTTGCAAGCTGGCACCCCTTTAAGAATGGTTTTTGTTGTCGAGGATATGTCCTCTCATCTTACTGTGCATTGTGCGTGAGTGTTGGACTCTACGACACTCCATCAATTGTAAGTTAATAGACTTTGACTCTTATGCTCATCTCATCCAGCATGAGTAATCATGACTTAGATATTCTCAACTCTTCCAACTTGAGCGCGTTAGCCTAATAACTATGACTCTTAGCACAGAGTTTAATATGACTTGAAGCTTTGGGGCTAATGCTCTGCTCATTTTATGGCTCAGCAGCCCGACTCTGACTATGCCAAAGAGTGTTTTTTGCACCCTGGCAACTTGATTTTTCACATTCTTGTGCTTACTACAAACATTTCTTCATGTAAAAGTAAGCTTGAATCCTCAAAAAGAGGATTAGTGAAGGAGCAAGTTGGCATTGAAGGTTCCTTTTGCCATACCTGTTTTATCATCTTTGAATCTGCATTCTTGTTGGTTGGGTTGTCCTTCTTTGACTTTGAAGACTCCATCATCCGTTTGATTTTCCAAGTAGGCCTGTTGATAGGAGTCTTTGATGTTGTTGTAGGCCTCTATTGGCTGTCGGCATTTGGCTTTTGACTAGGAGCATTGAAAGACTTAGGAATCCAAATCTCTTGAGGACCTTTGTATCTCCATTGTTCACTTTGCTTCGCTCTAGGTCTTGTTGATTTCTTGAGATCTTCATGTAGATTTGGTGTAGTTGTAGTTGGCTTGTGGTTGATTGGTAGCCAAATCTTTGTATACCATGTGTAGAATTTTTGTCCAAGAGAAAGATTCTTTGAGATCTGTCTTTGTTTTGTATCCTCTTGAAACTTGTGATTGACTTTAGCATATTTCAATGTTGTTCTATTGTATACCTGCTTCTTAGGTATCCTAGGATATGGTCGAGGTTGATACCTAGTGGGCCTTCTTTCTTGGGAGGGTCTTGAAGTTACTTCATATGGTCTAACCTGCGGTTTTGGCACCCATATCTATCTGTTACCTTCATAGTACTCCTGTTCTTTTAAGCTTCAATGTGATGCTATCCATCCCATGTGTTTGCCTTTCTATGTTGATTTCCTATCCTTAATCCAAACTGGATCATTGACTTTGACTAAACTGCTCGAAACAAACACTTGTTTGACTTTCGTTTGCTTCCTTGAGTACTTTGGCTAAAATATCTTTGCTTTTTTGGGTGTCTCCTTAGAGGTTCCTGTTGGGTCAGCAATTGACCTGAAGTTTTGAAAGTCTGACTTGCTTGAAGAAGCTGATCCATGAGGGTTCTTTGATGTAGAGGCATATGCTATCACACCTTCTTTGCTAATCGGTGGAAGTTCCACTTTAGCTTTACCTTTATTTGCAAGATTTATCTTCAATTCTTGTGACTTTTGCAACTTTGAATCTGGCATTAACGATACCTTTAATTGTTGTTGGCTACCTCTTGGAAAAGATAGTATTAGCATTGTATCTTCTTTGTAGGCCTTGTGTTGGTCTAGGCATTGATGTCCAAGGATTACATCTGCAAGAATTTCCTTTGAAGGATTCACTTGAAGTTTTACCTGCTCTTCAAGATTTTGGATGCTAAGGGTGGCAACCATTCCTTTTTGACTTGTAGCCTTACCCATGATTTCTCTGTTACCTGGCTTGTCCTGAGTAATCTCTAGAATACTCTGGATGTTTTTTGCAACCATATTGGACTTTGCTTCTTTATCCAGTAGAGCGTTACATCTGACACTGGCTCCTTTTGTATTGCTGAGAACTAAAACTATTCTCATTGTGGGTTCTCTTGAAGATCTTTGTCCTGATTTTTCCATGGCCTCATCTTGATCTAACTGTGTCTCTATGGAGGGTAGCTTGAGGCTTTGTTTTCCAACCTGACTTACATCAACTGATTCAATTGGCAATGTATGGATCTTTGGACTTCCTATTGCTTCTTGGTTGTCTGTAACCTTGTTCTTCTTTACTTCTGGTTTTGATGGAATTCTCTGCTCAATAGCTTCTGTGGTTTCTCTTTGTTCTGTTTGATTTGCACTTGCTATTGCTTGATTCACTTTAAGCTTTTTTGAAGTTCTGCTCGATGGAGATGAATCATTTTCAATAAGATCTGCTTTGATATAAGTCTTCATTTTAAATGTGTTTGAGGACTTTGTGCCGTCATCCACGGATGACTAGTCTTGGTCTTCATTATTTTTTTTCTATGATGACTCCGTCATGTTTGAATTCTTTATCTCTGATATCTTCTAGGCCATTGGCATTCCTAACATGATGTCTTCTAGCATATCTTTTGCTGTGATCACATAGAATTGAGTTGTGATGATTTGTAAACTTACTTCAATGGTGGTGGAGATGATTCCCCAACATACTGCTCATTTGTCTCCAAATATGGCCACAATTTCAGGAGCATCTTCTAGTTGTGGTTGGACACATCTTTTCCAAGTGCAAAAAGACACGAGGTTCTTGTCTAACTAAAAATTTAGCTTTACTTCTCTTGACAGCTTTTGTTCATTCTCACCAACAATGTTGCACTTGATCGTCTCACAATTTGTGTATGAACTGACTTCTTTTGCTATGGCAACATCCTTTGATTGAGCTTTATCTACATTTTCTTTGCCTTGATCACCTGCTTCAATTAATGTTGACTCCATTGGCTGTGATACTGCACTTTTTGTTTGCAATTGATGAGCATTTTCCTCCTGCATCTGAGTAACCTTTGATCTTAGAAGATCCATTGCACTTTCTGGCAGAATCTATCTCTTTGGAGGAGATTTTGGTGGTGCCCTTTGTGTAGCTTTCTGGAGTTTAGCTCCCATTGACTTTGACTTTTCTATCACCTATTGTGGAAGCTTGAGGCGTTGCATCATCTTCAGATAGTCTTTGAATTTAGTCGTTTTGACTTTAGTCGTACCATCCGTAGGGGTTTGTACAAGATCATGATCTTGCTGATATTCGTTACCATGTGCATCTTGATATGCATATGTGAGCTTGGTCACATGTAACTGTTTGAACACTATCGTACTTGTTGGGTTCTGACTTTGACTTGTGGAGATCAGCTCAAACTTCTGTCCTTGATGATCTTCATAGAAGCATTTGTCTGTAGACTCCGATGGAATCTTGCTCAATTGGAAACTTCCGACAACCATATGATCTTTCAATGGTTTTTGCTTTGAAGAGGTCTGCTGTCTAGAAGCTCTAGGGCTTCTAACTGGTGTAGCATTTCCTGGTATTAGAGCTGAGCTTGATGGATTTACAGCTCCCCCCTTCCTAGGGTGATCACTATAACCTGCTTCAGTGTAAGAGTTCAAAATTATTTGGCTCTGGTTTAGTCTCACCTTCTGGGACTATGAAGACACACTTTGGGTAGCATTGTTGATGTTTGGCATCTGCAAACCCTCTACATAGTTTCCCATGTATCTCCTTGAAACATGACAAATTATTCCCCGAGTCATGTTGTAGATGGCATCATCTTTGCCCTAATATTGTCTATCCCATGGGTCTCCTATGATTTGAGATTCTGTGGTTTCAGGACCCAATGCATCATAGATGCTAGACTCTCATCTATATCTACGACTGTTTTGGTCAAAGTATATGCTCGTTTGGTCACAACATCAAAGTTGTTGATTTCCGATGGAGGAGAGTTTGGATCTGAACAAATTTCTAGGTTCACTCGATTAATATCCTTCAGCTCTAGAGAGGATGGACTATAATATATTTTTTCCTTTGAAATGAACCATCCTTTTTGATCTATTTGTGCTTGCCAAGTTGTTGGTAGTTTCTTTTAGAACACTAAGCATCAAGCTATAGAATGCTCTGTCTTGACCTTTGTACCATCTTTGGCTTGGTTCTCCCATTAGACTGGCTTCTATTGGTTGATTTGTTGGATTTTGCATTACTGGGTCTTGATTATACATCTGACCACTATAATCCATGTACAATGACCCTGACTGCATATGCACTAAATGGATGCTTGGCAGATTTGTACATGTTTCTGGGTAAACACTTGGGTTGATTTTTTGCACCTCTATCTGCACTTCATCCTTGAGCTTGCAATACCTGGCTCCACTGAAGTTTGTGAACATGGGAGTTCTCTGAATCGGGCTTTACTCTGATCAACAGGATCTTGGATCCTGTGTTCTTTTGCTGCTCATCAAGTATCTATGGCCTTCTGAATCTGTGTACAAGACTTTGTCTCCATGTAGCCATATAGTTGTAAAATCTGGTCGGTTGTAATTGCACTTGTGCTGCCACTACTATTGGCATGTCCTGATGTACTTGAACTCTCGGATCGATTTGAGTCCATGTTGGCTTAATCCACAAAAACTGCCAATTGGCAGATTCTGGCATTGATTAGCAGAATTTCTCCTGCCCGGCTTGATAAAACTGCTTTAGTCAAAGCGCTTTTGCAGTTGACTGCTCTTCAATCTCACAAGAGTTGATTAACTCTAGCTCGACTGTGTCAAAATTAACTGCAACCTTTTGAAACGATGAAAAACTTGGGCCTTGAAGAACCTAATCTGCAATCACATGTGAGTTGTGGCCTTGTTCGTTCGATTGGAAACTAATTTGCACTGCTACACTTACACATGCTCGGTTCTCGCATGCAAAAATCTTAAAATTAATTTGACACTCTATTGCTTCGAATTGGTCGTTTTGCTTGCTTTTTTGGCTGATTTGATCCGCTGTGCACAATGTGCTCGGTTTGCTGTGTTTGCTCGATGTGCGGTATACTTTTCAACTTTGCTTTTGCTATTCTAGGTCTTTTTTCGGGCTCGCTTTGGCTTTTTCAGGCTCTTTCTGACTATTTCTGGCACTTTCTGGCTATTTATGCGCTTACGACCACTCTCTTTTTATTTTTTCTAATTATTTGTGAAATTCTAAAATTTCTATTTTTTTAGTCTTTTTATGATTTTTTATGCTTTTTTGGAAAAGTGTTGAATTTTACAGATTTTTTTGATAATTTTCTATTTTTGTGTGATTTTTCCTTTTTTTTGGTGAATCTTAGAATTTTTTGGGATTTATTTGAAGGTTTTATGAATTTTGTTATTTTTTAAAATAATTTTTTTTGGACACTTTTGAACTTTTTTGTAAATTTTCTGTGACATTTTTTAGTTCTTTTATGGTTTTTGTGACATTTTTGAATCTTTTATGATTTTCTATGTGTTTTTTGGTGAATTTTCTATTTTTTTTTACTCTTTTTAAAAATGAGTTTTCTATTTTTTATAATTTTCAAACTCTTTTTTTGATTTTTTTATTGGGTTTTTGAAAATTTTTATTGTTTTTATGATATTTAATGGTTTTTATGACTAATATTCAAATTAATGAAATGAAAGTGAGAAAAAAAAGAAAATGAAATTAAAATGAAATGAAGTGAAATTTAAAAGGAAAGAAAACGAAATGAATTAAATTAAAATGAAATGAATCAATACAAAAGTCAATGACACAAAAAAGGCAAAAAGACAAAAGGTTTCACATAAAGAAGACAAGTAGGTCTCTTTTTTGTTTTCAAAAATTTATAATGTCTTTTTGTAGTTTGTGTGTTGTGTGTGTAAGTGTGGGTTCACACGTCACGAAGCACAAAAACGGCGCGACGGAAGCGGAAGAAGAAAGACGAAGAAGATTATTTTTAGCATCGTAGGAAACTATCCCAAGAGACGTAAAGCTCTATCCGATGAGGATAGTCCATGCGCCGAAAGACACTCTCGGGAACCGAGAAAAGCCGAATTTTGGTCGAAAATTAGCCGAAATGCGTAAAATCACCCGAAAATTCAAAAAATTGCCAAACAATTGCAAACATTATATGAAAAATACACTTTTTTTTAAATAAATTCCCCACACATTGAGGAATAGTGTAGTCAAATGAAATTGTAAAATCCTCATCAATTCAATTGCCCAAAAATTTAATCAATAAAATCAAGACAAGGAAATTAAACCGGCAAAATTACCGACAAAATTAGGTCAAAGTTTGACGCAATTGGAGTGTGTAAATCACTGTTTTGAGCACAAAAACGTAGCATTTAATCATTACAGACATCCAATTTGCAATCAAAATTCGAATCAATCATGCAAATTAAACACTTTTTAGACACACGCACACTAAAAAATTGGCAGTTTTTACCAATCTTTAGGTGCGCACACAAAAGGGTTAAATTTGTCGGATTTGCAATGTGACTTCACAAATCATTAGTTGGGCATGATCACAACACACATCAATCATAACAATTGAAAAATTATAACGCACACATTGATTTTTAGGTGCACAAACATGGACAAAATAGTGCACACACACTTGATTTTAGTGCACACACACTTGAAATTGACCATCCAAGCATGCAATTAACTCAATTAGGCATCCAATTAGCAACACACATTCATCAATTAGAAATTGAAACTTATCAAATTCATGCGCCACTAATTCTTAAAAATTTCGGCATTACGACGTCGTGAAAATGAATAATCGCAAAATTTCCAATCCAACATAGCATCACATTGCATTGCATCAACATAGCATAGCATTACATTACACTGCATCATGGTGGGATTTCTACACAATTCTACACATCTTTAGATTCTATGGAGGTTGAGAATACCACCTTAATTACCTTTCCATTGGAGATCAATTGAATTGTCGAATGCTCCAATCCTTCATAGCAAATTAGTAAGCTAGCAAAAATTAGTCAAATTAGCAAGGGGTTAGTGTAAAATTAGAGTGTGTAAACACACAATTGGCAAGATACGGTCACACATTAGGGAATTATGAACACAATGCTTCATGCACACACATTCAAAATCCACAAAAACATAAACACAAATGAAATTAGTGAGGGAATGCATTCGGTTATGCCACAATTACGCTAGCGTAGGCCATCGTCCCCGGCAATGGCACCAAATGTTGGGGGTTCCATCATTGCAGTAGCTCCAATGACCAACAAAATTGTCAATATGGAGGGATGAGCTACCCTACTGGGGCATGGAAACACTCACACGGTTAGTGAACTAATCGTGGCAACACAAATGGTTAACTCTACAAGGTGAGCTTCTTGGCCTATGGAGGAGCTAAGCCACAATGAAGGGCACCTCCATATCCACTTCTCTTCACCTCTAATCAACCCAAACACACACACTACGATTGCAAGACGCACATAACACTAATCCTATCATGCAACACACTAATCGCAAGCACACACACACATAGATCTATCAAAGCACCACACTCCAATCAAACCTACATGTACACACAAGCAAAAGAGGGCAATCGCACAAGATTAGACAGGGATTAACCACTAATTAGTGTAGATCTAGCTAACCTAAGCATCATAGGCAATCATAAGAAGCATGAGAGAGGCATAGTGAGAGAGAATGAATCATTGATTAGTGTTAATCAAGTCTCATGAGCAAGGATAAGCTCAAGGACCGCTCAAGGACTCCATAGCCACACACCTCAAGAGCTCTCACCAAAGAGTGCTG
Source organism: Adiantum capillus-veneris (assembly GCF_014529385.1). NCBI lineage: Eukaryota > Viridiplantae > Streptophyta > Polypodiopsida > Polypodiales > Pteridaceae > Adiantum > Adiantum capillus-veneris. Next base: position 7,314,046 of record NC_140952.1, on the reverse strand, counting down.
TCAACAAATGAGCTTGAGAATCCTAGTTTCTTTTACACAATGTCTTATATACCTAGGGTAAAAATATGCAATGTCCGGGCGCCCAAGGCCTTTAGGGCTCACCACTTACTGAATCTGCAACCTAATCATAGTAAATGATCTATTCTTTACAACTTGGAACTCCCATTGAGCCTGTAACACATTAGAAATATTACAATGGCTTGAAATAAATCGGGAATTTACAATACGTGACCATTTTGGGAAAAACGTGGAAAATGTGTAATTCCAATCTTTACTGCTTCTTAATATTCATCCTCGATGTGAATCCGTATGTCTTCGGTCTTTAGCAGCTTCTGTTAACTGACGTTGACTCAGTTAACAATCCAACTCTAATTGTAGAGAAGGTATAGAGTGATCGACACCATACTCCTCACCAAAGCCACACATATCCTGCAGGTATCTCACCATACACTGCAAAGTGTCGCTATGCTCAAGGACAACGTCAGTCACTACTCGACTAACTACTCCCACTGCAAATGCAATCACGGGTCTTGAGATCAGTATCTCGTACATGAGACTCCCAAATGCTGATGCAATCCTAGCAATATCTGCCGATCCGACCATCTCACTCAAATCTGACTCATAACTCCACTCATGGAAATCACCCTGACACCCGAACTCCGATCCCTGGAATCCATTGTCATGTCCGTCGCATGTCACATGCGCACCAAGAGCATCTCTCAATCCTGAACCCTGTGTGGTAAGAGCAATGCCTAGCTCTAACTCGCATACATCAGCCTCTGGCCTAAGCATATCCATGAATGGCTGAATCACGGTTAAATCCTTAGCACTCAAGCCATCCATATCCGTCATCATATCCACAAATGACATGCCCTGCTGCACAACTGGTGCAACATGCTCACAAACTGAAGCATCATGCAACCTATCCGCAAAGGAGACATGCCTCATTTCTCTGCATGGCTACGTACTCACGAAGATTTTGCTATCTCGTATGTGACGTACTTGCATCACATGAATTGCGCCAACACTAGAACCTCTCGCTATGACTAGCTGTCCACGATGCAATCTGAAACTGTGCTCATCCAGCACTACCTACTAGCATCCGCTGTCTCGTAACTGACTCACAGAGATTAAGCTCTGTGTCAAACCTGGCACATGGTGTACATCTTGCAACACGTATGATGCACCACTCGGCAATGATAGTCTGACATCTCCCGCACCAACTACTTCATGCACTAAACCATCAGCTAGACACACACGTCTAAGCATACCACTAGCATATGTGCTAACCACTCACGACTCGGCGTGACATGAAATCTAGCACTCACATCTAGTATCCAATGCGAAGGTAATATGTCGTCAAAAACCGACATAAGAAAGGCAAGAGTAAACATGGAAGCAAAGGTGACATCTTGTCATGCGTAGCCACATATGCTACATCTGCTCCCACCTTATCCAAAGTGATATCATCCCTCCTGTGCTGTCTCTTGTGCTGTCTCATCTGCCGAAAACAACACCTATGTACATGCTCTGTATGACCACAATGCCAACACACAATATCTTTATGCCTGCAAGATCGTCCTTTGACTATAGGCATTTCTCTAGACTCATTTGTGCCAAAAGCATTGCACAATCTTTCCCATAACTCTTTAGATGTACATGCATCCAAACCAATGCGATAGACAGACTCACCAAGGTGTAACCTGATTGTCGAATGTGCAAGCTCATCCAAGTCCTCCCACTCTCAGTCATAGACTCTGGCCTAACATCCATGCCCTGTAGTGCAACACTCTACCCAACCGAGTCAATGCATCATGCATACCTACTTTTCAATCAAACTTTGTATGGAAAAGCACAAACCCTGACAATGATGTACATGCCAAATCCATGGCATTAACCTGTGACAATACCAAGCACAAATCGATGAACTCACAATAGCCAAAGCTTGGCTAACTCATACACCAAGTACGATCAAGTACAACATAAGCTGGCATAAGATGTCTAAAAGAAGTGTCAACAAATATAACAATCAATGTAACGAACAAGTGAGCAAAACCGCTCAAATGATGCCAAAAACCCCGCTCTAATCCAGGAGCACTATGTGGTAACTGATGAAACTATCATCAACAATCTTCCTCCTAAAGAGATTACCACATATATGTCAAATGACGTAATCTGGTGAGAAAACACTCTCACAATGTGATGCCAAAACACTATGGCAAAGCAACCACTGAGTGCCAAATGCAATCAAAAGACGATTGCAAACCATGCGTTTAAACAAATAAACTCGCAAGAATAAATCGACAGGGTTTCGGTAGTATTTGGCTATCTAACCATAATAACCATACATGCCATAAACATGCTCAAAACCACGAGCAAATCATGCGCAAAATCTGCACTCAAGCATACATGAGTTGCCCCAAAGTCTCAACTCCGTAAACTTGGAAAACAATCCTGCAATCTGAAACACAAAGTGCATCAACTGCACTCTATAAGCGAGATATATACTAGCATAAACTTGGATACACACTAACCAAAATATGGAACAAATTGGTGCTCAAAATAGCTGAAAATCAGCCCACATATGCCATTGCAAGGCGAAGAATATCATCCGCTGAAAAGCGCGCATCATGTGCATCCACATGGCAATGTCAACGAGCATCAAACATGTACCAAATGTGTAGCAAATGAGCATCCAAATCAGCTAAAAATTCAGCTCGCAATCATGCCAAAAATTCTTGCAAAACTCTTTGCAAATCTATGCACCGCACTTTTTGAAATCTGCTCAATCGCATAAGTCAATGCACATAACCTGTGATGAAGCCACTCTCAAACCTGAGAGTCCACAAGAATGCATACATCCACAAAGTGTTCTCAACATATGCGCATAAATTTATTGAAAATATCAACCCACACTCTCTTCACTGAGAGAAAAATATCATGTGCAAAACAAGAGAATGACAAAGCTCCAATTCGAGCTCTCCGAATGTAGCTAATCACCACAATATGCATACATAATCTTCAACTTTTCGGATACCCTGCAGACGCTCAGCCCATATCTCCCAATTATTCAAAATTTGCAGAAACTTCCTGCTACAAAGCTGTAGACCGTGCAAAAATGGTTGGGAATCGTGGGAATGGACCTGAAATGTGTTGTTTTAATAGGTCGAAATAGATCTATAAAAATCTGCATCTGTGTACCCTAGATGTGCAGGCAGTTTGAGTGACGTATCTCAAAATTGGTGAAGATTTTGAGAAAACTTTCTTCTACAAAGTTGAAGAGGACAAAAAACGGTTAGGTCATGCGGGAATCTTCTTGAATGAAGACGTTTTGGTAGGCCAAAACAGATCTGTAAAAATGTGTTGCAGTTTTTGTTGCTTCTCTGCCTGCCTCCTCGCTGAGCTCCAATGGTGCTCCCAATCCCTGAGCTCTGGAATAAACATGGAAGCACGACCATTGCAACCAACATCCACAATGAAATTTTTGCACTTGAAAAATCAATTCGAAAATGATCAAAGTGCAAAAATTTAGAAAGATGGTATGCATCACTACTACATAAATTAGAAGAGAGACGGAGTGAGTTCAAGGATCTAGTGCCTATGGTCTATGGTGATTGATACTTGATGATGAGGGAATAATGTATCTTGTCATACAAAATCTCAATATTGCGGACAAATGAGGAATGATGAGCAACAAATACCAAGTTGACATAGAGTTGGAGGATAAGTCGCCTAAGTTGGACATTCCAAAATCAAAACTGAGGTGAGTAAATGAGACAACATGAGTCAACATGAACCACACTCACGTGGGGTTGAAAAATACAATAATGGTGAGAAAATGCACTATTACAAGTTCGATGAGCCCTACATTGGAGAGTTGTTAGAGCACACTTGATTGTATGTTTTTACATACATTGAAGGCAAAGGTAGCCACATAATCATGCTTGACAAGTATAGGCATAGATACTCGATAGTAGATCAGAGAGAATCGCAATTTTTAGTGCTCAAACCAATGCAATCCTTGTGTTTGAGGCTTCCATTGACTATATACACGGGCAGTGAAGCTCCTAGTATGATCTATAAGAAGAGACTCTAGATGCCTTGAAAAAATCAAGAGCTGTGCATCCTGAGGATAGAGCCACAAAGAGGACTCCAACTAGCGTGCAAAGTGGGGATATGAGGCTAGAGATGTCCTGACAAGAGAAATTGGAGTTGTGAGAATGGTTACAAAAACACAATGAATGTGACCATAATAGGTAGTTAAGTGTGTTGCAAAGAAGTAAAATGGGTCAAGAATCCATATACAAATGTTTCACTCTTCGAACAAACTTTGAGAGCTGAGCAGGTGGCAGATTTCCACCTTCACTACGTTGTCCTGTAGCTCCACTTCCATGCCAAGAAAGATACCAAAAAAATGCACGTCAAGCTCGCTTGAAGCTTAGATGATTAATGAATAGTGTTCAAGGCCTGGTAACAACCAAGTTTAATGCTGAATGTATGTCAAATGCGGCTAAAAGGGCCAACACATGCCTTAATTATGCTAAGAAGGAATATGCTTGAAGTGATCACAGATGGGAGATTATAATCTAAAATTGTAGTGCTTGAAGTGCTCTACCGGCCTGTCTTTACGACTCGTCAATTGGAGCTACGATGCAAAAGTTATGGCAGTTTGAAGGTTGAGTCAATTGCAAATTTGTACCGGATTGGGCAACTACAGCTGAGGGGACAAAAATGAAGTGAATGCATGCGCCTGAAGTGCTCACTTTGTGGAGCACGTCAGTCCTTTCAGATCAGCAATCGGAGTTTTGGTTGCCAGGTTATTGGTCGTTTAAGATTCACTAGGGGCCGATACCGTACCAGTCCGGTCGGCTCGGTCAGAGTGCTATCTGGGAATTTTTGAGCTTCATTCAGGTTTTGATATGCGGGAGCAGTAAGTGCTTGAGGAGTATCATGTCCGGAATGTTGTCTCTTGGAATGCAATGATTGCAAGATAAACCCAACAGAGGCAGGGCCAAGAAGCTGGCTATTTTCAAAGACACGGTCTCTCTCAAAATGCAATTACCTATATTAGCATCTTGAAGCATGTGGCATTGTGCGAGATGTTGATACAGGAAGTTAAAGCCATGATGATATTGTCAGTTTAGGGCTCTCATCCATGTCTGGCGTGTATGCCTAATATGGTGCTGTTACGAAAGCACAAAAAGATCTTGATGAGCTCATTGATTGAAATGTCGTCTCATGGAGTGTAATGATGGCCGGCATGTATGCCAAAAGTGGCGCCCTTGCAAGGGCTATGGCCGGCATGTATGCCCAAATGTGGTACCCTTACAAAAGCCACCCGCCCAAGCCATTGGAAGCTTTGGCCGCCCATTGTGAAGGGGGCCACCCTAATTTTAAGATGGTGTGAAGCGAAGGAAAAAGAAAAAAAAGCGCGGGCGATGGCGAGAGCAGCGAACGAGTAGCGCAAGAGAAGGAGAAGGGCAAGAAGGAGCTCGGATAAGCATGGCCAAGAGACAAAAAACACTCAGCAGGGACTTGCGCTCCGTTTGCTGCTTCTCTCGGCGAATTTCACGCTAGTCAGGATCCGGCCCTGCCACATCATCAAGGGATATTTTTACGCCCCTTGCAACGTCGTTGCTTAGGGGGAAAAAGGGGGCTAATAATAGGCTTGTGTGGCGAGCAAGAAAAGAAGGGGGTTCAGAGAGGAAGCAAGGAGTTCTCGGCTCATCCTTGGCAGGCAAAATCTCTCTCTCTCTCTCTAGCTCTCGGCTTGTCTTCGGCAAGAAAGCAAAGCCTTCTCTCTCTCTTTGTCCTCGGCATGCAAAGGGAAACGAGGAGAGGAGAGTGTGGGGAGTTGTGACGGAGACCGGAGAAGAGAGTCTGGGAGCTCGGAAGGAAGAGCAATGGGCTTGTTCCCTGTCTCGTATTGAGGGGCAAAGCGGGTCTTTCTCTTCCTCGAGGGTAAGCAAGTGAGAGCAAAGAGATTTCTCTCTTTCTCTCTCTCTCTCGTGATCAATCAATCAAAGGAAGGCAAGAGCTCCAAGCTCTCCTGCTCTCAATCTTGAACAAGGGCAAGACAAAGGCCATCTCTCTCTCTCTCTCTCTCTCTCTCTCTCTCTCTCTCTCTCTCTCTCTCTCTCTCTCTCTCTCTGTGGGTAGAGAAGCAAAGCAAAGCCTTGGAAAAGGGGAGAGATAAGCAAGGAGTCAAAGGAAGGGTTAGAGCTCAGCAAAGCGGGATTCTTTCTCTCTCTTGCGGAGAGGAAACCATTTGTGACCGAGATAATAAGTAGAATTAGCAACACAGGGGAACTTTTTGCGGTAAATTGACATGTTTGTCTTATGATTATCGACATCGATCATTGGCAGACACCTTGAATCATTGCAGGCTAAAATAATTTGGCCTAGTTTTTGTAAACGAGAGCTTAAACTCCTTAATTTGCAGTTAATTAAGCCGACAGTTCTGTTAACAGTACCGCCTTGGCTAAAGTGCATCAGATTTTGCTGGCATCATAAAAATCAATTAATTTAGCACTTTGATCCTGTTTTGAAGAGGTTGCTTGATAAATTTGCGGTGTAGTGCATCTTTTCTTCTACTCTTCTCCCACAGCTAGCAGCCCGATGCTGACCGGGTTCACATTTCGAGCACATATCCCCCGACACCTGGTGAACCCGACGTGAAACTCGAGCTGGGGTGGGAAAATAGCGGAAGCCTATGTCTACACCAGAAGAGGTAGCCTTGCAGTAGTTTGCAGCGTACATGCAGCAACAACAGGCTACCCAGCAACAACATAATCTGCAATAGTGGATTCATAAATCTCGTCAAAGTGTTACAGAGAAGTTGCTGCGGTTTGAAGGATGAGATATTTCAAAATTTTGCAATTTTTATGAGCAGTCTATGGAAGATAATGGAATTGAAGACCATGACTCAGTGGATGGATTTCATCTGATTGCAATGCTAGAACTTAGGGCCCGGATTAAAGAAATTCAGGCGGGCTCAAGGACCAAACTGGCAGGACTTTAAGACGGCGTTGCAAGAGGAATATTTTCTGGAAGATTCTCAGAGGGTGACTAGACAGAGTTTTATGAAGTGGGTGTAGAAGAAGTGTAAAATTTTATCTGCACGAGAACTGTTATGAGAGTTTGAAAAGAATTTTGATTAGTTGTCATCAACAGAACAACGTTCTTTGAAGGATTAGAAGGTGGAATTGTTTATTCAAGCTGCTGATCTGCGACTTCAAAAGAATTTGGTGCAATTATTGGAGGACCTGACATGAGAACTGGGATTGACATCAGATTGGAAAATAGTGTCTGAAGCGGTGAATATGATTGTAAAACGGTAGAAGCGATTTAACAAGCAGATCGTAGTCGAGGTAACAGATGATGTTGAAGAAGAGATTAAAGAGAAATTACCCTAGACAGTACCTAGGGTGGAAGGGCCCGTTCTCGACGATCTGGGTAAAGGTATTCAAGAGCTGAATTTAAATTTCAAAACTTAAATTTGAAGGGTTAGCTGCAAAGTGTCTAGTTTTGAACGTAAGCAGTAGCAGCCACCACATAAAAACTGGGATACTCGATGCATGTGTTGCAATAGTGAAGACCACAGGTATGTGAAAGAGTGCAATGAGTTTGATGAAGCTTACAAGAAGAATGTGGTTTTCTGGAAAGACAGGAAGATTCATCTCAGGGCAACAGGACAAATGCTCCGCTTAAACTTTGGTACGGGCGGTATGAAGAAGCTAGTGGAAGAAATACAGCATAATGTTGCTCTTGTGGAAGCAGCTACATATGGGCTGCAGGTTTGTGGTAAGGGAGATGATGAGGGTAGAGGTGCAAAGGGCCTGTTTTGGCCATATGCTTTAAAGACATCAGAAGTAGGTAAGGAAACGTATGGTAAGTTACGCCAGGTAGGGAATTTGATTCGGGAAACCACTGGGTGGACCGATCCAGTGGATTGTCTTTTAGTGTATGCATATATTGCTAAAGCTCAAGCCAATGAAGCTATGGTGGAAGAGAAGTGGAAAAGGAATGAAGAGGTTGCTGAGATGTTGAAAAGGCCAACGAGATCCAACAACAAGAAAGAAGAAGGGCCTGCTCTTGAAGTGGTTATGGAGGAGGCTCCGAAGGACAAAAAGCAAGGTAAGCCTAAAGGGCCCTCATATAAACTCAAATCTGATATTGAATTGGCTACAGATTTGAAGAAGGTTTTTGAAGAATGTATTCTGAATAGTAAAGTGGAGCTCACATTGGGGGATATTCTGGGAATTGCCAAGCGCGAGTTCCATGAGGTGATCATAGACATTATAAAAAGGAAGCGACAGATACCGAGTGATCAAGAGCCAGATCTAGTTAAGAGCCAAGTGGGTCGTCACATTAAAGCAATTTTGTATGATTATGAAGAATATTTACCAGATCTTGAAGAAGAAGAGTCAAAGCCGGTGGTGGTTTCAAACCTGGTTGTACCCGAGGTGAGAAACATGCATTTTAATGATGATGAAGATGAAGAAACTATACGCAAGAGTCACTTTTCAAGGACTCATTGGGCAAGAGCAATGATAGAAACAGTGGTAAAGCTTGGCGACATTGAGGAGCTGGTCTTAGCCCTTATAGATTATGGTTCAAAAATCAATCTTATGGCAAAGAATTTGCACCAGAAAGGGACGTGGTCTATTGATGTGGATACGGGTGGCGGATTCGAGCTGCCAACATGCATCTTGGAGATCTTTACGGTTCATGTGCAAATGTTAAGGTAACTATTGGGGATGTCTGTGATGAGCAAAACGTTTTTATACAAGAGAATTTCTCCTACCCCCACTGATTCTGGGGCAGCCCTACATTACAGCTGTGAGGATGGAAACTAAGGTACTAGATGATGGCTCGGCCTATGCCAGGGTTCAGAGCCGAGATGGTAAGAAAGAAGTTCAATTTCTAACTGTATGTGTTGACCATGCCAAAAACAAAGATGATTTACGTGATCATCAATGCCAAAGATACGCAAAGAGTTCAAAGAACAAAGATTTGCTCAAGATTTTCTTGGGGTGCCACTATCAAGTGGGACTATGGTGGTACAAGTGAGGAGAAGTTCTTGCAAAGAGAAACCTTCTCTTCAAGATTTTTGGGGCTGACATTTGAGGGTTCAGTATCTTATAGGAAATTTAATGATTTACCTAAGTGGGAGAAACAATATGTCACAAGCATTCAAAGTGAATTGCAGGGATGTGATGCGCTAGAACTAGATGATGTGATTTCAAGAATCTTAAAAGAGATTTTGTATATTGACACTATGTCAGAGCTTGAGGATATCAAGCAAAACAGGTTAGAAAGTGGAACTGAAGTTGTTAAGGTGCACGCAATGGACATGTACGAAGAGCTGGACATATATGAGGCACTTATGCATATTGAGGATGACTTGGGTAAAGAAGTAGAAGCACAGGTAGAGATGAAGTACAAGACAATTGCAAAGAAAGTGAGACCAGTGGCTACACCTCTACCAGAGGAAAGTGATGGGTGATTAAAGAAGCTTCTTGACAGTCTACGCTCATAAATCCTAAGAGCATTGGACATAAATTCACTAAAGAGACATTGCAGCAACTGAAGGTTGGAGAAGATGGTTTTCTCAATGAAGAGGAAATCAAGTGCTTTCAAGGTATGCTCAAACAACACGATAAAGCTTTTGCTTTTGAGCCAAGTGAGATTGGTGTGTGGATCTAAATATTGTTTCACCTATGGTTATATTCATTGTTCCTCACATGCCATGGAGCTTACGTACCATTCTAGTTCCTAAAGCTCACTTGCCAAAGCTTATCAATTTGCTTAATGAGAAGATACAAATGGGAATTTTGGAGCCATCATGTGTGCCATACTCTAACCGATGGTTCACTGTTGCAAAGAAAAATGTTACTTTAAGGTTCAAACAGGATATGCAGCCAATTAACAAGGTAACAATCTGCAATGTGGGTATTGGCCCAATTGTGGATGAATTTGCTGTTAGCAGGTCGCCGCGACGTCTGCAACATAGCTTTCTGGCACTAACATAATGTCAATACTCAGGGAAAGTGATTCGGATGGGGCACATAGACTCTTTAAGATCGTCAATCTCAATAAGTGAACCTTAACAAGCAAACATACTAACTCACAAGCAAACCAACACTCAATGATCAGGGAAATCTGCCTATGTCCTTTCTCATCACGCCATTTCGCCACTCGAACAGACTCGAAATGAAATGAAACTTTAGGAGGAGGTCTAAGACACCTAGGGACACTATCCTAACAAGTCTGGTTGCAATACAACAAGGTACTAAAATCAGGATCCATCATGAAAAAGGTCATGAAAACTGCAACAGAACTATCTAGAAAGGTCGCCCTATGGTCTAGGAACACGCTCCTATGGTGAAAACAACTATAAACAGTTATTTAAGCACTCAAATCTACAATTATAGCTCATAGACAAGTAGTCGTAGACCACAACAAAACTGACAATGCTTACACTTGAATTGAAGGGCAAAGAGAGAGGAACACAATGTAAGTTTTGGATTTGAAAACAGATTACCCAGTCATTAGAAAAGTCAATTACAAGGTTGGAGCAGCTCGTAGCTTGAGCGTACGTTTTCTGAGCTCTTTCTTCTTCTCTAAAAATAAGCCTCCTTTCACATTAAGGTTATTGACCTTTATGCCTAGGGATTTCTAAATGGCCAGTGGTCGGCTCACACAAACCTTTATAAATATCATGACAAAATTACAACTCAGGGAATTGACTGCTACTCTGGAATTAGGATTTACATAGAGTATCACTACACTAGCTTGACAAAATAATAGACTATAAATGTGGTGTCCAGCTACGTGTCCAATCAATTGGGTGCCCTTTCCATCTGTCCTCAAACATTCCCCCTTTCTAAATTGTGTCATCCCTTGACATGACCTTGTGCAGTCTTGTCATAGGGTTGTCTTCAGCTTTGTGTGCAAGGTTGGACTTCAGCTTGGGAAGTTCTTTGTCATTGATGACGCTCCCCCCTTCCTTGAGTGATTCATATCTGCCATAAAGAGCTCTTTTGATGTTTCTAACTTTGCATTGACTCACAATACTTCACTAGCTTCAACACTATACTCCTTATGTTTTACTGTTGGAGCTTTTTTGCTGAAGTTATCATTGTTTGTCCGTTGTCTTTGTATGACATTCTTCATCTTTCCATTGATTGTTGAATCTTTTTCTTCAAGGTTGGTCTTTAGCTTTAGAAGAGCTTTGGCGTTTAATGAGAACCACGATTAATTTGTCAAACCATGGGACGAAGCCGACTCGACTAGTGCATAGAGGCTACAAGAAGTTGTCAATCTCTTCGAAAAAAACTAACAACTCGCATCTAACTCAAGCTACACTCAAGTGATTGAAATCACCAGAAGCTAATCTCTCATCAGCAAACAATTCACATCCGTTACAGCATCAAATGACATCCAAACGTAAGGAAACTTCTAGGACAAGTTTATAAGACCTAAGCACACATGGTTATGGTCTCAAACCCCACTTTAGGTCAAGTTCCAAAATCACAATTATTAACAGCAGTGGATTTTTGACCTAATCGTTTTCGACCCAGAATGCATCTAAATGCTTAGCAATGATGCCCCAATACCCTGCCTATGCTTAGTTTTCAATTTAAAAGTATAAATTCCTAGTTATGATGAAATTAGGCCGCGGGTCGGCGACGCCAAAAGCTACGAAATACTGTGAATGGCTTACGTCAATGCATAGAGCTCTTACCTGCGGTTGCAATGCAACAAACGCATTCGCAATGTGACAACCGAGGAGGGAGTGGAAAGCACGAGAAGGAGAGAAGTGAGCGCCGTTAGCTCACGCTGTGTATTTCTTATCCAAAAACTTATAAAAAAATTACAAAAATTGGCTTTTATACCTTAGCCAAGGTTTTTGGGTGGTCAAAACTAATAATCTGGAGTTCTACCAAAGCTAGGAATTGACTGGTTGATACAATTTGGAAGCTTGTAGCCCCAGCTCATTAATTACAAAGTTTACCAAGAAAATAGGAGTTATAAAATATTCCCAATTTATCAAAATAATAACTGTTTTACAAGGAGAACTCCGCAAAATGGTGTCTGCGTTATCTTGTTGCTAACATTCCCCCCCTCCTCGCCTGTGTCGTGCCTTGACATAGCTTTATGGACTGAAGTAGTCTTCGGGTTGACGGCAGGCGAGGCGGTCTTTAAGTGCTTTCGGTGCCTTTTGGTATCTGATTCTTCGTTCTTTGTCAGGCACTTGCAGAAATTGCATGGTGACTTGATTTTTTTGTTTCACCACTGAGTAGCCTACAAACATGGATGTGAGGTTTCTTATCAATCACCGGTGCAAATATCTTCGTTCGCCAGGTGAAGAATCCAGTGTAGAATGCTTCTTCAAAGGCTAGCATATTATGCGAGGGCAGAAAAATGCATTTGGCATGAAATCCATAAAGGATTTCTTCTGAAGTTTCCCACTCAAATCGTAACATAAGTCTTTGTTTCCTTCCAAGAATGAGAGCCATGGGGCTCCTGTCTGCTCAGGCTCATTGAAAACTTGTATGCATGTGAGTAGCATCCTGCAGATCTTATATAACATTGCACAGGAGAGATCTGGAAGGCTCTTGAAGAATGACATGGTGCCCGTTAGGTTTTTCACCATGTATTCCTCTGTTGCTTGGCCTCTCTTTGGAGCTGGCAGCCTTGGGAAGCTGAGCCAAGTTGGCCTCTTCTTCTGCAGTGCTTCATGCACTTGCCATGTCCTTACTCTGGGTACAGGATAGAATGTGGGATCTCTTTATAAGGCTGCAGGTGCTCTTGTGAACAGAATCAAGTATCTCGAATTCTTGTTCAGCCAGCTTAACCTCAACTTTGGGTGGTCCTTTCTTTTACCTGTAAAAGTTCTACTTTTGAGAGGGTACGGCAAGGATAGTTGGTGCCATTGAGTGTTGATTTGATTGGGAGTGAGTTGAGTGGCATAGACAGGGTGTAAAACTCTCAACTTCCAATCCATAGCGGCCTTCCACTCCTCATCCACCTTTAAGGTGATCTTCTCCTTCAGTGCGTCTTCTTCAGCTTTTGATAGCTGGACCATTGGCATTGTATCTGCATCCGTAATGTGAATCTGAAAATCTTCATCATCACTCGGCTCTGCTGTGGACTGCGTCTCAAACAACAAACAAGACCGAGGGTGTGTCTATTTGTGGCGGATCTGAGTGCCTGCCTCTTCCCGCGTGTCTGGCTTCCATCTCTGAGGAGTTGATTTATGTGCCTGAGTTCTGCTATCTCCTTTAGGAGATCCTCCTCTCTTTGAACCCGCATCAATGCCAGGTCTCTGCACTGTGACTGTTCAAGCTTTAATTCCAACTCTAAGTACTTGCTTTTCTTTTCAAGTGCCTTGTGCACTTCATCACTTCCTTTGATCAAAGCCATGACTGGATTTTCTCTGATTTGCTGCAAAAAAATGGCCCGATCATTGATTCTCTGTTCGGAATATTGCAGGGAAGCATTGGCAACATCTAGCTGCACTTGAATTTTCTGAGTTGACAGAGAGGTCGTAAGAAGTTCATTTGTGACTTCTGTCAGCTGCTTGTCTTTTACCTTGTAGGCATCAGATAATTTGGTGAGGAGGTCACCTAACTCCTCCATTTGTTTTTGTTGTTTATCCCTGGCTATCTGATGATGTTCCACTTCTACCTTTAGCTATTGCACTTGAATTTGGAGATTAGTGATGACAGTCATCCTGTCTTCTAGCTCTCCTTAAAGAGCATCGATCACCATTTCTAATTCCTTTGACTTTGTGCTGCGGTTCAAAGCTGCAGAACAGAGTCTCTCGGTCATTTTCTGCATCTGGTGTGCATATTCATTGACTTGTATTATAACGTCATCATTGGACTGCCACTCCTCCTGTCTTGCTAGCAGGGATGTGCCTGCAGCCTCATGTGTTGCTTCTTGTTGTTGTGTCGTAATTGTGGGTGGTTCTGTGGAGGTAGATGGTTGTTCTTCATCTTGGCCATCCTGAGGCAGTTTATGGTTGAGTAGAAGTAGATGGTGTGGTCGCAACCTTTACAGCCTCTTCAGGTGCTGGCCTTTCTACCTTCTCAAGCTCAGGCTCCCTCTCATGTGTAGTGGTATGCTCTTTTTCTGTATCTACTTCCTTATCAGTTTCTTCCACTGGATTTTGATTTTCTTCTTCTGCCTGCTCTGGTTCTGGCTCCGCTTCTTTTTCCTCATGTCCGTCGGTGTGGTCAACTTTTTGTGTAGATTTTGTTCGTTGGGTGGACTCAGAATCTTTCTCTTTTTCAGTCTCTGCTTGTTCATTGGTACGTTTGCCTGGTGGTGATGGTGGTGGGCTAGGCATGGGATGGTCCTGTTGTCTTGGAGGTGGTGAGGTGGGTCGGGGAAATCCCTAGCTTTGCTCTTGTGTGGTCATTTCCTCAGCTTTCTTTGCCGCTTCTTCTGCCTCTTTCAGCTTTAGGGCTTCGGCCTCTTGGTACACTCTTTCTAAATAATCTGTTGAATTATCTGCCTCTTTTCTTGTATGATGCTTTGTTCGAGGTCCTTTCAGTCCTGTGGGTATCCACTTTTCTGGGTCCTTTCCTTGTGCTTGCCTATTGCATTGGTAAGCCCATTTTTCTCTTTCAAAACACGCTTGTTTCTTCACTGGCTCTTCTTGATATGCGGCCATAACTTTTCTTTTCATCTCTTCAATTCTCTGCCTTCTTTCCTCGTTGTCAGAGCTCTCGCTGCTATGCCTTTCCGGCGAGCTGTCATCTGATTCATCACCTGATTTAAAAGATCTTTTACCTGATCTTGTAGCTCTTCAAGAGGGTTGTGCTGCCAAGATCCATGTATTCTGATCAAGGGCAGGAGGTAGGTTGTCGACCATGCCAGTGGCATGATAGACTATTCTTGTCGCGCCCAAGTATGTGATTTTGTCCTCCTTCTTGGTGCCCTTCAAGGTTGTCATGACATACTGCGCGTGGTCCATAGGATGTCTTGTTGTTGACTTAAGAACCTGAGTGAAGGTCATGGCCACGGCGTGATTTGGTGTCGTGTACCTGGTGGCCTTTTTGCTAGAAAATGGAAGTGTTGATGGTACAAATGGGTTGGCTCTTCCACCTATTTGTGGATAAGATCGACGAATGTAGCCATAGCTGTCTCCTTGGTAAAAGTGCCTGCGGTTTTCGTGTCTCTTGCCCGCATGGTCATCCCTTCAGTGGGCAGTCTAAGTGCCTCTGCCACTATTTCTTTTGTGATTACTACCTCGACCTTGTTCCCTTGGGTGTCGGATATTTGTGCCGTTCCGTCCTCTTTGATGGTGGATAGAAGCTCATAAGCTTTCTGAAAGTCCACTCCACAAGGCTCTTGTCCACAGAAATGCCTGAGCCCCAACTTGCGGTTAGCCTCCTTGGTTTCTGGCTTGGCAGCTACATCATAGACCTCTTTAGGCAGGAGCTGCAACTCCACCCGATTCCCTTCTTCACTCTTGAACCTGGCAGTGAAGACCGTAGTGTGGTTCTCTTTCAACTGTTCTTTAGAAAGATATGATGCTTTTGCTGCTTTCACCGACTCGGGGTCCAGTTGATACGCAGACAGTTCTTGTAGTTTCTCTTTTTGGTTTAGTTTCTTCTTGGCCTTCTCCGCTGCTTGCATTGCTCCTGTAAGTGAATAGAGTGCAAAGTTAGCAGATTTGTCGGAATATCTCTGGAATGTCCTTTTAGACTGAAATGCTGATAATCTGGTCCAAATTGCTTCAAATCAATTTTTGAATAAGCAAAGATGCATAAAATCATGCAAGGAACAAAACTGTATGGTCAAAACAAAAATTTGCAACCAAAGTAAATAATCGCGATTATTTACAGCTGAGAAAAATTTCCAAATTTTTGCAAACTTGGCTTTATAGGCTTGTAGTATATGCCAAATACATGCTCTGAGTGAAATATGGGCTCATTTGGATGCACAAGTTGAAAATGGTACCAGATTTTGGCTTTAGGTCTTTGAAACAATAGATATAAAGAAAATTTGAGATTTTGAACTCCAAATTGGTTCAAAGTTGGCTAGTGGGCTTATCACAGCATGTACTTTGGATGTATGATGGCAAAACATCAAAATTTCCCAATTTTGACCAAAAAGTAAATAATCGCGATTATTAACTTTTCTTCCAAAATTGACATTTTTTGGTACAAATTGGTTCTAGGCATGGTATAGACCTTGGGTATGAGATATGAGGTGATTTCGATCAAGAAAAGTTGTTCATAACCCAAATTTTGGCTCGCAAAGACTTCTTTGCGTTTTTTGACAATTTTACAAGTAAGGGGTGGTCATTTTGGCTCATACTTGATTTTTGGCATGTAATAGGTGTGTACACATGATAGGTGAGGTGATTTGACAATTTCCAAGCAAAACTGATGCAAAAGTAAATAATCGCAATTATTAACTTCAATGACAAAAACTTTGCAAACCCACAAATTTTGACCTAGACATGTTTCATACACCTAATACAAGTCCTAAATTGAATTTGGTCATGCCGGCATCACTTTGTGCTCTGTCGACTGTGAAATCACCATTTTTTTGTGATTAGTCTATCTGTTGGGTTGGTCGGTCAACTTTGAAGCTTTGGACTTGTTCGTAACATAGTCGTGAAGCTACGTGTCCAATTCTGGCTCATTTGGAGTCAGTTTGGCCTCATATGTCGAATTTGACGCTTTGTAACCTGCGAGCTGTTTTCTGCTTTTCGAGGGCTTTGCTTGATGGATTTCACCAAACCAATCATATACATTGTATATGAACCTCATTAGCAAGCCATCTGTGGAGTCAGGTCGGAATTCTGGCATTTGCCAAAAACCTAACTTTTCTACTAGGGACCCCCTTGACCCCAGTCGAATGGTCATTTGATGGTATAGAAGGGTTCTATTATGTTAGGGCATGCTATGGTTCAAATCCCATCCGATTTGGTCAAGCTGGCAGGCCGCTATGGTCAGTTTTAGGCGTAGGTCTTCGTGCACTGCTCGGTTTCTAGGGTTTTTTCTAAGGCTTTAGACTACCTACCGGCCGTACAAAATGGATCATTATCGAGTAAAGAGCTTATCCCGCATGTCTCTTGTGAGATGGCACTGCAAATGGTCAACTGTGGGCTCCGGAAATGTCGCGCAAAAGAGGCCGAAATCTCTCTCTGCAAAGGCTCCTAGTGGAAATGAGGTGGTTTTAACCTACCATGGATATCTATACCTGGACTTCCCGAACCAAATTTCCTCAGATTCCCCCGTTAGTCCTACTAGGCCATGAAATCTATGTTAGACTGAAAAATTTCTCTGATCGGATTCCTGTAGCTCATTCTGCAAGAATTTTGCAAAAGAAGGCATGGCCGCCTAATTTAGGCTTCCCGCTTCCGTCTTCTGATTTCATTGATTTTTTTTTTGCTTGTCCGCCTTGTCCTTCTGATCACCATCGTGTCTTCCATTTTTCCATCTGAGCTTTTCTACTATTTATTATTAATTTCGACCTGTTTATTTGAAAAAATCAAAGAAAATAGAAAAATGCTCTAAAAACGTAAAGTAAAAATCCAATAATTAGGAAAATCCCTTGAAAAACACATCTTTATTGTTTTTTGTTGGATTTCTTCATTTTTAAGCCTCCTCATCAATAAAAATGATGAAAAATATCCAAAAAAGGACTATTTTTGACGATTTTCTGATAGTATATACACTATTTACACTCATCGGAAGATATTATCAGTGAATTTTCCCTTGTTGATGAATTATAAGGGCATTATTAGGTAATTTTGCAAAAAATCACATGTTAACAACCAACTTCTTCTCCCTCTTCAAACATTGCTCTTAAGTACTTATTACTTAATGCCCTTCCATCCCTCCTAGGTGGCATACTCCGGGAAGACTGCGTGCATGGGTTGAACCATTGTGTCTATGCATAGCCGTGATTGGCTCTACCATGATATGAAGATCAATGCAATTCAGACCCATATGCTGTGCAAGAGCTGGGTCTTGAGTATTTAACTCAAGGGTTTTCGATGTCGAGGTTTGCTGTTGATGTCTTCCAAAGAGAAAATCTTGTAGCTTTTGTGTTCTCTGTTTGATTGTACCATCAGGGTGCTTTAGCACTCTGATTGCTTGGGATATTGGTAGCACTTTAGACTGTCGTAGAGCTTTTACTCTCCATTGGTAATTCGATCGGCTTGGTGTTGCATTGTGTGGTGGAGTCTGTTGAGACTTAACTTGCCACTGCTTGATTTGTTTCGCGGTTTGTGGAGAAGATAAGTACTCCTTTTTCTTCCAAATCCCATGGTAGGTTCCTTGCTCGGAGATACTCGATTTTGTGTTCGACTCCATGGAACCTTCTTTTGTTTCTTCGGTGAATTTTTAGGCACCCAGACCTGAATAGGTTTATCTTTAAGCTGTGCTTTTGGTACCCAAATTTTCCTGACTCCTTGAATGCTACATGTAGCATTGATTGTCGAGGGGATGGAGAAGATTGGCTTCGTGGATTGGTCTGCTGATTGCTTCTTTTCCATTCCTCCTTGCTTGGTGCAATTGGAACAATGAGTTGCCCTCCTTTAGGTGATAGCTTTAGTTGATTTTTATCCCAATCTGATACTGCTTTGTATTTACGCATCCAAGGAATTCCAAGAATCATCGTCTCATTCATGTGTTCATCTGGCAAGAATACAAACTGATGCGGACATGAACCTCCATGTACTACCACATTCAAGTTGACTACTCCCAATGTTGGAGTTGGATTTTTGTTGCATCCTTTGATTGTCGCTATTCCTGCTTTCAATGCCTGACTTGTTGCCTTCTTGTATGTGGAATAATTGACTGCATTCACTCTAGCTCGTGTGTCTACCAAAGCATTGGTGCTATGATTGGTGAGTTGTACTTTGTTGTGCAGATCCATTCCATCCAACCAGTCGGTCATCTGGAAATTGCGTCTTTAGGTAATAACCATTGTCGATCATCTATTTCCAAAGTATTGATGGGAATCGGTATCTGTTGATTCTTGAGAGCAGCTTTACGCTTGAGTACCCGAAGTCTAGCTTCCTCTTGGGCTTCATCAATAACCTGCTATCGCTTGATCTTCCTTTGTTTGGCTGCATGCATTCGCTCTAGCAAGGCATTGGTTAGTGGCAAATTGTATTTCTTTAAACGAAATCCACTAATCCAATTAGCCATTGGTTCACCATCTAGGGTGGACAATTTTACTGCTCCACTTGGAGATACATCTTCAATGATAAATGGTCCGTTTCCCTTTTTCTTAAACTTTGGAATGTGGTGCTTAAGGGAATAGACTAAAACTAAGTCCCCTTTTTTGAAGATTTTTGTGATTAAGTGGGAATCAAAAAACTGTTTTTGTTTCCGCTTTTGTGCATAGATATGAGCTACAACAGTTAGTCTTTGCATGTCTAGCTTTTCCAAATCTTCAAGTCTTTCTGACAATTCATGTCCAGTCCATTCAAGATTCTGTGCTACCCTAAATGTCGGCAGTAGAAATTCTATTGGTAGTATGGCATCAAGACCATAAACAAGGTTAAAGGGTGTAGCATTTAGAGCTATTTTGAATGAAACTTGATAAGCCCATAGAGCAGCATGGAGGTTCATTTCCCAGTCTGTCCTTCTTGAACTAACCACTTTGGTCAGTACTAAGCTAAGAATTTTATTCGTATGCTCAGCTTGTCCGTTTGCTTGTGGGTGATAAGGAGCTGATTTGTTATGGATGACCATAAACTCATAAAGCAAATACTCTATTGTCTCATTGAGCAAATGAGTTCCCCGATCATTGACAATCTCTATTGGCAGGCCATATCTCGTGAATACATACTCATATAAGAATGCAGCAGTGGTTCTGGCATCATTCTTTTGAGTTGCTTTAGCCTTGGCCCACTTGGTCAAATAGTCTGTAGCTACAATGATATATTGAGCTTGGGTTCTATAAGCAGGTGGCTGTATCGGTCCAACAAAATCTATACCCCATTTTGTGAAGGCTCTAGCTCCCATCATTGGTCTTAAGGGCACGTTGTCTACTCGTCTTGGCATTTTTGCTCGTTTACAAGCATCACATCTTCGAACATATTCTTTGGCATCTGCAAAAATTGTTGGCCACCATATGCCTGCCATCAAGATTGCACTTGTGGTGGTCTCATTAGAAAAGTGACCTCCAGCTAATCCACATGTGCTTGTTCTATAATTAGAATATACTTGTTTTCATTTTCACAAAGACGCAAATGTTGTTCTTTACCTCTCCGATATAATTGGTTCCCAATAAGAGCATAGTATCTTGCTTCAGTTTCAATTGCTCTTTGACGACATTTACTCATATCCTCAGGAAATGTTTGGCTTGATAAGTAAGTAACCAGATAATTACTCCACTTAGGAACAAGTGACATTGAAACAATGTTACATGAGGAATGGGTGGTTTTTTTTGACATTGAGGGCAATCTTTTACAAAAGATCTAACATCTCTCCTCATAGTCGGCCAAAATATTCCAAGTCGCAAGATTCTTTGCATAGTTTGGTCTTCCACAAAGTGAAGTCCTACTATGGTAACATGTGCTTGACTTAGGTATTGTTCCTTTTCTTCAGGGTTAATGCATAAAAGCAATATCATGTCCCGATTTCTTTTATATAGCCTTTCAGCTAGTAATTGATACATAGCCGATTGCTTGATTAAATCAATTGTGATAAGAAGTGGTATTTGTGAATCCACTTGAGCTATTGTCATCAATGACACAATGTTTTTCGACCATCTAGGTGTCATTTCCACGGAGAATAAATAGACATCTGGTAAATCATCGTCTACCCCTTTAGGTAATTCCCCTGAAACAATCCTTGACAAATGATCTGCTCATTGATGTGTAGAGCCTTGTCTTACAACCACAGTGAAATCAAATTCGAGAAGAATGATGAACCATCTCACAATTCTCCCTATGCTACAAGGCTTGTTGACCAAATACAACAAAGCTTGGTGGTCCACAAAGAACAAAAACTTGTTGGCTAATAGGTAATGTCTATACTTTTTAATGGCATAGATCATTCCTAGTCCTTCTCTTTCGATGGTGGTGTAATTCTTTTATGTCATGTTCAATTGTCAGCTAGCATAAGAAATAGGAAAGTTAAATTTTCTATCTCCTGGTTGGGCTAGTATACAACCAATAGCAAAGTTTGAAGCATCTACATGTACGTGGAATACCTTATCCCAATCTGGTGCTTTCAATATTGGAGTTGAGGTTAGAGCTTGCTTTAGCTTCATGAAGGATTCTTTACATGCCTCAGTCCACTCAAAGTGTGTAATCAATCTATACATGGGTTTTGCAATTATAGCATACATATCAATGAACCGTCGGTAATATCCACAATGTCCCATCAGCAGACATGAATCTTTTCAATATCAGTAGCTATGCCATTTTTAGACACTATATCTCCAAGAATTTTCCCTTGTCTTTCCATGAATGTGCACTTTTCAGGATTTAAGAAAATCCTATAAAGTCTACATTTCTCGAATACCCTTTTGAGGTGTTCAAAAGATCAGCCCGGATTGACGAATGTACGCATAGATTATCCATGTATACTTCTAAGAATTTTCGAAGATACTCTTGAAAGCATGGCTCATCAATCTCTGAAACGTGGTTGAAGAAATAGTTAATCCAAATGACATAACCTGATAGGCAAATATACCCCATTCTGTTGCAAAAGCAGTTTTATGTTGATCTTTTGGGTCAACCAAAAGTTGATTGTATCCCGAAAAGCCGTCTAAGAATCTGTAAGCTTCTTTTCCTGCCACTCGTTCTAAAACATGCTCAGTTATCGAAAGAGGAAAGTTGTCTCGAATGGTAGCTGCATTCACCTTTTTGAGATTAACACACTTGTAATTTCCCATTCTTCTTAAGTACTACCACAATTGGAGACACCCAATCTATGTGTTCAATTTTGTAAATGAAATCAGCTCCCTTTAGTTTTTCAATCTCTTCTTTGATCTTCCTGGCAAATGTTTCGTTATAAGTGTATGTCTTTATTTACTTGGTTTTGCATCATCTCTCATGGGTATAGTATGTTGACAGATTTTTGGATCAACACCCTTGAGATCCTTGTAAGACCAAGTAAAGATATCCTGGTATTCCTTTAACAAGCTCAACAAAATCTTTTCTTCTTCTTCTGTCAGGTCATTCGCAATGTAAGCAGGTCTAGGCTCTTCTCCTTGTTCAGCCAAGTTTACCCTTTTAGCGTTTTCAGGCCCTTCGTAAGATTCGCCTTGTTTTCTTAGTTTCCATTTCAGTTGTGTATATCTCCTTTAGAGATTTTTTCAACTCTTGATATTTCTTTTTCCGCTCGACTCTGGCCATGAGTGGTTTCTTATTCTATAATTTTCCTTGAGTTCCCTTCCTTGTTTTTCTCGATGTCTGAGACATTTTTGAATTTTTTTTGAAGGATATCTACCAGTTATTTTGTCCTTGATACAATCATTAGTATCTATCTGCATCAGGAATTGTGTTTTACTGGAGACTGATGACATAGGTCGTGTTTTCACGATATTGGTGTCTCTCTTTCATCTATACCATTTTTGTCTTCTTGATTTCTGGTTTGGAAAGTCAAAACCATTTTTGTGACCTAATCGGTTGTCCTGTGGAGGTATCCCTTGTCCTGGTCCTCTCATAGGTGATTTTTGCATATTCTTCATCATGTTGTTCATCCTTTTTAGCATATCTTCTATGACTGAGAGTGGTGCCGCAGCAGCCATTCCCACTTGTGCTGGTTTTGTAGATGCTATTTTCTCACTTTGATTATCCTTAGGGACATCCTCTTCATTGAAGATCTCGCAATTGTCTCCTAGGTCAATAGCATTAGACACACACGCTTCTAGGGTGGTATGCTTTTTACTATAGAGTATAGAAGTACTTTGTTTAGCAGTCCCTCCAGAAATAAAGATACAAGTCGTTCTTCTGCAGGTATCTCCATTTCTGGGCATCTGGCAATGTATTATTTCATTCGAGTTGCACAATCCCTCACAGATTCACCATATTTCTATTTAAAGCTGTAGATTTGAGCTATTGTATTATGTTTAATCCCCATTTTGGAACAAACAGCTACAAATCCTTGAGCTAATATGTTCAAGTCCATGATTGACCTTGGTGAAATGTTTTGGAATCATGTCACAGCTTTTCCTTCTAATGTCATTCCAAACCCATCGAGTTGAGTATGGAAATTGAATATACGCTCTGCCCTTAGCACTTGCTTAAAGCTTGCTATGTGGTCATATGGATCCCCTGATCCACTGTATTTTCTGACACATTTTTGAAACTCAGCTGGTCTGACACGTCTATTTGGTTCAACTCCAGGTCTTCTGGAAGTTGGTCGTGTTCCGAGTCCTTCAAACCAATCTGTTGGAAATAGTGACTCATGTAGCCCTGGACTGGCCTTAGTGTCACCCCGTTTTCTACGTGATGAGGTGGTTTCTGGTTTCTTCACATTACTCTCAGATGATCTCTCATAATGTTCGTCTCTTGGAGTGGTTTCTGGTCTTTGACCCAAGATCCAATCCCGTATGGAATACCCCTAGTATTTGGTTTTTTCTACCTCCTCAGGAGTCATCATACGAAGTTGTTGTTATAACAATCACTAAACAGGTAAGTTGGTAGATTTGCAGATCCCTTATCTTTGATCTTGAAGATATAGATGATCTTCATGGCTGTTAATTGTCTTGGCCTGGCATGAGAAGTCCACAAAAGATCTTTTATGTTTCTATCTTCCCAACAATAGAAAATCCGATCCGAGTATTATCCGTACTAAGCCGTTTCAAAGGCTTCAAATCTACTTGATCGTATCCTTCGAATTATAAAGTTGGTGGTCCTTCTTTTGCTGGCATATCTGGGATTATAGTGTTTACTTCTAACCCCCATTTGTCTACCACATTAGGATTTTTGACTTGTACATACTGAGTTTCGTTTTGATCTATGTACATTTTTCCTTGTTTGTTTGCCCTGACTTCTTCTTCAAACTCAATACCATGGTGATCAATGCGAATAGCATACTCCTTGTTAGGGTCCAAGTAAACCTGGGCTCCATGACGATTAGTCTTGTAAAAAGAGAGTATATGCTTATAGCGCATTGTCGTTCCGGTTTTCGAGCAAGTCAAGTAAAAAGACATTTTGGATGTTGAATCTGAAAAAGTGAGGCTTCTTCAGGAATTGTGTGCAAGGAATTGCCTTGATTCACGCTTCCTTCGGTAGATACTCTACTGGAGGTTTCTTTGAATAGACCTTGATTTTCTAGTACACGACCAAATCTAAGGTTCATAAAGACTTAAGAAGCCCTGGATAGAGTACTCACCTTGGATTGACTTGTCGTCAATTTCCATTTGATTCGATTGCAACTTTCTGTCAAGCCACTGATTCGTCGTCTGCAACCTGATTCCTGTACAAATTTGATCAACTTAGCTATTCTTCTATAAAGACAGTAGAGCTCTTGAGAACTCTCGTGATTGGTCTCTGTGTATCACTTCAAATCGTGCTATGAAAGTCAAAATTTTGACTTTCGGATTCACCTTTAGCAAATTCAAAGGTCTAATCTGCAACCTGTAAACTGAGTCTATCTGTACTAATTTTGATCCGATTGAACCCAAAATTGTCATGTGGCTTTATATTATGCTGGTTTAACACTGTATAAGCCCAAAAGTCCACAATAATGTCTATGGATAGCAAAAGTAAATAATCACGATTATTTACTTTTGTCAAATTTTTGCACTTTTTTGATAGGTTTGGCAAGTATACAACTTGTTAAAGCCCTTGAACAAGTTTCAATAAGTTTGGAAAAAATTTGTTCAAGTTTACCAACTGTTTCGTGTCCGCAGACTCTGATTTCAAGAATCTGGCTTAAGTCTCACTTTTGTTGTCCAAATTTCACCAAAATTGATTTGTGGGGTCTACTTGATGTGCTTAACCTTGTGGTATACTCAAATTTGCAAAATCATCAAGTTTTGAAGCAGATGTAAATAATCATGATTATTTACTTTAGCTAAATTTTTGCAAGTTTTTGTCCCAACATTGACACAGATCTTTTAAGCACCTTAAGTTAAGGTCATAGCCAATTTTCATCAAGTTTAGACAATTTTTGGTCAAATGGTCATCATTTATCTGTCCGCAGACTATTTTTACAGTTTTAGTCACAAATTTCACTCCAGTGGTCCAAATCTTACCAAATCTGGTTTAGGGGCTTATTACAATATGGTAAAGCTAGTGCTATGCCAACTTGGTCAAAAAAGTTCAAAAATAGGGCAGATATTAATAATTACGATTATTTACATTTGACAATTTGTTACAAATTTTTGGTCATTTGAGCATGTACACATGTTTATCACATCAACATAAGTCTATGAATCAAATTTCAACAAGTTTGGACAATTCATTCCTAAATTTATACTCAAGATTCAAAAAGTAAGTACAAACTTTAAGTTTTTACCCAGTTTTTTGCCAGTTTAGTGATCCAAATCTCTTGGGCCTTTACAAAAGTTGTTTGTACACATGCAATGAGTCAATGGTATGAACCTTGGTCAATTTAGAGCAGAAAGTTAATAATCGTGATTATTAACTTTAGGCTTGAAATGAGTACTTTTTTGCAATTTTCTCACAGACGGTCTTTTTATAATGTTTTTTAAGCCTATAAATCAAGTCAAAACTTAATTTGGCCTAAAATATATAAAAGAAAGTAAATAATATGAGTTTTGGTCAACTTCTTGAAATTTTTACCTGGAAGTGTCTTTGAGCTTACCCACTGGTTCGGACAACTCTTAGGCTTACTCTCCAGTCGGATTGAGTGAATTCGAGTCTTTTCAAGCTATTTCTAGCCGTAGACCTGAAATTCTGCAACTTTACATAAACAACTCACAAATGATTCGTTGGGAGTGAGCAATGTTTTGAAATCCACCTCGGATCCTACTTACCCTACTCCTAGATTCTCATGCAATGGGGTTTGTGGAAAGTGTCCACAACACTCGTTTTCTCGTTTTTTTTATAAAGTTTTTCAGAGTCTTGATTTTAAGACTTGTCTCGTCTACCAATCATTCTCCAAATCCTAATTTAAATCTACAATCCTACAGTCCTAAAGGTACTCGGCAAGTACGATTACTTCCAAGCTACCTCTACACAACAAAAGACGACAATCTTAAGCTATGCGGTTTCTAAAAGAAAGTTTTGAACTCTAGGCGAACCTAAAGGAAGTTAAAGGACAACTACACAAGACGCTCGTGTTTTTCTCTAGTTTAGGTCTCTTCGATCCCCGACAGCGGCGCCAAATGTGGGACGCATGTCTAACTTCAGCATCCTATCTTATTGCAGTATTAGCGAGAACCACAATTAATTTGTCAAACCATGGGACGAAACTGACTCGACTAGTGCATAGAGGCTACAAGAGGTTGTTAATCTCTCGGAAAACAACTAACAACTCGCATCTAACTGAAGCTACACTCAAGTGACTGAAATTGCCAAAAGCCAATCACTCATCGCCAAACAATTCACATCCGTTACAACATCAATGACATCCAAAAGTGACGAAACTTCTAGGACAAGTTTATAAGACCTAAGCACATATGCTTATGGTCTCAAACCCCACTTTAGGTCAAGTTCCAAAATTGCGATTATTAATAGTAGTGGATTTTTGACCTAGTCGTTTTCAACCCAGAATGCATCTAAATGATTAGCAATGATGCCCCAATACCCGCCTATGCTTAGTTTTCAATTTAAAAGTGTAAATTCCTAGTTATGATGAAATTAGGCCGTGGGTTGGCGACGCCAAAAGCTACGAAATACTGTGAATGGCTTACGTCAATGCATAGAGCTCTTACCTGCGATTGCAATGCAAAAAACACATTAGCAATGTGACAACCGGGAAGAGAGTAGGAAGCGCGAGAAGGAGATAAGTGAGCGTCTTTAGCTCACGCTGTGTATTTCTTATCCAAAACTTTAAAAAAACTTACAAAAATTGGCTTTTATACCTTAGCCAAGGTTTTTGGGTGGTCAAAACTAATAATCTAGAGTTCTACCAAAGTTGGGAATTGACTGGTTGATACAATCTGGATGCTTGTAGCCCTGGCTCATTAATTACAAAGTTTACCAAGAAAATAGGAGTTACAATATTCCCGATTTATCAAAACAATAATTTTTTTACAAGGAGAACTCCAAAAAATGGTGTTCGTGTTAACACTCCCCCCTTTCGTGAGTGATTCATATCTACCATGTTGTTGATACCTGATTTGATCTTTGATCTTTGATTTTTGAGGCAACTTTTCTTCTTGATGTGCAGTCACCTCTTTGTTGCCAGTCTTAGCCACCGTAAAGATGGATGTTGATTTGTCTGAGCTTGTAGAACTGATCCTCTTTGTTGCGTGGAATTTATGATGCGTTTGTGTTAAACGTCCATTACAATTTGAGTTCTCCACAATAGGTAGCCAATGTTGAAGGACTATGTGAGCTACTATTGATTGTTGTTGATGACTCTCTTGCGGAATTTGTCATTTCTTGTCATTGTAGGCCATTCTTTGTCTTTCCATTGTTTGGTGGAGCGTTGTTGTTCACCTTGGAGATCAAAGGTTTTCTTGGTAACCATATGGAGACCAGCAGTTTCTAGTCCAAGTCATTGATTTGGGTAGCCTGATGTAGAAGGAATATATACAAGAAGATGATGTGATTCTAGATAAGGGTCTAAAACCTGGATGACCAAAGGGAAAAAAACTGGTGGAAAAAAGTACCTTTGCTATACGCTCTTATTGAAGTTGAGCATTTGGAATTGTAGTACCTATCATGCAAGGTGAGTGCTTGGGAGAAACAAAGGAAGAGTGTCTAATGCAAGTGCCAATTATATATGTATACAAGAAAGTTGTCAAGCAAAAGCATGTAGTGTAAGAAATGGAGTTGATGGGTGCTTCAAGGAACAAATGTAGCTCATGTGACATCAAAGGATATCTCAATAACTTCCACATTTCCAAGAAGGGTTTTCAAGCTTCTCCACTCATTCCTCACTGTGCTAAGTGCGTGAGTGTGTTTTGGACATCCTCCTCCACTTACCACTATAGTACAATGACTTTGACTCTTATGCTCACCTATATCCGCATGAGCGACACAACATAATTATGTTCAACTCTTCCAGCTTGAGCACTACCTAGAATAACTAAGACTCTTCGACCACAGAGAATATTACATGAAGGTTTGGGACTAACACCTCGCTCATTTAGTGGCTTAGCTTCCCGACTCTAACTTTTATGCCATGTATTTTTAATGGCGACTTGGACTTATCTGTTCAAGGCCAGAAACCCAATTCCATAAGTTCTAGAGATTTAGGCCTCTTCCATTGTGTTGGTCTTTGGATGCCACCATTTTGTCGAGTAGGTTGGTAAACTTTGGCTCCTCTTGACTTGCTTGTCGTATGTTGGTACAACTTTGTGAAACAAGTCTTTTAGCTCTTGTAGGGACTGATGTAGTTGTTGCTTTATCTCCCATTGAATTTGTGTGTGGGTTCTTTGTGATTGAGCTTCCACAAGCAAATTTGCAACCCATCTTGTTTTTTGTCCTTGTGTGATTGTCTTTGGAATTTTCTCTTCTGCTTTGGCTTGATTGACACTAGGCTTCGGTATCCATATTTGATGATTTTCTTTGTAAAAGACTTGCTTTTGTAGCTGAAGACGAGGTATCCATCTAGAGTTCTTAGCACTATCAGTGGTCACTGGTTGTTGGCTTTTCCTGTTGATTGTGTGTTCCTTTGTAGAGCCTTGTACTTCTTGATTGATCTTTGTTGTTCCAGGTTGAGCTAGAATTTTTGGTTACCATATTTGTGTGTTACCTTCATAAAATTATTGTGCTTCAAGTAGCTTGATTGGAATCATCCGCTGATTCACCTGTTTGTGTTGGGTAGCTTCGCTGAAGTATGAATTTGGAACCCAAACTTGCCACATTTCTTGCTTGGAAGGTCTTTTCTTCTGCCTTTTGTGGTTTTTCTTTCTCCTATTTGAGTTGTTTGTCTTGCGTTTATAGTGCATCTTGTTCGGTGTAAAACTCCTTGGTTGAGGAAAGTAGATCCAGGCTGTTACTTTAGGCTTTTTGGCCCAAATATTAGTGTTTCCTTGGAAGTAGCCTTGAGCAGTGATTGACTCATTTGATGCTTCCCACCCTGTCACCTTTTGTTGTTGTGGTTGAACTCGTGCTTTATGTATCCAAAATGGGTCTTTGACTTTGATGTGCTCTTTGGATACCAATACTTGGTTGACATTTTTTGGCTTCTTTTGGATGTGTTTTCTAATGGAAACTTTTGTTGGTAGACTTTGTGCTTTGGTTTCCATTGCATTGTTGATGGTTTGGCTTTTGATGTAGAAGCTTCATTGGAAGTTTGATATTGTCTCATTGAAGGTAAAGTCGTCTTGCGAGGTTGATATACTTCAGTGTTTACCTTTGCTTTACCTTTTTCCGTGATGGTTGATTGCTCCATCTTTGCATTGGTGCTTTGGGGATTTTTGATGGTGTTTTTGCTAAAGATTTTCCTTGTGGTTGAAAGAAGATGTTTCTCTAGCTTTCTGTCAGGACCATACTCTCTTTCATGTGATGGGAGTCGATTATGTGAAAAGTATCCTTATACTCCCCAGTACTCAACTTGAATACAGCTTCTGCCACTCCGAAGCTAGGAATCAACATTTTTTAACTTGTGTATACGATATTCTCTAGCGCGGTGATTGGTGGCTTTTCCACCATTATCCACGTTCCATAAGTCATTAGATTCTTTGTTGCTTCTGGATCTATCATAGTTGAACATGTGATTTTGAGTCTTGTTTCTCTGCATATGTTGAATTTGATCGTCGTAGGAGACAGTTGATCTTCTTCCTTACCCATGTTCTTCTCTTGATCTTGTGTTTGTTGAAGATTTTTCATTGAACTTGAAAAATTTTGTCCTTCATCTACTTTCATTTACACTTTTTTTGGACTCGGCTTTTTTGAAACACCTTTTATTGATTCTTTAGGTATGTCAATGATGACATATTCTGGTCATTTCTCTGCTTCTTTCATGTGCACTTTGGCATCATGCTCCACGGTGTAGCTATCTGTTTCACCTTTTCTGCTTTCACACTCACAACCCTCGTTAGCTTCCTTCAACACCTTTATTGTGAATAATGGAGTTATATCATACCCATCTTCATCGCAACATTTAGTCAGGGTCACCTCATTCACACAGATGTCAAGAGTCGCCAATATTTGATCCCATCCAAAGGGTTCAAATAACTCCTATGGAAAAGGCTCTGGTACATATGCCTTGTCTTGTACTGACCTATCATGAATACAATCCTCTTTTTTCAAAGTACCACCCTCAGAAGGTCTGTACATTCAAATATGCATTTTGCTTTCGAAATGAGTTGTGGAGTTTAATTCTTCCCTCCGGGTTTGCTCTACATCTCTATAACTATGATCTTTGACACTAATTTTTGTAGTGACCTCTTTGCGTCTCAGGTAGATATAGTCATAGCTCCCGTTTTGTACCATTTTGAGCTGATGCATGAATGGTCTGCCCAATATGATGTCAAAGTTGCTGCTCTTGTCAAAATTCATTATGGAAAAGGTGTGCTCATACTCTATGCCACACGAGGATACAATGATTTGTTCTACTATTCCAATTGGTTTCTCCATGTATCCATCCGCTAATTGTAGTTTCTTTCGATTTTTCGTAAGAGCAGGCTTTCCCCATTTTTTTCCATATCTCTTTGGTTGCAATGGCTATTCCTGTCCCACTATCTAATATAGCAACCGTCTTTACTCCTTTGTACTCAAGTGGTAAGGTGGTGTTTCCTTCTTCTTCTTCCCGGTAGTCACCCACCTTATTTACTGGTACTAGCTTTGTCTCTGGATTATTAGGGAAGGTGTCATCCATGTTTTTGTTCACAAGCTGGTCATGTGAAGGGATTTTTAACCCCATATTTTCCAGATGTTTGCCCATTTGAACCCATAGATGCGGTCTAATTTTTAGTAGCTCTGAGAGATAAAGTGTGCATTGTATAGGAGAAGACATCAATGCATGCAAGCTCTTGGTATCCATCATTTTTGGTGTGGCTTTCCACTGAGAAGGTACCATTTTAACCTCCAATTTTGTTTCAAGTTCTCCTATGAAAGATGGCAAAGTCTTTAGAGAATGTGGTTTTCTCTCTTCAGATGCAACAAAACCAACATCCCCATATAGAGATCTTATATCCCCTGGAAAAAAATTATGATCCTTGTTTATCTCAGGGATAGGTGCTGAGTGTAAAGCTGCATTACCATCTTTTTGGTTTCTGATCGATTCCCACAAGGATTGTGGTCATGGTTCTTCTACGTCCAGAATAGGCATCACTACTTGTGAGCCCACCCCATCTGTGGTATTGGCTACTTCCCTTGTATCTAAAGGTGCCTCAACTCTCGAATCTTCCTGGTCTCTCTTTACAATACCCTGGCTCTCCAATTCTTGGACTTTATCGCAGATTAGCACCTCCATTTTTGGAGCATCTCGAACATTGTGATTCCATAAGAGCTTGGGCCTTTTGGATGAGCTCCTTGCACATTTTCAACCTCTCTTTTTCATACCTTGGGTGAGGATACGTTAGCCATCTATCCTCCTAGGTTTGGTTGGTCTTTAACCTAGCATCATAAGCTTTCAAGATCGCATCCAAAGGTTCAAAGACTTTGTCGACCAAGACTGAACCTCCCGAGTTAGTCTTTGATGCTTTAGGTCCCTTTGCGTTTTTGTTCCTTTCTTGCTCTTGTCTAAGATGCTCTCTTGTTTGATTCAACTTAGTTTCCACTCTCCTTCAGCCTCTTCGCTTTCATTTTGTCTCGTTTGGCTTTCCATGATCTTCTTCCGAAGGTTCTCATTTTGTCTCGTTTGGCTTTCCATGATCTTCTTCCGAAGGTTCTCACCAATATGTTCTCAATTTTTGTTTGAGCAGGCAATGAGGCTTCTTCAATTGGTTTGGTTTTGGCAGCTTCTTGAGCTTGAACTCGAGTCATCACGTTTAAAGGAATGGCGGGTTCTACCTCGGATATGCTTGAAGAAGGAATTATGCCTACAATGTTCATTGTTGCTTTCCCTGGATTTTTAGCACAGTGTTGGCGTAGATGGTCTATCCCACAACAATCACAGAATACAAATAATTCTATTTGTGGACCCTTGTTTAGACAAATTCGTGCCTAATGATCACCTCCACACTCATAGCATGGTCCTTCTTGTTTCATAGATGGTGATCTAGCCAATGGTTGTTTTGGTCTGGTAAGGATGTTCTTTGAACCATACTCCTGATTGGCTATGAACATGAGCATATTCGCATCCATGGAGTACTGGTTTTTCATGGGTTGCGGCGTATACATTGGTTGAGTGTAGTTGACTATCACTCTCCCATAGTTCAAAAGATGCAGTTGGTACCCTAACATTTGTTGTGTCTTCGGTTGAGTGATACACCATGGAGTGGGATGATCCCCTCCTCAAGTATTACATATCCTCAGTTGAGGTTGCCATACATCTAGGTTTTGTTTGTAGCCTTGGTTTATTGTTCTAATTACCCCCTCAACCACTTGTTCAATGATTGGTTCCCAAGGAGTTTTAACATCTCTCTTTGTTGTGGGTTTGCTCTTTGGAGATGAGGCACTACTAGTTGTGTGTCTGTATCTTCAGTCACCTCTCCGTAGGCCTTGCAATTGTCAACTAGATATAGAGCTTCTCTAGCGACTTGCTCAAACATTGTGCATCCTTTCAAATGTAGGTCCTTTTGGAGAGTTTCATTTTTTAAAGCCCTCAATGAAGAGAACTGATAGCCTCTCATCTTGTGGTAGCTCTCTCACAAGACATCTGTCTATGTACTATTTGAAGCGAAGCAAAGCTTCCTTCACTTTCTCGTTCACTTTTTGCTTGAAAGCGTAGATTTGTGACACCGTACTATGTTTGATTCCCCGTTTCAAGAACTCCTCCACAAACTCTTGTAAGAGTTATGCTATGTTGAGAAAATCATCTCTATTTAGTGGTTGGAACCAAGTCAAGGCTGTTTCTTCCAATGTTAACCCAAATCCCTCATACTGAGTATGGAAATCTACAATCTGTTCAGCTCTCAAAACTTGTTTGAAGAGAGAGACATGAGCATATGGATCCCCTGACCCATTGTACTTTGTCTTGACACATTGAGCCACTTGATATGGTCTTAATCATTGTGGTTCGTGGTGTCGTGAAAAGATTTATCTCGTGATATTGTCTTGTTTTGGAAAGAATCTCGGTGGAATCATCTCTGATATGTACTCTTGCATTGTTATTGTCTAAAAGTAAGTAGAGATCATAGTACCCTTGTACGTATATCTCTCTAGGTTAATTGGATCAACAAGTTTGTACTCACGTCCATACTTATCTACCATCAAAACTTGCACTCCGTTGGCATTCATATACGTAAATGCATAGAGGTTCTTACGGGTGGTCAACTCTCTAGCATAGGGCTCTACACACTTGTAGAAGATATATGGATCTCCATTTGTGAACGTATACAATCCCTCATGTGCGTAATCTGGAAGCACTCTCATGGATTCATTAGCTTTGATGAATCTCATGTTTGGTTTGTTGATCAGAGGATGCCTGTCCTCTACGTATTCTCCCAATCCCATTGTTGTTGGCATTGTAGCGTTTTTCATGTCTCTAAGTGGAGTAGAGAACCCTGGTGGTGAATGATTTGTCATGGTTAAGGCTCAGTCAAAACTCTCAAGATAGTACTTGACAAGCTCACTTTGGCTTGGTGCAACTTATCCCTTTTTGCCCCTGGTAAGGTGTCTCAAAAGTCAGGAATTTGTGATTTTTTGTCTCTGGAAAAAACTGATCTTGGGGTATCCTAAAAGTTTGGATTTAGAAGACCTAGTAAAATTCCTAGGTGTGTGCTATTTCCCGCAAGCTTTCTTCCTGGCTATACCTTACTCAATTTGGACTTGTCTATCAAAAGTTAGAGCACTTTTAGTGAACCGCACTTGAACACTCAAAGCAGTC
Source organism: Adiantum capillus-veneris (assembly GCF_014529385.1). Classification (NCBI taxonomy): domain Eukaryota; kingdom Viridiplantae; phylum Streptophyta; class Polypodiopsida; order Polypodiales; family Pteridaceae; genus Adiantum; species Adiantum capillus-veneris. The sequence continues at coordinate 7,280,027 of NC_140952.1, read as the reverse complement.
TCAGGACCAGAACACAGGAACTTTGGCTCGTATCTTAGCTCAAACTTGAGATTTGGGATATCCTCAAGTATGTCTACAAGATCATCAAGTCAGATGCCCCCACTATGCTGAGGTACATGGATCACGATCCATGTTCGTGTCAAAAAAAAATTCTCCAAATTTTTCCAAATTTTGACTGTGTGTAGACAAGGTCATATGCAAGCTATATACCAATTTTTAGCAAATTCTGAGGTGGAGCTACATGGATCGCGATCCATGTTCAACCACATATGGACTTGATCTCTTTGGAGTTTGTTCCTGACTATGTCCACGAGGTAAATCTCAAATCTTTTTGGATTTGTACTTGGTTTGATAGGTCAAATAGCCAACACTAGGTGTACACAACGTTTTTCTTTCTGTCATCTGTTTTGCTCCCTTTTGACCCAAATTTGCTCATTTTTTTCAAAAATTGGACTTGGGCATATGTTCCTTATGTGTGCCCTACTAATCTGGAAAATTCTAGGTCAAGCTGTCAGTATGGGTACATGGATCGCGATCCATGTTTGGAGCCCAATTTGACTTTTTTTGGTACCATCAAATTCAACATGATTAGTAGGTCCTATGGTATCAATTTTTTTGAAAATGGACCTCTCGATTGAAAGTTAGGTCAGTTCTGACACTTTGTCAGAGTACTTGGCAGTTCTGGGCTTTTGGTTTGATTTTTGGTATCCAAATTCAGTTTTGAAAAGACCACTAGACTCCTTGTAATGTGCTCTAGCTATGGTGCAAGTTTGGTATCAGTCTGTGACAAAGGAACATGGATTGCGCTCCATGTACCTATGTGTCAGAATGTACTGAAACTTGGCACACAGCTTCTTCTCCTTGGTCTTATAATCCCTACTACATGGTTTTTGTGTGATTTGGATCACTTTAGGTCAGGAAAAAGTCAATTCACAGGTCTGTTTTAGGGTTTTCACCTTGAACAATTTATGGCATTTTTGATTACTTTTTGAACTTTTTTTGACAAAATTTCTTTGGGTACTTTTGTTCACAATGGTCTCTGCTATAGGCTGGAAAAGTTTCTGTCCAAAAATTCCTCAGAGGTACATGGATTGCTATCCATGTTCCACCACTTTTAGATCTGAATTTTTGGTATACTGATAGCTTATGATGTTTGTAGCTTGCTCCACAAATCTTTTTGAATATGGATCAGTTTTGCCCTACCAACTACAGTCTGTTGTGACAGTTTTGACAATGAACTGTTTTTGGCTCTTCTGACCAATTTTTACAACTTTTTTGCATATGGTTCTTTTAGGAAAGTTGTTCCAAATGGTACCAGCTACCTACTCCTCAAATCTCAACCAAAAAATTTTAGAATTTTTTCATGAGGTACATGGATCACGATCCATGTTTGGAAGCCAAACTGACATTTCTTGGTACCATTAGAATTAGCATGTTTACTAGATGCTATGGTATTAAAAGTTTTGGATTCGAACTAGTTTTTGTCATTCAAAAGAAAGTTTTTATGTCTGTCCTGCGGTTTTTGACTAGTTTCTGTATTTGGCTCTAGCACTTTTTTCAATTTTTTGACATTGTCCCTTTTGGCAAAGTTGTTCCACTAGTTATCAGGGATGTATTTGTCAAATATCAACCCAAAATTTCAAAAATATACATGGATCGCGATCCATGTTTGGCAGCATTTTTTCCTGAATTTTGTTCTGCAAGTTCTCTATCCCCTGTAGATGCCAAATCTCACCCCTTTTTGAATTTGGGTCCCAAAATCATAAGATTTGTCCAATTTTATCTCTGCAATGCCTGTTTTGTTGTTTTTGCCCTAACAGTCAATTTTGATGTGATTTTTGCCTTAAAATGGTCTCTGGGGTACATGGATCGCAATCCATGTTCCTCCACCGAATCTAGCCAAACTTTCCAGATTGCTTCTAGAGAGTATGTTGACGCCTTTGATCCACAAATTTTTTAATTTGAATCACTTTTGAGCTCTCTACCATTTCATAATTTCAAAATTATGGTCATTTCGGCCAAAATATGGTTTTCACTTCCTCTTTTTTCCAATCTTTTAGCCCGATTTGATGGTGGTAGTTTCTACTTACCCTACTCCTAAGTACTCAAATGAAACATGCAACAAAAACAAACAGAACGGTACAAGATAAAGTCAAAACGGAAAATGTAACAGCACTCTAAAAGCATAGAGAAAATCAAAGAATGAAATGCTTTTGGCTATCTCACTCACAACCCTCTTTACTTCTCAAGAATAGATCTAGCAAGTGCTCACCTTCTAGATTCTATCAAGCACTAAACCCCGTGTCTAGCTGCTTCACTGCTAAAGTGTAAATGGAATGGAGAGACAAATCTTAGAAAAGAACGCTCTAAATACGCACTAGGTCACTCACCATCTAAGGATCATATCCCCGACAACGGCGCCAATGTTAGCGGGTCGGTGTGACGGACGTTTGTGGCATAGATTTCTTGCACTAACATAATGTCAATACTCAGGGAAAGTGACTCGAATGGGGTTGGGAGACTCTTTGAGATCGTCAATCTCAAGAAGTGAACCTTAACAAGCAAACACACTAACTCGACGAGCAAACCAACACTCAATGATCAGGGAAATCTTCCTATGTCCTTTCTCACAACTATAGGTCATCACGCCATTTCGAATGGACTCAAAATGCAACAAAACTTTAGGAGGAGGTCTAAGACACCTAGGGACACTATCCTAGCAAGCCTGGTCACAATATGACAAGGTACCAGAATCACGATCCATCATGAAAAAGGTCCTGATAATTGCAACAGAACTATCCAGAAAGGTTTCTCTATGGTCTAGGAACACTCTCCTATGGTGAAAACGACTATAAACATTTATTTAAGCACTCAAACCTACAACTACAGCTCACAGACACATAGTCGTGAACCACAATAAAACTGACCATGCTTACAGTTGAATTGAAGAGCAAAGAGAGAGGAACACAATGCAAGGTTCAGATTTGAAAACTGAGTACTACACTAGCTCGGCAAAATAATAGACTATAAATGTGGTGTCCAGCTACGTGTCCGACCAATTGGGCACCCGTTCGATCTGTCCTCAAACATTTGTTGAGGCCTTTGCAGGTAGATCAATTTACTCTATGGGTGATCTTTACTCTGGACATAATCAATTTTAGTTAGCTTTGGAGGGCAGGGATCTTACTATGATGTTGTGTACACCTCTCGGGTTGGTAAGGATGTGCACTCTGCCACAGGGTGCTCCTAATTCTGTAGCTCATATGATGAACGGCATGAATAAGGTATTAAGGGACTTTATCCCTCATGTTACTATGCCTTTCATTGATGATCTACCAATTAAAGACTATGAGGAAGGCTCAAAAGATGAGGTAAAAGATCAGAGGGGGTGCCAACAGTTTGTTTCTCAACATATTGCTAACTGTGATGCTATTTTATATAGGCTTGGAGAAGTTAACTTAACACTTTGAGGGGAAAAATCAACTTTTGGTGCTAAAGAGGTTCTAATTGTGGGGCATATATGCAGTCGAAAAGGTAGAAGGCCAAGTCTAGCTAAAGTTGAATCTATTCAAAAGATGAAGGAAACATGCTCTTCGATTACTGAAGTTTGTTGGTTTTTGGGTGCATGTGTATTCTATCTTATTTGGCTGCCACATTTTGCTCATGTTGCAGAAGTGCTTTATCAACTGTTGATAAAAGATTTGTTTTTGGGAAGAAGTTCACACATAGGCTCTCAATAAATTAAAGAAGATGCCTTCTTGAGTCTCTGACCTTGAGGAAAGGCGCCTACAAATGCGAAAGGCCAGTAATTTTAATAGTTGACACTAGCCCAATAGGTTATGGGTGGGCTATAGGTCAAGATGATGATGAAGGGCACAGGTATGCGGTTCGATTTGGAGAAAAAGTGCTCAATGCTTGCCAAAGAGGCTATCCACAGGTTAAGAGAGAACTTTGGGGTGTTGCTACTGCTCTAAGGTCTGATAAAGAATACTTTATTGAAGCTGCAATCGTGGTAGAGACAGATTTCTTGCCATTGATAGGGATGATTGCAAATTGCTCTACTCCAGATGTTTCTATCTTGCAATGGATAGCCTATATTAAGTCACTTAACCCTGAATTTTGTCATATTGCGAGTAGAGATAATCCTATTGCAAATATGCTATCAAGAGCTAGGTTTGAAGATGAAGAAGAGATGCTGACCACAAGTGATGACGTTGGCTTGAAGTTCTATATGTCTTCTTATCTACATGAAAATTGTGGAAATATTGCTCATATTTTTTAGGTATTTTTTGAGGAGTTCTATGATGGAGAATGGTTTTTGATCAGTTGCTACCTTAGCACTCTTAATAAGCATGAAGGGTAGATGGATCAAGAGTATAAAAAGACCAGAAGCTACTTTTTGATTTATGGAAGCAACCAAAACGCTCTAGAGGGGTGCCGCAATGGGTTGTTTTTTATAAAATAACTCAACAGCAGGTTATCCAAGAGTTTCATGAAAGTTCATGGGCTGGACACAGAGGGGCTGGGCAACTTTTGTCAAGATTAAGGATCATTACTAGTGGAAATAAATGTATAAAGATGTGGCTCAGTTTGTGGAGACATGCTCAATATGCCAACAATGTTCTAATGTGCGACATGAGATGGATTGCATCCCAGCTATCCACTGGCTATGCACTACAAGCACTACAACACTACATGGAGATATCGACGCGCGTATATCGACGAAATTAGCGGGCGTCGATACACGCGTCACGATGTGCGTCGATATACATGTGGAAAGGCTTTATTTCCCATGCGTATATCGACGTGTATAGCGACGCAAAAAAATTTGGGAGAAAAAAGTGAAACCCGCGAGCAGCAGGGGCCATTTTCGCCTGTGCTCTGCTCAAATCTTGGCCTCCACCTGCTGCGCAGATATTATGCCCCCCCCAACCCCTCTCTCTCTCTCTACATCGTGTGTGTGTGTGTGTGTAGGAAAGAGAGAGAGAGAGAGAGAGAGAGAGAGAGAGAGAGAGAGAGAGAGAGAGAGAAATGTGTGTGTGTGTGTGTAGGTAATCAAGAGAGAGAGAGAGAGAGAGAGAGAGAGAGAGAGAGAGAGAGAGAGAGAGAGAGAGAGAGAGAGAGATAATTAATGTATGCTTAGGAAATTAAAATTAAAGAAAAATAATTAAAGAGAGAAATGAAATGAAATGTTATATTAACGTCTTCGAAAGGCCAAAGTGACCTATGAGACATGAGACAAGAAAGTTACAATGTGATGGATCTGATACAAAGTCAGAGTAAGAAGATGACAAAATAAAATATTATGGAATCCTAGACTACTGGGTATGGACTAAACGGCTAAACCAGCTAGCTGGGATAGGTAGATCATAGGAGATCCAGCAGCTGTCGCTGGCGGATCTCATCAATCTCCTCCATGGTCAGTAGTCTGACCGGGCGTTATGCATGTCGAGCCAAAGTGACCTAGCTAGATCCTCTGATGCAGGCTCTGTCAATGTTGTGTAGTCCTCCGCAGTCGTGGACGTCTAGATCTCCCTAGCTTAGTCGCTCATTCGATCAGTAGAGAGATAGAGAAGTAGAGAGCGAGAGAGAGAGAGAGAGAGAGAGAGAGAGAGAGAGAGAGAGAGAGAGAGATAGGAAATAGCTAGAGAGATAGAGAAAGAGAGTTTTATATATATATATATATATATATATATATATAGAGAGAGAGAGAGAGAGAGAGAGAGAGAGAGAGAGAGGTAGGGAAGTGAAGAGCGAGACAGAGAGAGAGATAGGAAAATAAGGAAATAGAGAGAGAAAGAGAGATAGCGAGAGTGAGATCGAGAGAGAAAGAGAGATCGAGATCGCTTTTTTGAGCAAGAACCATGCAAGGCTTCTGAATCTTTCTCAAGTTCTCATCCATCTCCACATTATCTTGTGGCTTGGACATGGAGGCCCCGTCCGGTTTACAATCAGGTAGAAAACTTTCATTGGGCTGAGAACTTCCATGGCTTGTGCATGTGGTGAAAAAAACACCAGGATGGGCATAATATCCTTGGAAAAACCTGTGCAAAAAATTGCAAACAGACGGAACATTACAAAAATGACAAAAATGGTCATGCTTTAATATATGATTCATCAAGTGCGGCATTGTAAAGCTTTCTCTGACAGGCTACCTCGGAATGGAGGCAGGTGGGCTCGTAGACAGAGAAGAAACTATGGAACTAAAAGAGGCAAAGGGGTTTTGCCTGCTACATGCATTGCCATGTACACCTGGGAGTGCACGTATGTGTCTACCCATATAGGATTTGACCACTAAAGACGAGATTTTGACCCGGTGGTCCTGATCTCCGTACACCTCTGGACTGAGGTGTATGGAGATTGGGCAAGACTAGAGAATGCGAGGTAGTTTACATTGTGAGGAGTATATATATATATATATATATATATATATATATATATATATATTAAAACAACATTCATAATCATTGTAGATGGCAACGTCATCAACTACAAACAAGATGCAGTTGGCGAGACAGTGCCAGCTAAAGTATTGCGTCATTTCCCTATTATTCCTAGGATAAAAATCATGTTTCGTTGTGGTTCCATTGCAAAGTTGATGCGGTGGCATTCTACGAATAGATCCACTGATGCAACATTTAGGGTGCCCACTGATTCGAAGGCTTGGAGGCACATTGAAGATACCTGGCCACATTTTAAGAGTGAACCACGCAATTTGCGTTTGGGCATGGCAATGGATGGAGTCAATCCATTTGGATTGAGAAGCTCGTCATGGAGCACTTGGCCTGTGTGTCTTATCAATTACAACCTCCCGCCGTGGCTTGCTATCAAGAAGGGTCATTTGGTTTTAAGCTTGATTGTACCTGGTAAGTTCAAGGCAAAAAACATGGATGTTTATCTAGCTCCACTAGTTGACGAGCTCCAGGAGTTATGGCATGGGATCGACATAGCAGATGCGGTTGAACCAGTAGGACAACAGCGTGCAAGGATCCATGGACTTCTTATGTGGACTATGCATGATTGGCCAGGATACGGAGAAGCTTCTGGTAATGGTTATTGATTTACAAAATTCTCGCTATTCGCAAGCCCTTTGCCTTGGCCTGATTTATGCTTTGATATATGCAGGACTAACAACTTCGGGATACAATGCATGTCCAATTTGCGGGCAGTCTTTGGATGTGCGCTATTCTACCTCTCTTCGAAAGACAATTTATCAAGGCCACCACCGTTATCTTCCAGATGGCCATCACTTGCGCGAAGGCCAACTTGGTCGCGTCGAATGTCGTCCTATGCATGTACAAGAGTGGTGTCGCTGATGGGAGCAACATGAGGGGCAACCTGTTCCAGGAATGAAACGTTTGTCCATTCTCCATACGTTGCCGTACTGGGGTGATCTACTAATTAACCATTTGCTAGATCCAATGCATATATTCAAGAATGTGGGAGAGCTCCTCTAGAAGACAATCATGGGAATGAAAGACAATCGAGCTTCACGAGATGATTTGCAGTCGGTTGGAAAGATGCCAGAGCTGTGGCATTTCACCAATGCAGCTGGTCAAACAAAACTTCCAAGAGCGCCATGGGTATTGCTAAAAAACGAAGAGCGACAAGTGAAAAGGGTGATTTCAGAGTTCAGGACACCAACAGGATATATGCGATGTCTCAAGACAGCATTCACGCGTGACGATCAACTGTCATGGTTGAAATCGCACCACTGGCATAAGTTCTTGCAATTCATTCTTCCAATTGCGATCAAGGGGTGTTTAACGGAGGAAGTGCGGACCTCCATATACAAGATTTCAGAGCTAGTGCGGTGGATCTCTTCCAAGGAGATACGGGAGGAATCTATTGCAGTCGCAAGGGCTAACTCCATTGAGGCCACTGCTAGAGACACGAATGAGAGCACTAGCAACCTTGATTACTGTGGTCTGGTGTCAGATATCCTGAAAGTAAGCTTCAGGCGGTTTGAGATGTTTTTGTTGGATGTGAAGTGGTTCAAGGTGATTACTTCTGGTCGTAATACAACGGTACGTAGAGATGGAAACAAACTTGTGCAAATAGATTCTACAAAGACTTGGACAGATGCGAGCGACACATTTGCTCTCCCCGAACATTGCGAGCAAGTGGTCTTTGTACCGGACCCTCGAGAGCAACAATGGTGGTTTGTGTTTCAGGTTGCTCGAAGAAATAAACAAGTATTTGAAGGGCAAGATCTCCTGGAGGAAAGTCAGTTAGACGACGTCCATACTGCTGTGACATTAGATGAGATGGACGAAGGTATGGCAGAGGAAGCTGACAGATATACGAGGGATGATGCAGACGAGCCAGAATTGACACTTGTAGATGAAGATGCAATGGATGAAGACAATCTGCCAGAACGAGTTGGGGCAGAGTTATGTTTGCAATTAGAGATAGACGATGATACGGTGCAAGATCTTATCGATGATGCCTCACTCGTCAAGGCCTAGGCCTGTAAGTGTTTGTGTGAAGACTTTGATTTAAAATTAATCTTAAAGTTAATTTAAACAACTGTGTTCTGACGCTTTATTTTACTTTCTTTGTGCAGGACTTTAGTATGGCAGAAGAGATTCCAGATCCCGCTTCCATGAGTGCAGATGCATTCATGGGCTTCGTTACATGGATGACGCCTGCTCAGATGGCAGAGGCTTCTCAGTACTGGGTAGCCAGAGGCACGGGTACTATGCCTCCGGGCTTCACACCCGAGGGACCAACGCCTAGGGGGGGGACGCCTACGGGGTTCAGGACGCCTATGGGTACGACGCCTTCGTCTCCCATCACGGCCGCTTCGACACCTAGGGGTGGAGCACAGGCGGGTACGTCCTCATATCCGTAGCACAGGTGCACTCGCCGATCTCGGTGATCGTCAGGTAGAGGTGGTGGTTGCTGTGGAGGAGGGTCCACAGATGCTTCGACCCCTCCTCGCTCACGACCCCTGTCTTACCCAGGCACACCTCTCGACACACCTCTTGGCACACCTCGGACACCTTGGGGGGCACACGATCCTAGTGCCTCCAAGCTCTATACTGTACGGGAAGATGGTTCTGTTGACATGGATAGAGTCGGGACTGAGATGCGACAGTGGATTCGCCAGCTCATGGAGCTGCAGTTTTCGACCAGCATTCTGACGTCTTGGGATCAGCAAGAAAAGAAAAAAGTCACTTACATAGTGGAGACCATCCTGAGAGAGTACCAGCCTGCTCCGGGTTCTTCCGTTGCTTCGGTGCGGTGGATCAAGGGTGTTTCACGGGACACCATCAAACATCGACGAGATGCAGCTCGGAAGGCTTTCAGGACCGACTCGCCGAAGCCTTCGGGCATCCCACACGAGACGTGGCTGCACATCAGGGAGGATGAGCGGACAGCAGCCACGTGGTTCAGACAGCAGCGTGAGGCCGCGCAGGTACGACAGATGACTAGGGGGACATCTCATCTTGGTAGCGGAGGCTTCGACACCTTTCGCTATGAGTTTGTGATTTTCTAATCCAATCTTAACTATGGTGTTTTTTAAAACGCGATGAATCATGTATTCTTATTACTTTGATTTTTGTATAAACGCAGAATCTTGCGATGCATCGAGCTCCATCATGTGAGGAGGAGTCAGATGGATATCGCAGAGGTATCTATGAAGTACTGAATGATCTTGAAGCTTCAGGAGAGCCTGTAGACTGGGAGGCCTTACAGTTTCGCTGATCGCTTGAGGTGAGACGTTAATATGTGTGAGTTTATTTAATTAAGTCAGTATATGTGAAGTAATATCAATACTAGTTTTGTGAGTTGTCCTATGTGCAGGTTTCGACGCCTAGTCATTAGTGGACCAGATTTCATCTATATGCTTTGTGAGACACAGACACGCTTCTGTGTCTCTTTTTTGTACAAACAGTTAGTGTTCAGACAGTTATTGTTTCCCTTATGGTTATGATTATTGTCATTGTCATTGTATAGACAATTATTGTTTCTCTTTCTGGTTATGCTTATGGTTATTGTTAATTTTGTTTATGGTTATGGTTATCTGCATTATGGTTTTGATCAAAGTGCTTATAGCCGGTTATGGTTTTAAGTTATGGTTATGGTTTGTTATGGTTATGCTTTTAAGTTATGGCTATGCTTTTCAGTTGGTACGGTTGTCTTTCATTGGCCTTAAATCTCATGTGAGATCCTACATGGATAGCATGTAGGAGGCATATACATGATATGGTTTTTTTTGAAAAGTTTATGTAAAAACAAAGGGAACTCTGAAGAAATTTTTGCGCGCGGGAGCATGGTTGATATTTTGGTGCTGCTCACTTTCTTGGGCAGAGGGCAGGAAGTCTGGCTATGGCTGTGTCCATCTTTTAACTGGGCACAGGCCAGGCTACCTGCCCTCTGCCCAGGAAAAAAATTTTCTACTATGGTCGTCGCTATATGCGCCGCTATCTGCGTCGCTAATAGCGACTGGTTTCACAGCGACACTCATAGAGACGGGCAGCGTCGATATATGCATCGATAACACCTTCTTTTGTTGTAGTAAAGTGGGTGGTGGACCTGATTACCATGCCAATAGGTATTTGGCAGATGTAGTATATTGTTCTTGCTAGAGAAGATCTTACTAATCAGGTGGAAGGCAGAGCTTTGCGTACGAAAGCTACCAATTCTGTATGGAAGTTTTTGCTTGTGGATGTTGTTTCAAGGTATGAATGTGTTGGTAGAATTACTGCTGATAGAGGAGAGCTGGATACACATGAAGCGCAGAATTTATTTGCTCGCTTGGGCATTAAATTGGCTCTCACTACATCATACAATCCAGAGGGTAATGGTAAAAGTGAAAGAGGGCATCCACCTATTGTTAAAGCTTTAGTAAAGGCATGCCAGGGACATATTGGTGATTGGCCTTAATTCCTACCAATTTCTTTATGGGCTAATCGACCTACTCATAGTTTAGTAACAGGTTTTATGCCATTTGAGCTAATGTATGAGCAAAAACCCATTATGCCTACAGAGGAAGCAGTTATTTCTTGGACCGTAATGCCATGGGAAGGAGGTATATCTACAGAAGATTTTCTTGCCTTGCACATTTGCCAACTTGAAAGGCGTCAGGAAGATATCGAATAGGCTAAAGTAATGCTTAAGGAAGCAAGGTTGAAAAATAAAGAAGCATTTGATGGTAAGCACAGACTACGACCTCATGCTATTAAAGATGGGGATTGGGTCCTTGTATATGAAAGTAGCCTGGAGAACCAGTACACTGCTATGCAAAAGATGGTTAAATGATGGTTTGGCCAATATGTAGTACTTCATGTTTATGATAATGCGACCTATAAGTTATGCGAGCTTGATGGCACTGAGCTCAAGGTGCCCATTGCACGGGAAAGAGTTTTATTTAAGCAACAAGATAGTGAGATTAATATTGAAGATTTCAACACAGATCAACCTCCTGAAGATAGTGTTATGTATGCATCAGATGATGAGTCTGATGATGGTCTTGATGAAGCATCATAAGTGCAGTTGGCATAGACCGGAGGCTGTGCAAGTTCAGAGGGAGTGGATGTCGTGTGCAACTCCGCTCCCATGCCAAGAAAGATACCAGAAAAATGCACATCAAGCTTGTTGAAGCTTACATGATTAATGAATAGTGTTCAGGGCCTGGTAATAGGCCAAGTTTAATGTTGAATGTATGCCAAATGCGGCTAAAAGGGCCAACACATGCCTTAATTATGCTAAAAAGGACTATGCTTGAAGTGAGCACATATGGGAGATTATGATCTAAAACTATAATGCTTGAAGTGCTCTACCAGCCTGCCTTTACGGCTCGTCGATTGGAGCAACGATGCAAAAGTTATGGCAGTTTGAAGGTTCAGTCAATTGCACATCCATACTGGATTGGGCAACTGCAGCTGAGGGGACAAAAATGAAGTGAAAGCACGCACCTGAAGTTCTCACTTTGTGGAGCGCGTCAGTCCTTTCAAATAAGCAATTGGAGTTCCGGTTGCCAAGATATTGGTCGTTAAAGATTCGCCGGGGGTCGGTTCAGTACCAGTCCGGTCGGCTCGATCGGAGTGCTATCTAGGAATTTTTGAGCTTCATCCAGGTTTTGATATGTGAGAGCAGTAAGTTCTTGAGGAGTATCATTTCTGGAATGTCGTCTCTTGGAATACAATGATTGCGGGATAAACCCAACAAAGGTAGGGCCAGGAAGCTGGCTATTTTCAAAGACAGGGTCTCTCTCAAAATGCAATTACCTATATTAGCATCTTGAAGCATGTGGCATTGTGCGAGATGCTGATACGGGCAGTTAAAGCCATGATGATATTGTCAGTCTAGGGCTCTCATCCTCATCCAGTGTGTATGCATAATATGGTGCCGTTACGAAAGCACAAAAAGATCTTGATGAGCTCATTGATTGAAATGTCGTCTCATGGAGTGTAATGATGGCCGGCATGTATGCCAAAAGTGGCACCCTTGCAAGGGCTATGGCCGCCATGTATGCCCAATGTGGTACCCTTACAAAATCCGCCCCCCCAAGCCATTGGAAGCTTTGGCCGCCCATTGTAAAGGGGGCCGCCCTAATTTTAAAATGGTGTGAAGCCAAGGAAAAAGAAAAAAAAAAGTGGGCGATGGCGAGAGCAGTGACTGAGTAGCGCAAGAGAAGGAGAAGGGATCGCACTGGGCAAGAAGGAGCTCGGTTGAGCACGGCCAAGAGACAAAAAACACTCATCAGGGCCTCGCGCTCCATTTGATGCTTCTCTCGTGCTGGTCGGGATTTGGCCCTGCCACATCATCAAGGGATGACTTTTACGCCCCTAGCAACGACGATGACGTCGTTGCTTAAGGGGAAAAGGGGGCTAATAATAGGCTTGTGTGGCGAGCGAGAAAAGAAGGGGGTTAAGAGAGGAAGCTCGAACGATCAAGGAGTTCTCAGCTCATCCTCAACAGAGGCAAAAAATCTCTCTCTCTCTCTCTCTCTCTCTCTCTCTCTCTCTCTCTCTCTCTCTCTCTCTCTCTCTCTCTCTCTCTCTCTCTCTCTCTCTCTCTCTCGGCTCGTCTTTGGCAAGGAAGCAAAGCCTTCTCTCTATCTTTGTCCTCGGCATGAAAAAGGAAACGAGGAGAGGAGAGTGTGGGGAGTTGTGACACAAACCAGAGAAGAGAGTCCGGGAGCTCGGAAGGAAGAGCAAAGGGCTCGTTCTCTCTATCGTATTGAGGGGCAAAGCGGGTCTTTCTCTCCCTCGAGGGTAAGCAAGGGAGGGAAAAGAAATTTCTCTCTCTCTCTCTCTCTCTCTCTCTCTCTCTCTCTCTCTCTCTCTCTCTCTCTCTCTCTCGGGTTAGAGAAGCAAAGAAAAGCCTCAGCAAAAGGGTTAGAGCTTAGCAAAGAGGGATTATTTCTCTCTCTTGCAGAGAGGAAACCATTCGTGACCGAGATAATAAGTAGAACTAGCAACACAGGGGAACTTTTTGCGGTAAATTGACATGTTTGTCTTATGATTATCGACATCGATCACTGGCAGACACCTTGAATCATTGCAGGCTAAAATAATTTGGCGTAGGTTTTTGTAAACGAGAGCTTAAACTCTTGAATTTGTAGTTAATTAAGTCGACGGTGTTGTTAACAGTACCGCCTTTGCTAAAGTGCGTCAGATTTTGTCGGCATCATAAAAATCAATTAATTTAGCACTTTGATCATGTTTCAAAGAGGTTGCTTTGATAACTTTGTGGTGTAGTGCATCCTTTGTTCTACTCTTCTCCCACAGGGGGGATATTTCCAGGCGAACAGTTTTTGGTGAGTGCTTTTTAGGAATCAGGTGAGCAGATTCCTAAAAAGATTCTCTCTTCCTCCTTGTCAACTCTTTCGTCTTTTTCATATCTCTATCTCTGAGAGAGAGAGAGAGAGAGAGAGAGAGAGAGAGAGAGAGAGAGAGAGAGAGAGAGAGAGAGAGAGAGAGAGAGAGAGAGAGAGAGAGAGAGAGAGAGAGAGAGAGAGAGAGCTATTAGGAAGGTTGAGACATAGTCAAAGATATGCAAGCTAAACAAATTGTTTCAAAAACAATAGAGACAAGGGTACTTAAAACAAGAACACCCATTAATAATAAAAAAGTTACATTTTATTAAACTTGCATTACATAGACAAGAAGTGTTCATCTTCTGGAAGGCCCGGTTTTAGGAGTTGATGTGCTCCCTTCGAGTGGAAAATTAAGATTCACCATGTTCCCTAGCTACTGCATCATTTCCTCCTCATCCTCCTCTGTGATGAGCCCAATCTTCTTCTAGCAAGAGAAAGCAAGTTGTCCCATCTTGTTCAAATTGATTAAGCTCCACATATTGATTTTCTTGCGGCATCGATAGAGGGGATACACATCAATGGTTTCCTTTAGAGCCTCCCTAAATCAGTTGGCTCCATACAATGCCTCTCCGTTGGGAATGGCTTCCATGGCATCCCATGCAGACTTGATTTTACTCTCAAGATCATCGGACATCGTGAAAAGAAAGAGAGGTGTGCTAGGAAGCTAGTGGATGCTTTCACAAAAATAACTCAAGCTATGGCAATTTATAGCCACTGTGGAAATATTATATTACTTTATACACGATTTGACAGATAAACAACCAGTACTCAAATATGAAAAATAGCTCCAAATGAATGTATCCAAATGTGGCCATCATAAGATAAAATAGAAAGTAGTACAGTTGTCTAGGTAAAGCATACTAAGAAAAAGTGAGAATTGACAAATGCTATGCATCCATAAGTCCGGCTTCGGCTCAGTGCCCTGAATATATCAACATCTGCCAGGATTGGTTGATGGATAAACATGTTCTCATTTTGGCTTAGCCCTAGCACATGCAGATAAATAAAATACAAATGTTTACATGCAAGATATGGTTTTTGCTTTGACACCCGTTCCATGAAGTCTCGACATGTGCACGATGGTTGGTTGCTAATACAAACTTTGTATATCCCGACATGACCATCTTCACTTTTCGTCTCTACTTTGAAGACCTCATTAACACCATCTGTTGCACATATCTCTTCTACGACCTTCGCTCTCAGGACTAGTGCTAAACTGATCTTGCGAGCAGCATCCTCAGAAAAGGAAATCCGATACCGTACACGCAGACCATCTCGCATTGTGGCTCTTGCACTGCCTTCAGGAGTGGATGTATCTTTTGACTTGAAAGGAGAGTTTGTCATATTTTGTTCTTGAGCAACTGGCATTACATTAGATACTCCTTCTTTGCTTAGCTCCACTTGATACCCCCCTTCATGCAATATTTTCACCTCATCCTCCGATAGGTTGGTGCCCACATGCACGGGCCAAGTGTGTGGTGGATGCTGAGGCTGCGGCTCAGTGTTATGGTCTACTATATGGCAATGCAAGACATGATTCGGAAAAAACCAAAACCATTGATGCACCACACCATTTGGATGTTTTCGATATCCTTCAAACGATGGGGCTGGTATACCAAGGCTAGAACTTGCTATACTGCATCCACACATGTGTCCTCATCTTGGCGTGCCACTACATGTGACCCTACTACCTTATGGAGGTCGGCGTATGGCCCACATTGCCTCATTGACCTTGCGCTCAACTACATACTTCCCACCAGAACCTGTACTTCATTTTGGGGTTTGTGATATCCCTTCTTCTGCAAAGTTGATCTTACGTGGTCTTCCACACTTCTTGCGATCTTTGGTGACCGAGTTGTACTCAGGCCTATGTGATGCATCATCTTCCACGTTTATAACCTCATTTGGATTGCGTTTTTACCTTAATTTCTCCTTATCTCCTGTTAATGGAGTTGGTTGTTTATACATTGGAGTGCCCTCAGTAGCCACATTCACTGCTCTTATCACTTGGCTAGGACGTTTTTCATGGCATTCCGTAAGCTTTTGTATTGATGGACCCTTCCCAATGTGTTTTCCATGGCTGTATGAAATGGCCTTTGTGCTCTGTAAGATGGAATTCTCAAGGTCGGTTGTACATGCATCATATAATGAAATGCGTTTACAAAAACCCTCCCCTGCTAGCCAGTTGCCATGCTTGCTCTCCACAAGGTTAGTGCGTGGAGTGTTTGGTCCATTAGAGCTACTTTCTACGCATGTCATAATGCCACCCCAATGTGCAATACGAATTTCCCACCAACTAAGCCATGAATCCATGTATGGAATGTTACGGTCTATGCAATGACTGTTACACCACCATTGGCGTATCAGACGAGCCTCTGCTAATGCAGCCTCTTTTGTTGGTGTTTGCCTCCACTCCTCACAAATTTCTTTGTGTGTGTGTTGAGAAGCTTGCACCACATACTTCATTGTGTGTTGATTCAAGATTTGCTTCCAATGGAAAAGACAAGAACACTCTTGACCGCTCATTGTATTGATCTTGTCACCACCATTGAAAACAATTCGAACTGCATTCCAATTTTCTTGAGCTTCATCCGCCATGTAGCCAAAGAAATTAGCTTTGTCACACCCACACAATATCATTACATCATTGAGGCACTCCCAAAACAAACATTTCATTTCCATGTCTTCCTGTTTCATTTCACAAGTTGCAATAGTCAAAAGGTCCTACATGCTGCAAACAAATTGTTTTAGAGAGAGTAAAAGGCAAGCCACAAATCTCTTAAGGTGGGCCATGTACCTTGGATCATAGACATGATAGGCCATAGTCACCCATTCATTAACACGTCTAGTGTGATTAAACTGGATCCACGCACGTCGAAGATCGCCATCCCGATCTTGTCTCATTCAGTTCACTAGGTCCACACCGGATGCTGGACCAATTGTGGACATTTTGAAGACATAACATTTCTCCCCCTCCATACCTTGACCAGGAAACCGACTTCCATGGAAAAACTCATATGTGCAGTCTCGCTTCAGTTTTAGGAGTGCATCAATGCCAAAAGATTCTTTGTCAACCCCTCTACGTAAAATAGATACTGACCTCCAAAACCTGTCAATGCTAAAAGTGTTTAGATTATATAAAAAAATTAGCATAGAGTTTTGCATCAAAATAAGAATCTAGGAAATGCTCATACCAATTATATTGCACCAATGGCCCCAACTCCTTAGCGATTGCAAATAGCTATTGCTCGCCTAAAATTCCTTCGTTGGTGTTGTTGCAAAGAAGTGTTGTACTTATAATTTCTTTTGCCAAACACATTTGAACCTTCCTGGCTCCTGCGTGTGGGTCAACAGTCAAAATCCTTTGCACCATCAGCTTGGTGTTGTCTGTTAGTGTTTTGGATGTACCGATGCGCACATCGTGTCGATGTGTGCCACAATGAATCATGACTCTAGTGGCAGTCTCATCGGATGGCATCACATAGTATAGTACACAATCACATGTTGCAATACAAAAAGCAATTGCCTTACAAAAGTGGCATGTAAGGCTCTTATCTCCACTCTTACAATATTGCCCGGGTGTAGTTGCCTTTTGTATGTACCCGTTGAAATGACTTGTATTGGGAATATGATAATTAACCAAGCGGACACATTGTTCATTCATGCACTTGAGAGATCCTATGCAATGACTAAGACGCACTACACCTGGAAAAACAATATTGATGTAGTAGGCTTCGACCACAAATGAGGATCATACTTATGCTCCATCGCATCCATATGGTGCAACTTTCCCATGGTAGGTGGAAATTCTAGAATGAGATCTCCATTGTAAGACCTTGGAATCTCTATAACTTGTTCCACTTTTGTATTTGCATTAAAAGCTTTGTCAATGTGCCCTTCTTTTCGGCCTGTAAGATTTTTTGTCTTGTACTCCTTTTGAAGTTGCTTGAGGGAAAAACTCGAGGGGGGGTATAACATAGATCTATTAACTCCTTTTGACCGAATTGCATCTTTGACGGACTATCCACAATGGCAATGGGAGTCATGCTAGGTAAGCCGGCATATTGTTTTGATGGGATACGTTGACTTTGTATTTACGTAAAAGTTTCTCATCGAGTACATAGATGAATTCACCCAAATTGTTGAGCGTCCTCTCAAGAGGCAAATTCATTTCAATATCACCTACTTCGATGACTGCATCTAAAGTTGTAAATTGCATTGGAGAAATTAATTCTACAAGAAATGATTCAGATATTATGAATTTACCATTGTAAAAAGGATAAGAAAACTCTTTACCCAGGAAAAATAAAGAGCAAGCCATAATAATATGCTAAGCAAATAATTAAGCACAAGATCACATTGTATAAACTAAAACAAATTGTTTATATACTCACGTCTAATAATATAGCCGTTATAAATTTAAAATTAATATTATTTTATTATTTTAAAAAATCAATGTAAAAAAATACCAAATATTTAAAAAAATGTTACAAAATATTTGTTTGTGACTGTGTGATCACATAAATTTATTTATTTTATTTTCTTTTTTTAATGTTTGTGTAAAGGAGATGTGTGAGTAATCAGGTGTGCTAAGGATAGAGGAGCAAGATGCTGTAAGTCAGAGAACGTTTAGGAGATAGTACTCCCCACCCCCTCCCACGCCATTCAAGCGACGAGGAAGGGGGGTGGGGGACGTGTGCGTTGGTGGAGGCGGGGTAAGGAGAGGAGGGGCGGGGCTGGGCGGGTTTTTCATGCAAGGCCGCCGCTTGGGCCAGAGGTGGAGGTGGGGACAGGGGCGCTATCTATTAGGGGGGGGGGGGGGGGGGGGGGGGGAAGGGGGGGCAGGCGGGGCAAGGGGGGCGGGCGGGCCGGAGCATTGTCCATGGGCGGGGGCAGGGCACTAACGCAAGGGGGATGGAGGGGGAGGAGGGAGGGGTGTTGGCAATGGGCGACCAAGCGCCCATGGCCAGCACGTTGGCCAGGGGCGGGCACACGCTCCCACACGGGGGTATGTGCCCGCCCATGGCCAACACGTTGGCCATGGGTGCTTGGCCGCCCATTGCGCGTGTAACGTGTGTGTGTACTCTGTCTCTGGCCAACGCGTGGCCAGAGGCAGAGTACACACACCCATCACACACGTGGCACTCCACGTGGACACGCTGGCCGTCGCGTGTCAACGTGGACTCACCACGTGTATCATCATCAATCAACGGTACACGTGGCAGGCCACGTGGCCACGCGCGCTAACACGTAGGCAGCGCGTTGGCCACGTGGCCGGGCACGTGTATTGTCGATGGTCGACAGTACACATGGCAGTCCATGTGGCGCTTAAAAAGGCGCCACGTGCCATGCTAGCTGTATTGTCACCCAGCGACAATACACGTGGCAGGTCATGTGGCCGACATGCTGCCTACGTGGCAGTGCTCTTGGCCACGTGGCCTGCCACGTGTATCGTCAGTTGACGATGGTACACATGGCGAGTCCACATGGACACGCGACGGCCGGCGTGGCCAGCGTGTCCACGTGGACTGCCACTTGTGTCTATCCACACACACACACACACACACACACACACACGTTGCAAAAAGCATGTGTGTGTGTGAACACACACACACACACACACACACAAACGTACACACACGCGCCACAAAGGCGCGTATGTGTGCATACACACACAAACGCACACACGCACACACGCAGGCGCGCGTGTGTGTGTACACACACACGCTGGCGTGTGTGTGTGTGTGTGTATACCACACACACGTGCTTGCGTGCAGCATGTGTGTGTGCGTTCACACACACAAACGCCATCACGTACAACGCGTGCACGCGCTCGTGCACACACACACGCACACGCCCAGACGCACCTACACGCATACACACACACACATGCCAACACACACACACACACACACATTTTCACACTCCTCTCTCTCTCACACACACACACAAGGACAAAATAATATAATTAAAAAATTAAAATTGATAAAAAAATGAAAGCTTTATAAAGTGCATTGAACTTCTCTTTTCACTTTCTTCTTCTCTATTTTCTTCTATTGCACAGATCTCTCTCTTTCTCTCTGTCAAGTTTTCTCTTGTTCACATCTCAAACTCTTACCTGCAATTTCTCATAAATCATCATATATCTATCTTCTTTAATTCTGTAGCGCCAGCATGAGAACAAGAAATCAAACCAAAAATACCGGTGCCGTGGATGAGGTTGATGTTACTACATCACAAGAAGTACCTCCGCTATGCACACAGGATACCGAACAATCTCAAGCCTTGAGTTCTTTAGATTGCATTGTGTCCATCGTAACTGGAGTGGATGGAACATCACAATCAAGCGCCGGACCCAGTCATCATGTGGAAATAGGTACCGCTATTGAAGATGTAAGAAATGAAGCTTTGGAAACGTTGTCAACAAGCACATTTCATTGGGCTGGGTGGATTCTCATAGAGTACCATGCGATGGCAAACTTTCATGCTTGCCTCTATGTCGACTTCTTTCAAACCACACCATCCGCACGCATGATGACCATGTGGCTGATTTGCAACTCTCCATTGCAAATAAAAGCTACCAACCAACCATGGCAAGATTTATTGTTAGTGAATGGATTCTTGGAGAGGATCACAAACAATTTTCTCGTCCTAGTCACGCTTCGAGGGATCTTGCAATGTCATATGATTTGGATGAGGAGCTTCGCCAAATCCCCGAGCTTAGTCACATGGTCAAGAGGTACTTTGTGGTTTGGGATGGTAATCACCGATTGGAGGCATGGATGCGGTGGATGAACGAGAATGACATCCCAATTGAGAAGGCACCAAAGGTGGAGTGCGTTCTAGTTGATTTTAAGCCCCATGAGACAGCGGAGTTTCTATTGGTTTTGGGTATGATCAATAGGTGAGCCCTTTTTCTTTTGTGAATCTAAATGCATCTTATTTTTTAACTATATAAATTACAATCGACTGTTAAACAGGGCCATGAGTGTTTCAGTGCCTCACACAACTACTCATGATATTTTCATGATGAGAAAGCTAGGGTTGGTGGACCCTACTTCACTTTTGTAAAAATTCCCTGGAAGAGCGCGTTTGGCAGCAGAAAGGTCTTTGAATTTTAGAGGTCCAAACAAGTCAAAGTGGCTAAAATTGCCAATGGCTGTCCTTGTGCAACTACTTTGGAAGGTATGCTTTAAACCAATGCTAAATGAGAATATGTTTTGATTGCAAAATCTTATTATGTGTATTTTGATTGAGTCCTTGGCAAATGATAGGAAGAGTTCGATCATATGTTTAGTAGTAAAACGGAAGGGCTGCCATCAAAAGGGAGTTTTGACTACGAGTTGGCACCTGATGCATACGAGGAAAGAATCAATCTAGCGCTAACGGAGCAATACTTTATGTGCAAAGGGCTTGAGATAGCCACCATTGCAAATCCAGAGAATGGCATCGATTTTTTCCAGAAATGTATATCATTTACAGGTTGGGGCGAGAAGACCACGAAAATGACACCCTCGAGAGTGGCAGAGGTTGCGCGTGCACGCATTAGCCCAACAAAGTAAGTAAAAGTCATTTAAATCATTGAATATATTTCTCTTTTTATTATGTAGCAATCAAAAATAAGTCTCTCTTTTCCTTTGATAGGAAGTGCCGCTTGCTTGATTTGCTCCAAGGCGGTGATGCATCCTTGAAGGAGAATGGCATCGGTTTGACAGAGAAGGCATGGATCCAGTGGCTTCGATATCACGTATACTGGTGGCAATTGGAAAGGTTAGATTTAGTGATTATGTGCACCAGCTAGCAATTTGTTGATAATGTAACTTGTGACTTATTATTTGCTGCTGCAAGAGAGTGCTTGAGATGGCCGAGAAAATGGAGGTCGAGAATCATGATGTTGTTATCCAACATGAGAAGGCTGAACGTAGGCATGGTTGCACACTTGCCCACACATTATTGACATACAGACGCAAGCACTTTGAGAAGGCCTTCAAGAAGTGGAGTGCTCGGATCAAGTCCACACAGGATCCCGAAGAGCAACCCATTTTGCTTGTACGGCACGACGCTTGTTGTACAGGTTTGACATCTTTAATTGAAAAATTAAGAATGTAGTAGGACACACTAATCTTGTTCTTGGTGGCTCAAAACATTGTGGTACGTCTTGTTGGAATTTGACTTTATTGTAGTGGTAAAAAGGGTATCCCACATGCTAAGATGACCAAATTCCTAGGGTTACATTGGGAGAAGCACCAAAAGGGGTAGATGATGATCTACTCGATGCTTATATTCTCTCTATAAAAATGACAAGGTGTTCCAAACATACGATGCCTTTAATGACTGTCATAATAACTAATATATAATTTTCCTAAATGATTTTCTCATGTTAAACTGATCATTTAATATAGAGAAGTGCCAAGGGAGAAAAAGCTAGAATATTGGTTAAGCAGGCAAACCGGCCATAGTAGGGATCCAAAAGATGGAAAATAGGGATCCAAATTAGGGGCCATCTGCAAAAGAGCAATGTCCAGCAATGGGCTTTAAAGACCCTAAGGTTCATCCCATTAAGACTTCCAAAATGCCAAGATTCCAAAATTCAAAGGTTGTGTCCAAAGGTCAAACACTAGGGAAATTGGATGCTTTGTGTGTGTACCCAAAAGTCATCAAAATTCCTACAAAGGAGGGGGAGAGCCTTGCAAGTAGGGGATGAGAGAGAAACACACACACACATTCACAAGCTTCCTTTACACAAAGGGAATGAGGGACACATGTCAACTCTCTAGCCCAGATGCCCACAAGGTGCACTCAAATCCTATTGGATGGCCTTGGAGGTGGACCAATGAGGTACATCTAGTTTAATTCATTTGAAAACACTTAATAAAAAAACCAATAAGAATTAATCTCTCTAGAAGACTATTGGACAGTTTCCCAAGGGGTCCAATGAGCATTCAACAGCCCAATGGCTTGCATGATTCATGTTGTCCAAGAGGCAAAGGGGTCCAATGAGAGTTTAGTTGCATTAATTAATTACCTAAAGCTCTCACAAAAGGGGAAAGGGGGACACATGTCACAAGACTATAACTTATGCTTCTTAAATCCTATTGGCTAAGCCTGTTGGAGGGGTCTAATGGGAAGCTAGCAAGAGGAAATAGCTTGAGGGGTCGACCAAGAAAGAGAGAGGGCTGAATTTCTCCAGGCATTATCACTTACACACTCACACAAGCTCATGTGTGGAGCAAGAAGATTCTCTCTCTCTCTCTCTCTCTCTCTCTCTCTCTCTCTCTCTCTCTCTCTTTCTCTCTCTCTCTCCTTCTCAAGCTTTAATGGAAAGCTTATCACCTACTCCAAGCTTGTGAGAAGGGAGGCCTACACCAACAACTCTTGTCTTTGTGATGCAAATCCCCAACCAAGATCCAAGGTTCAATGCATGCTAACATCTCCTCTACCATGCTAATTACTAAGCTATGCTATGCTATGCTAATATGAGTGATTATGTGAGGAGATGTTGATAGCCGTTTTTCGGCTCTCTGTAATTGCCATAGTGAGTTATCTCACCCTATCAAATCACTCAAACACTGTGGTTACCCTCACCCTTTCACTGTATATAGGTGCGTGTGAGTTAGGGAACTTTTCCCATATCTCCTTACTGAAATAAAAAACCCTCAATTAGCTAGTCATTGGGCTAGTTGAGCCAAAAAAATAAAAAATATAAAAAATATAAGTATATTATGGCCCATGCGTATGTAAATATTTCTTTGTATATAGGGCCTAAATAAAAGATTTTTTCATAATTATTTTGGTATTTATTTAAATATTTCTACCTAGGGGTGTGTTATTTATGCTCTGTACATTGTCTCACCATTACCACAATTTTTCTTACCATTTTTCATACTCTTTATTCCATATAGAAATATTTTCATGTAAGCTTCTCTTATATTTGGTGTAACTCCACCCCAACAAAAATCCAAAAAAACTAGTTTTATTTATGTGTATATTTTTTCACTATTGTGATTTTTCCCTTCTTACATCTATTTTGTTTTTTTTCTAAAAAATTAGAACACCAAAAATATTTATCTTTTTATGGTAGCCTCATAATGAGAGAGATTTTTTTTGACCCCTTTATATTTTTTCCACTTATATTATTTATATTTGACATGTACATATTTTTTAGACCCCTCAATATTTGATTTTCTTAGTTGTACTATTCACTTATATCATGATCTCGACAATATCTTCAATTATAGACCTACCAAATAAGGTCAAGGGTAGGTGACATGCATACATGCACTATGGAGGGCTCACTCTTGGAGGTATTCAAAAGAATCATCCAAAGAAGGACCCCACAAGGACCTTGTGCAGTGGAAAAAAACGGTCGATTTTGCTGAATTTTTAAAGTTCACTTGCTCTCCGAATTTGAAAATGTGATACAAACAAAAGTTGTAGCTTGTGGGCTGAACTTTTGCCTCAATTTTTTTCATATTTTTTTGAGCTACGAGCTGTGAGCTATGATTTTATTAGTGGACCCCAGTTTCCCATGCTATGCAGCCACACTCTCTCTTCCACTTTATCATTTTCCTCTTTCACACACACTTCCTCACTCATCATCCCCACCTCTCTCACCACTCCTCTCTGCACCCTACTCACCTTCTCGTTAACCTTGAAGAATAAGAGAAACCATGGTGAACTCATACCTCCCACACACAATTCCATTCCAAAATTGACCACCTAGTCTCATTTTTCCTCCTCCAAATTACCCATATCTATAAAAAAAACCACAAAATTCAGCCTCTTCTCTTAAAAGACAGCATCATGGTGGTTGATTACTCAGCTTCAATTACCTTGTCTCTCAAGGAAGGTCAAGAGTGGAGAAAAAATGTACCGTCAAAGCTAGTGGACCGTCAACAAGCGTCAAAATTGGCCCTACCCAAGACACTTGGAGCATCAACCTTGTAAGAAATCCACCTTTTCTTACCTCTTAAGAGTTTTTCTTCCTTATTTGTATCCTACATGGATACTCCCATTGTAAATATCCAATTCCATTTGTAAATTAATACTAACTCTACTAACACTAACCCACTATGAAAAGTCCTATCACCTCCATTTCTCTCCTCTCTCTTTCCCCACCATCTTCTTGATAATTCCAAGCAAAAGAAATTAGATAAATTGCTGAAAATCTAACCCAACCATGGTTAGAGGAGTAACCCTAGCCTTCAAAATTGCTATAAAAGGAGGGTGTAGCTAGCACAAAAAGGGGGGGGAGAAGAAAGAGCACTATGCTATAGCTTGAGAAGCCAAGCTCAACCTCTTGAGAAGGAGCTCTTGAGTGGAATCTCATTGGCATTAGGCATATGTATGTGTTGTATTAGGGGTGATTAGCAAGGGAACTCTATGCCATTGTAAGAGAGAGTGATCATTAAATTGAGAGTAGGAAATCTATCATTTCTCCTACTAGAGTAAGGCCAACATTTGCTGAATCAAGGAGGGTGAATTTGGACTAAGCATGGATACCTTGTCTCCCTTCCAACGTGAAGTCATGGACAATAATGATGTGTAAGTGTCTTGGTGTTTTATGTAAGTTCTTGATAGCTTGTCTCCGGGTATTGTTATCAATTTAGCCATAAATCCCACATGCTGTAAGAGGGCGACAGGGTGGAGAGGACTCCCCTGGCCTTAAGACAGTGATTGGGGTGGCTTTTTTCTTGTGATGTGTTGTGGTGTAATTTACTCAAGCTATGTTGAACAAATACTAATCTCACTTTGATTGGTCATGACAGATTTGTAAGAAGGCATTAGTGCAACAAGCACCCCCTTCCCCCTTCTCTCTCTTTCTTACATATATATATTTATGTTTGCTTGATCATTAACGATACACTTCAAAGCAGCCCGAGCACCATCTCTCTCTCTCTCTCTCTCTCTCTCTCTCTCTCTCTCTCTCTCTCTCTCTCTCTCTCTCTCTCTCTCTCTCTCTCGTGTTTTAGTGTGTGAGAGTGTTCCATTGGTGTTAGGGTTAGTGTAAATTCCTTGCTTGTTTGTGGGTTGCTCTAACGATTCTCCTCTTTTGCGTCCTAGTTCGCTCTTAAACTAGGTGGTGCCCCTTGTGTAGTTGGGATTTGGCTGGGGGTTTGTTGTTTTGGTTTGTGTTGTGTTGTGCCCCAGCCCCATTGAGCAGCACGGGAGCCTTGAAGGGTGTCTAGAGGTTGCTCTTCTTGTTGCCCGCCTTGGACCGCCTCAATGTACATCTTTCCCGTAAGACTACTCCTTCTTACTCTCAATCTACTCTCATACCCCGCTAGCTCTCACCATCTTCGAAGGTGTGTGAGGTCTTGGGTCTGAGATCGTGAGGGAATTGGTGTTCTGTTTTATAAGTGTTTTTCTTACTGCTTGAAGCTTCCATCTTCATTGCACTAGCTAGTTATTGAAGGAATACAAAGAATTGTATTGTAAAATGTCTCCCTTGATGGGGGGAACCTATAATACAGATGATGGAGAGATGATCTTGTCTTTCCCATTCCCGAGCACCCCAGTGATGCATGGTGCAGGTCGGAGAGAGAGAGGAGATGGGCCTATATCCTGACGAGTGGATAGACGACTTGCGGCCAAAGGGAGTGTGGCTCAAGTGTCCTTGGTGGCTGGACTACCCGGACAAGGAGTACCCACCTGAAGAGGAAGAGCTATACATAGGTATCACTCTATATAGTTTTTACCTTTGCCATGAAGCAATACAACATGGGCTCAATAAGTCTTCTTCTTTTAATTAATAGCGGAGCATAGTGCGTCACGGAAGAAAGCGGTTGTGATAGAGGATGCTCTATCTCCAAACACATCAAAGAAACCGGAGAAGAAGAAACAGACCTCAAACAAATACTTGAAAGCACAATCGACTGACAAGCAACGTGGGAAGAGAAAGAAGAGGGCTGTAGTTTCCAGTGATAGTGAGAGCGAGCATGTGGTTGCGGAGTATTCTATAGAAGTCAGAGATAGTGCTCATAGCCTTGGTGCTATGAGACACATTGTACCAACACTATCCTTCACTCCAAGACCAATGGGGGTCATCCAGGAGTCCCCTCCATGTTCACCATCACATGGCAGGGTTGCAGAGGACCTATCAGACATGGCCAGAGTTGTTCTCATTAACATTGCCTGAAAGATATATTTGATCTTATGTTGCTAGATACAAATATGCATGTAGAGCCATGCCACCTTGCAGTGCATGCTAGTGCCAAAGAGTTGGCAAAAGCTATTCCAGATGTGTTGTGCAATGAGAGGTAAGCCACGCTTATTTACAATCATAGTTATGTGCACAATTTTAGTGCTAACAAAGATTGCATGCAGTTCTATGCAGTCACTACGTAGATTCTTGGGCTCTCTATCAGGAACAGGGCAGATGAACCCCATCTTGAGATTGGATGGCGTACATTTGGTGTACATGGGCAGTCACAATTTTAGTGCTAACAAAGATTGCATGCAGTTCTATGCAGTCACTACGTAGATTATTGGGCTCTGTATCAGGAACAGGGCAGATGAACCCCAGCTTGAGATTGGATGGCGTACGTTTGGTGTACATGGCCTTTCCCTTACACACTAGGCCACATGTAGCTAGCACGGGTGGGGTTCATTTATGGAACCAATGGGATAGTGAGCTTGTGGATGTTGCATTCCTTTTGGCATTCGAGTTTCTTTTGGTTGATGGCATGATTGTGGTGACATGTCGTACAGAACATCTTTCCATTGTCACTTCGAAGACAGAGGGAGGTAGTTTCCAGTTGTTGAGGATATTGTACTTATGGCTGTCGGAGTCTAGTTGTACGACTGTTCAGGACTATTTAGAGGGGGTATGTTTTTTTTTTTATAATGAATAGTAACTTCGATGTTTGCATGTCAAAAAATAATGTTTTACTTCCATTCGTAGGTTGGTACTTTGTTGCTGGTCATTTTTTCACCCCCTAGAACTAGTGGGTGTCGGCTTCCGAGGTACGATCTAGCGGATGGAGAGATTGCAGTAAATGTATGTTGAAGAGGGGGAATAGGGAACACACCCAACACACAAAATATATGCCTCTCTATAGCCCAGGGATTCCACAGCACCCCTAACCTCTCAAATAACACCTTCAAATTGGCTAATTTGCACTAACAACTCCACTTTAGCATACAAAACGACTATCTCACACCTTGCAAAAAACACTCCACAGCAGAAATGCACCCACATTGCTCAACTCACCCTTTCCGACTCACAAAACACTCCTAATCTTCCCTCTTGGTAGCACCTTTTGAGCTGTAGGCAAAACCCTCTGCAAATAATGGCCAACACACGAAGAGAGAGAGAAAAGGAGGGGAATGGGGAGAAGCAACACAAGAGATTGGGGCAAATAAGTGGTATTATTGCATAGGGAGTAGTACAATCAAGTACGCAGCTTCAATGGAAAGCTTAACAATACACAAGCTTCAAGCTTCCAATCACACACACAGGCAAAAAAGCCACCTTGGTCAAAAGACCCCAAAAAATGAACATAAACCTCCTTTTATAAGGGTATGTCTAGGAGACCCAAAAAAGAAAAATGGGGTGAGCTTCCATGTCGTGCACTTCATTTGGAGCTCTATTTAGAATTTACTTGCATTGCCACCACTTGGCATAGTTCCATTGTGGCAAGAATTACATGGTGTGCACATTGGTCCTTTGCCCCTTCCATTTGGCCAGCTGGATCTCCCCTTGGGCCTTTCTTGCCTTGGCTCGCTTTTTAACTTCCCCTGTCGGCTCATCTCTTTGCAGCGGGACCCCTCCCTCGTCGAGGCAATAGCGATGTCGCTATTTGGGGGGGGGGGGGGGGGGGGGGGGGGGGGGGGGGGTACGCCCCTATCCTCAAAAAACTTTGGCCCTTTGCGGGCGTGGGCATTGGCCCTTACTGGCTGCCACATCATCACTGAACTTCCACCCCACGCGGGTGCCACTGTGCCGCCCCGTCTCGTCGGCCGTCGTCAAAATCGCCACCAACGGCCACTGCGCAGCGCTAGGCCCGCGCGCCATAGCCCTTGGGAGGGAGAGCTCCTCTCTCTCCCCTCTTGTGACCGCTATTGAGCCCACGCTCTGCAATATATACCGCGGCATCCACCCTATCCCTTGCGCATGTGGGGCAATCCCCGCCACGTGTCAGTCCCTGTGAGACCACCCTCCAAGTCCTCAAGACTTCTCCCAAAAGCCCCAAAAAACTTCCCTTCTTGCTTTCCAACCTGCATTGCTTGCCAATTTCCCTCCACCGATCCAATTCTCGAGCAGTCAAATACCTCTGGGAGCTGATAATTTGAACTTTAAGCTCACCGATCTATGCCAGCCTTCAAGATTCTCCAAGACCCCGAACTGAGGTTGCAAAAACCGAGAAAACCATCTGTGGCCAACTCTGGACAAATGCATCCAACTTTCCGACTATTGTAACTTCTTGCTCGGGACTCCGTTTGACATGCAGTCACTTCTTGTTAGCTCTGTATGATGCACATCCTACTCTAGATCTTTGTCGAGGCTCAAAAGATGCCAGATGGCACATCATCCAATGCAACCAAGTGGGCTCAAACCCGGCCCTCGAAAAAACTTCAATTGATCATATCTTGCAAACCATAGCTCTGATCCGCAATCCGAAAAGACGGGTAGGCTCCCTGAATTGAGCTCTACACATCTATACCTCGACTTCCCCTTGGATCACCTGTCACCAGCTGCCCTGTCCGGAAGAATCTGCAAACCACTAAAACTTCAACCTTCAATAACTTGGGCTCCGTAGCTCGGTTTGATGAGCCGTCTACACCTGCTCCTTCAGCACTTCAAGATCTTCATTCCTGAACCCAAAATCTGCACTTTGTATCTCCTTCACTTGCTACCCCAATTAGCCCATTGTAGAGCCTTCCTTGTCCTATAAGCCGCATCATGCATACACTTCCGCTGCTACCTGCCATCCCATGATTTCCTAGCTACTCCAGCCCTTTGCCATGCCTCTGCTTGCCTGCATACATCTGCCCATGCCACCTTCTAGAGTCGACACACTTTGGCTGCACCAACCTGGCTTCTCTGCAAATGACGACATGTTGTGGGAGAAGCTACCAGGTTCAGATTCCACACAGTGGACGCTTGATCGTATAGGCCGGCCTTATCATAGAGGTGTTGAGAGGAGTCCAGCATTTGCGAGGTGGTAGAAACTTTTTGGAAGTTTTTCTGATTGTTCCTATAAAATTATAGGTGTAATAAATCTAAAGGTTAATTTTTTTTGTAGATGGCTACTAGGTACCTTCACAGACATGGGAGATGCTGTGTTGGATTGTTTTGCAGGAGTTGGGACATTGGCAACACAATGTTTACTACTATGTAGACATTGCAACAGTTGTGAGAAGGATTGGGCAGTTTTTAGTGCTTTTCTGGAGCCAGCTCAGCATCTACCTTTCGATTTAGGCTTGACATTGATGTTTCATAGGAGTGTCAGAGCTCAAGTGACTGAGCAACCGAAGCAGGTGTTCGAGCAACTTCATCCGCTTGACCCACCGTTCTCGACACCACTCAGCCAGTCAGGGCGGGGCAGTAGTAGCAGCACCATATCCCACTTTCACGACCCCAATTTTGGCATGGCGTGCAACTGGACCATCTCCCAGTGCATTCATTGCCTCCACATCTGAGGACCCACCACGAGTTGATCCATTGCCTCTTTCACTACCTACAGCCCCCCCCACATATAGTTCGTACCCTCTGCCATTTGGAGGAGTTCCCCCACCATTTGGGGCACTGCCCCCATTGGCACGACCTTTGTTTCCTCCCAGAGCATATGGCCCCCCACCGCCCTTCTTTCCTCCACGTCACCCATGATGTATCACCTCCCATATTTATTTACTTTTGATGCAATGGAACACATAGATTTGGGGGTTGCTATGTGAAATAGACCATAACTGTGTGTAAGGAACTTCTGTTTCTCTTATTTATAGTGTATTGAATTATTCCATGGTTTTTTTTGTTTGAATGTAAGTTGGTCGTGAAACGACAATCAAATTTTAGTTGAAGAGAGAGATAGAGAGAGAGAGAGAGAGAGAGAGGAAACAAAAGAGAGAGAGAGAGAGAGAGAGATAGGTAGATTGTCCCTTCTTTTGGGAACCCGCTCACCCGATTCTTAAAAAGCGCTCGCCAGAAATTGCGCCCCTCCCACAGCTAGCAGCCCAATGCTGACCCGGTTCACAATTTGAGCATATATCCCTCGACAACGCGACATTTTGGTTAACCTTGGAAGCTAGGAACAACCTTGACATGGTCCCAACCTTTGAACAATAGATATTTTCCAATCATAGATCAACTTTTGTGCGAATTTGCTGAGAAATTATTTACAAGGGGAATCGAACATAATAGTGGGTCCCAAATCTACACGTTCAAGCAGAAAGAGAACGAGAAATTGAAGGAAGCTTTGCATCGCTTCAAACAATACATAGAGAGATGTATTGTTTAAAAGGAGAATCAAGCACAATATTGTGTCCCAAATCGACGCATTCAAGCTAAAAGAGAACGAGAAAGTGAAGGAAGCTTCTCTTTGGTTCAAACAATACATAGAGAGATGTCGAATAATAGAGTTGCTACAAGATGAGAAGCTATTAGTTCTCTTTATAAAGGGCTTAAAGAACGAGACACTAAAAAAGGACCTGCAATTGAAAGCATACAAAACATTTGAGCATGTCACTAGAGATGCATTGTATCTAGTTGACAGTTGTAAGGCTTACATAGAGGTGATAGAAGATGCAAACAATGCAACCACTAGTGCCCCTTCTTCAACAAGTGAATCCACAACAAAGAAAAATGTTCAAGCTGCTACAATGCCGAATGTTGATCAAATGGACAAATAAGTGATTAGGATCATGAATCAAGGCAATAGACCAATCCTGATTGTACATCAACAATAGACAAGGAGATATGACACATGTGGAAAGGATCCCATGGTGTAACACTCATCCCAGACTAGTAATAGAAAATGCACCACATGTCTTGAAGTGGTGTGCAATTGAGAAAAACTGAACCAATCACAAGATGAATGAGTGTTTCTACATCAGGAACTATGTGAAGGAAAGGTCATATGACCCCTCAAGGGTGCAACAATTTCCACCACCACCAAGGCACCAAATGGTCTAAACCAGTGTTGGGTTAGCAACCTCCTTTACCTCAAGAGAATCGAGTTGTTGTTCAATATACCCAACCGGTAGAGACACTTGCTAATCAAAGAATGTTGCCATTGACTTCATACTGTGAAGAGCCAGTAGAGTCTTATGAAAGAGATACTGAGAGAATTGCATATGCTGATGAAGGCCGTCTTTCTTGGATAAGTAAAAATGATATTGCAGAGCCGTCATATGTTGTACAATATGTTTTTCCACGCTCAAGTGGATTTGAAACTAAGCAGTGAGACTAGAGCTCAAGCTCAAGAAGTTGTAAGGAACACACATGTCAAGGAAGAAAACAAACTATCTGCTCAAACAAATTTAGAGAGCTTATGGGTAAGGAATTGTTGGGTATGCAAGCCCAGGTTTGTCTAGCTCGTGGGCATAGTCTCCTAAAGCATGCAAGATAGTCCAATTGCAAGTTAAGTTTTCATGCCTTTTTTATGGCTTTATATACATTGTAAGGTTTTTTAACAATCAATCAAAGAATAGCGTATCACTTTTTTCTACTGTGTATTCGTCTCTCTCTCTCTCTCTCTCTCTCTCTCTCTCTCTCTCTCTCTCTCTCTCTCTCTCTCTCTCTCTCTCTCTCTCTCTCTCTCTCTCATCCTCTGCAGCACCGCTCCCTCCTTGCCATGGTTTGTCACCGGCATCACCCGCCATAGCCACAGACCCAACAAATGGTATCAAAGATTTGGTTCTCGGCTTGAGTCGACAAAAGCCGTGCGGGTACAGTCGCTTAGAGAAGGGAAGCATTCGCTGTCAACCTGCAAGAAACCAAGCAACACCGGCATCAACGGATTTGCCCAGGCTTGCTGGAGACATCTCGTCTCTTGACCAACTACCAATTCGGCCTACACAGGTTGCCTTGAGCATGCCTTGGTCTTCGACAGTCTGCACCATCACTGTGTTACAGAGTTGCTTTTTTGTGATTAATTTTCACATTAGAAATCAAGTGTCCACTCAATTTGGTCCTGAGGCTTTACACAAGCGGGTATTCCCACTCGACAAGGTGTAAGTACATTGACTCAATAGTACATTGGCTCCGGTAACACATTGGCTCATAAATATTTGAAGGCGCATTTCAAATGCAATCAATTGCAGTGATTTTGATAGTTTTTGCAGTAACCTAATACATGTATGCAAAGACAGATAAAGATGAAGGCAACCGAAAGTTTTTGCTCAGCAACATGTCCAAAGGTATAACCATGCGGTCATTCCAAGCAAAGGTGTATGACATGCATCATGCGCCAGTGAGTGTCAAATCAAGGCAGGTTCTTGGGGCTATGATCAATGAAGACCTATTTGATATTGAAGATCAAGAAGGTGATAGCTTGTGGTTGCAATACATATGGTGCATAGGCATGTTCAAAGTGCCAAGTAAGGTTTATGACCTGCTCAAACACATCGACAACCACAAGAACGACGAAGATTTTCTTTCAGGAATTTTATCCATCAACAATCTACAGAGTTCACAATCGATTTTATATGTCCAGTTTAATTCAAATTTGGTATATTGTCAATATCAATTTCAAAGCCTTACCCTCTCGGTAGTCAGTTATTGTCATGCATGTCAATTGTCCTCATGCCAAACTTTTGTATAGGTTATAGACACTGCCATATAAAAAGTGGTAAGACCACCCTTTGTTGTTTGGTCGAGTTCTGGTATTTCTCACATTGATGGTTTTTTGAGGAAGTACACACACACACCTATGCTATAGTCAGGGTGGGGCTTCTACTCATGGTTTCAGGTGATTGGACTTTGCCATGGTCTGTCTCGAGGCCATTGTCAGTGGTTTGGGCTTGAGGAGGGGGTTGTTGAGTATGCAAGCCCAGGTTTGTCTAGCTCGTGGGCACAGTCTCCTAAAGCATGCAGGATAGTCCAGTTGCAAGTTAAGTTTGCATGGCTTTTTTATGGCTTTATATACATTGTAAGGTTTTTTAACAATCAATCAAAGAATAGCGTATCACTTTTTTCTACTGTGTATCGAGTCTCTCTCTCTCTCTCTCTCTCTCTCTCTCTCTCTCTCTCTCTCTCTCTCTCTCTCTCTCTCTCTGTAGCACTGCTCCCTCCTCGCCATGGTTTGTCACCGGCATCACCCTTCATAGTCACATACCCAATAGGAATCAAAGAAAATTGGGAAGTCCAAATGAGACAAAATGAAATCAAAGAAGCTAAAAAAGAAAATAGCCTTAGAGATAGAGTTGTAACAGGCCAAAGATCAACTAAAACATGAAAAAGAGAACAAAGAACTAATGGAAGGAGTGGTGTCATCCAAGATGTTATTGAGAGGTTTAGTCCTAGTAGATAGATTTATAGAACCTTTAGAGGCTCTATTACAAGTTTATGAGGCATGACTAAAAACACATTAAACCTTAAAACAAAGATGGTTAGCATATACACACCATTGTGAAGTCAAAAAATAGAGACTAGAAATGTGAAAATGGCTCATAGAGACAGCTCAAGCTCTAATGGAGCCAGAAAAACTAAACATCCCTAAACACGAAGTGTTAATTCACAAAGGGATAGGGAAATTGAGCACAAAAGAAAAAAAATGAATGAACAAATGAAGCTTGAGAAGAAACATCATTGGACAATAGTGAAGTGGCTAATAGCACGGATGACCCAAAGTCACTAGTGATTCAAAAGTGGATGAGCCATTTTCATAGGCTTTATGGAAACCAATAGAGAATAGAAAGGATGGTGGTGCAACTTTGCACCTATTCACTGAGATCAATATGGATCACGAGTTCTACCCTAGAGATATACAATTTCTATATGGTGATGCTAGAACGGAAGCATCTGCAAAGAGTAAGCCTAAAACATTGAAGACCCTTTTTTCTTTCATAGGAGAGCATGAAACAAACTTGTAGGTCAAGGTAGTGCATTCTTCATGGAAGCCAATTTCAAAGATGATGGACATCAAAAGTTCACACAAACTAATGTCAACTCCTATAAAATGCACGATAACTCTCGTGAAGCTATTACAAATTAGGCCACATCTATGGAGAGAAGTGGGCCAAAACTTAGAGAAGATGAGGCAAAAAATTCCTTTCAAGGAATTCCCATAGATAATCGCACGCGTAAAACAACACAAAACATACCAAAGGGAAAACCAGTACCTGTAAACAAGGTGGATGATTATTGTGAAGGGAAAGAAGAGAACACCACCTTGCCAATGGAACAAAAGGAATCATGAAAATTGCTACACTAGATAGAGGTGCTGGAGTGGCCATTACCACAAAAGAGATATGGGAGAAAGAGGAAAGACCAGCTCTTAGAAAAACAAGGATGAAACTGCAACTTGCAAACGGATATGTTGAGAGACCGGTAGGTATATTGGAATAGATTATATTATTCTCGTGCAGGATAGAATGCAAGCATACCTTTGCAATAGTAGATTTTGGCAAGAGCAATAACTTTGATGTCATTTTAGGAAGACTATTCATGTGTCGACTTAGAATGGTACAAGATTGCGGCTAGGACCATATCTACTTTGACGACACAAAGAGGTTACTACGAGGATCATCTGCAAGGACCACAACTACTGAGATGTTAGTCGAACTCCTATAGAGGAATTTGGCTCAAAAATTGTCAAGAAAAGAAGGAAATACCTACATGGTTATAGACCAAAGCACATTTTTGGATGTGTGGAGCTTCCAAGTGCGAGAGCCTAGCTAGAGAAGATTGTATCTTAGAGAGACCAGTAGGAGACAAGGATTACATTCCAGAACCATTTCCAGAATAATTGCTTGAACATTTTAGATGGACTCAAACACTAGCTACTCTAGATGTATAAATGAACGAAGTAAATTCAAAGAGATTTTGTAATAACAAAGAGATCTATGACATAGTACCCTTCCAAATGGTGAGTGTTATCTTGAAATCAGGGTTAGTCATGTAACTATTGAGCGCAAATTCATAGTTGATGATATTTTCATCACAGATATGAGTGACAAAAAGAAGGAAGACTTCTAAGGATGAGCTATCAAGTAACTCTAAAAACAAAACAAAATTGAACAAAAAAGAGGTGATCTTCTATGATTTTCCTAACCAAAGATCCAGAAGACAAGAAAGGTATCATGCAAAATGAATAAGGAAATTAAAAAAAAACTTTTGCGTCTTACGAGGAACAAAATGTAGTATTTGATACTCATAGCAAACAAATTCTATCAGGGACAAGATCACAAAGAGATATATGAAATCTACTTTAACAAAGACAAATCCCAAGAAACTAAGAAAACTAAAATCCAAACACACAACTGAAATGTCATCAAGGAAGACAAAAATTGAGCAAAAATGAGATCATCAAAAACTGAAGCAAACTTAAAAAGAAGTCATAGCAAACAAATTCTATCAAGGACAAGATCACAGAGAGATATATGAAATCTACTTTAACAAAGACAAATCCCAAGAAACTAAGAAAACTAAAATCCAAACACACAACTAAAATGTCATCAAGGAAGACAAAAATTGAGCAAAAATGAGATCATCAAAAACTGAAGCAAACTTAAAAAGAAGTTTGCACAACTGATATGGAGAGTAAAGAGGGCCCAAACACGGATCAATTTGATGCATACTCTCACTATCAAAGACATATGATAAAAGATTGGAAGATTGTATTTCAACAATCAATTAGGAACTGAAAGAACCAAAAAAATCTTATGAAAGACCTAAGAAAACCAAGTGCATAGATTTAGTTGAGCCAGGAGATGTGTTTGCATGGTCATACGAAGACCCTAAGGGTGTCGATCCAAGTTTTTTCAACATATGATACTCCTTACGAGTGATGCTAAGCCTCGCAGACAACATCCATTATAATGAAACATTGCAAACGAGATCAAGGAGGAGATAGGTAAGCTTAAGGAATTGGAGTTTATCTAGGAGGTTGAGCATACACAGAGCATACACATTGGGTGTCATTGATTGTGGTAGCTCCCAACAAATCTGGAAAATTGAGGGTATGTGTGAATCTCAATCAGGTAAATGCCACTACTATCAAGGACAACTATCCCCTTCCATTTAGTGTGCATGTGATAGAGTGAGCTACATGTTAGGAAGAACATATCTTTCTTAATGGATATTCAGGCTACAAGTAGCTTACTATAAAGCTAGAGGATCATCATAAGACAACATTTTCCACACAATGGGACATATTTTCTTACAGAGTGACTCCATCTGGCTTAACCACTGCACTTGTCACATTCCAAAAGTTGATGAGTCGTGATTTCAAAGAGTATCTAAGAAAGTTCTTAAATAGTTACATGGACGACTTATGAATGCATTCTCTTATGAGAAATGAACACATAGAATACTTGAAGAAGATATTTTAGAAATATAGAACATATTGTATCTGCTTAAATCTAGAGAAATGTGTCTTCATGATAAGACAAGGAAAATTCCTAGTGTACATTATGTCCAAGAACAACATTTCCATGCATCTTGAGAATATCCACGTGATTGTTGTTGTACCCAGATTGACAAAAGCTATGGAGGAACAAGCCTTCATGGGTCATTGTGGTTACTATAGAAGATTCATCTACATGTATGCCATTATTTCCAAACCTATCTACTATCTTATCATGATATTTGAGCAAACCACAAATGTCAAAAAGCATTCTAGACATTGAAGAAAAGATTGATTTCTACTCTATGAGATGATTTTTAGCACAACCTCAAGAGAACGACACGGATTGTCCTATAAGTTACTTCAGTCAACAATGGAATGTTGTAGAAAATAATTATACAACTACAAAGAGAGAAGGATTAGGAATGGTATATGTTGTGAAGGAGTTTAGACATTACCTTCTTGGAAACAAATTTGTTTTTTTGTGGATCATCGAGCACTACTATACTTGGTGAGCAAACCTTACAATATAGGACACATTGTTAGATGGTTCATTATATTACTTGAGTTTGATTTCATAGTGGTGGTGAAAAAGGGAACAACACATTAGAAAGTTGACCATTTGTCTAGATTGACTCATGGAGAAGCAACCACCGGGGTTGATGATAACTTGTTAGATTCTTACCATTCAACATTGAGATGGTGCCAAGGTGGAGTGAACATGTTGTACCTTTACTCACCATTGCATTATTATAGATTCAAAGATAGTCAGTCATCATTGAGGAAAACCAAACACTTCTGCTAATATCTAGAAGGCAATACAAGAAAGGAAATGATGGGATATTGATGATATGTATAGAGCCAAATGAGAGAAACATGTACTTGAGACAATTGTGTGCAAAACACAGGAAGTCACAATGAGAAAACACAAACATTTTAGAGACTTAAAGACTAGGTATATACTTGCCTACAATGCAAAAGAGTGTTCATAACTATAGTAGTTCATGTAACATTTGTGCACTCAATGTCCTTGTAGAACATGCAACATTGTTTGCACCTATGTGGAGCTCATCCATTGTGAATTACTTAACAAAAGGAACCTTACCTAAAAGGGGTTTAACAAAGCAAGAATAAAATCTATTCAGACAAAGGTAGAGAGTTACATTTTGATTGAGGATCACCTCTACAAGGGAGAAAAAAACAATCAATTGTGGATGTGTGCCATGGAGAGCGAGTACGTTCCGATTCTTGAGGAAACTCATGATGAACAAGTAGGCAGACATTTTTCTTTTTACAAAATAGCAAGGAAATTCTTGTTGTAGGAATTTGATGGCCTACCTTGTTCATGTATGTTGAAGAATATGTGAAAAGATGTGACATATGTCAATGAACAAAGGTAGCTATGCAGAGAGACAAAATCCCTCGGAGACCAATGATGAGAGCAAGAGCATTTGCCAAGTGGGGCATAGATTTTGTAGGGCCTATCACACCACTACCATATCATGCACATGCTCAATATATCATAGTGGCCAAAATTATTGTATGAGAATATCTTTACAAGATATGGGCTACCATAGTTAGCGGCAAAGGGACTCACTCCATCAATGAAGTGATTGAATTCTTGCTAGGTGAGTTCATGATAATTCATTGTTAATCTGCACCTTACCACTCTCAAGATAATGGACAAGTAAAGAGCACAAAAAACATCCTTTTCACCGTGCTCAAAAGATAGTGAGTGAGTTAAGAGTAGATTGAGACCAAAAGCTACATCTATCTTTATGGGTATACCGAGTAGCTTACAAAATAGCGACTGGAATGGCACCTTTTAACTTGGTATTTGCACTTAATACCTTATTGCTCCTAGATTTCTTGATTCCACACTTTGAGTAGCCAAAGACTTAGCATGGATGAATCACAAGCTATTAGAGAGTTTAGATATTCTCAAAAATCTAGATGAGATGCACTTGCAAGCTATCACATCCATCTATCCCAAAAAAGATGCATGAAGGAGTTTCATGCTCAACATGTAAGCAACAAGGAGTTCAAAAAGGGTGAGTATGTATTAGTCTACACCCCTCAAACACCACTCCAAAAGTTAAAGAAGCAAGGGAATGGACCACTTGTGTGTTAGGAAATATGACGTAGCTAAATGAATATTTGAGTAGATTACTTAATGGAGAGAGATAGATTTCACACACAAGAGATTATAGAGTAAAGAGATAGAGAGAGAGAGAGAGTACACACGATATACGTGGTTCACCCAATGTGGGCTACATCCACGGGAAAGCAGCCACTCAATGGCTTTAGTACTTCAAAACAAGAAGCAGTTTAGAGCTCCCGCCTTGCTTCACTCTCACCACCTCACACTTACCTTGTGCATCAACTTCACACTATGAAATGTGTGTAGAAATGGCCTCCTTTTATAGGCCAAATGGACTGCCCTCTCTCATGAGAGGCAACCATGTGTAGCCGTCCTTGTGTAGATAAGTCCAAATCGGACCCTCCAATCCGCACATGTGTGGCCGCCCTTGAGAAGACAAGTCCGCTTTTGCATTTGGCCACCAGCCAACAGACCAACCGATCGATCGTTTTCCGACCACTTTTCGATCGCTGTCCGGCCATAATATTTCGGCAAAAAGGAATATTCCAACGAGTGATTTTATTTTCCGGCGAGTTATTTTTCTTCACGCACGATGGCTTCTCCTCCTAATGGGGGCCTTACAAATGTGTGTTTTTACCACAGAAAATTACAAAGGGTAAATCAGGCTCCATACTTAACATTGTGATAGCTAATTCAACATGATCAAGGGGAGCTATGGTGAAAAATTTTATGGTTTGGATTTTGGACTTGATCATCAAGTCAATTTTTGCAAATTTTTTCACAGACTTAGAGAAATTTGGGATTCTCACAAGGATTTTGATTTTGAATTGACTTAAAACTTTGGGATTATGCTTTAATTGGCATGTGGGTCATAAAGGCTTGTTCTAGTTTAGAAATCTAGAAAATGTACATGGATCACAATCCATGTTGGTCACAATTTGGGCTCAGTGTGGGACGTATGTCTAACCTCACCATCCTATCTTATTGCAGTATTAGCGAGAACCACGATTAATTTGTCAAACCATGGGACGAAGCTGACTCGACTAGTGCATAGAGGCTACAAGAGCGTGTCAATCTCTCGAAAACCAACTAACAACTCGTATCTAACTCAAGCTACACTCAAGTGACTGAAATCACCAAAAGCCAATCGCTCTCGGCAAACAAATCACATCCGTTACAGCATCAATGACATCCAAACGTAACGAAACTTCTAGGGAAAGTTTATAAGACCTAAGCACACATACTTATGGTCTTGAACCCCACTTTAGGTCAAGTTCCAAAATCGCAATTATTAACAGCATTGGATTTTTGACCTAGAATGCATCTAAATGCTTAGCAGTGATGCCCCAATACCCCGCCTATGCTTAGTTTTTTATTTAAAAGTGTAAATTCTTAATTATGATGAAATTAGGCCGCAGGTCGGCGATGCCAAAAGCTAAAAAATACTGTGAACTACTTACGTCAATGCGTAGAGCTCTTACCTGCGGTTGCAATGCAACAAATGCAATCGCAATGTGACAACCAGGGAGGGAGTAGGAAGCGCGAGAAGGAGAGGAGTGAGCACCGTTAGCTCACGCTCTGTATTTCTTATCCAAAAACTTATAAAAAAACTTACAAAAATTGGCTTTTATACCTTAGCTAAGGTTTTTGGGTGGTCAAAACTAATAATCTGGAGTTCTACCAAAGCTGGGTAATGACTGGCTGATACAATCTGGAAGCTTGTAGCCCCGGCTCATTAATTACAGAGTTTATCCAAGAAAATAGGAGTTACAATATTCCCAATTTATCAAAATAATAATTTTTTTACAAAGAGAACTCCAAAAAATGGTGTCCATGATAGCTTGCTGCTAACATACCCCCCCTCGCCTGTGTCGTCCCTTGACACAGCTTTATGGGTTGAAATAGTCTTCGGATTGACAATTGGTGAGGTGGTCTTTAAGCGCATCTAGTGCCTTCTGGTATCTAATTCTTCTTTCTTTGTCAGACACTTGCAGAAATTGCATGGTCACTTTATTCTTCAGCTCCACCGCTGAGTAGCCTACAAACCTGGATGTAAGGTTACTGATCACCAGCACAAATATCTTCATTTGCTAGGTGAAGAATCCAGTGTAGAAAGCTTCTTCAAAGGCTAACATATTATTCGATGGCAAGAACATACATCTAGCATAGAAGCCGTAAAGGACTTCTTCTGAAGGTTGCCCACTCAAATCGTAGCATAAGCCTTAGTTACCTTCCAAAAATGATATCCATGGGGCTCCTGTTTGCTCAGGCTCATTAAAAACTTAAATGCATGTGAGCAACATCCTGCAGATCTTATATAACATGGCACAGGAGGGATCTGGTAGACTCTTGAAGAAAGACATGGCGCCCGTTAGGGTTTTCACCATGTATTCCTCTATCGCTTGTCCTCTCTCTGGAGCTGGCAGTTTGGGGTAGTTAAGCCAAGTTGGCCTCTTCTTTGTCAGTGCTTCATGCACTTGCCATGTCCTTACTCTGGGTACAAGACAAAATGTGGGATCTCTTTGCCGGGCTGCAAAGCAGGTGCTCTTGTGAATAGAATCAGGTATCTCCGATTTTTGTTCAACCAGCTTAACCTCCACTTTGGGTGGTCTTTATCTGCGCCATCTTCTTGCATATCTTTGTACAACCTCTTTTTTACCTGTAGTAATTCCACTTTGATGAGAGGGTATGGCAGGGATTGTTGATGCCATTGAGCATTGATCTGATTGGGAGTGAGTTGAGTGACATTGGCAGAGTGTGAAACTATCAACTCCCAATCCATTGCGGCTTTCCACTGCTCATCCACCTCTAGGGTGATCTTCTCTTCAATTCGTCTTCTTCATCTTTGACAGTTGGACCATTGGCACTGTGTCTACATCGGTGATGTTGATCTAAAAATCCTCATCACCACTCGGCTCTGCTGTGGACTATGTCTGAAACTCAGCAAATGAGACCGAGGGTATGTCCATCTGCGACGAAGAATATGGGAGAGTAATGATGAGAATTAAGAAGAGCCGTAATTAAACCATAATTAGCATCATTAGGGGCTGAGAATCCTCTGATTTTTCTGATCTAATGCATCCTCAAGATGAGAATTTCGCCAGCACCTCCCTCCTTGCTTCTCCTTCAAAAACTGTGTGTGTGCCAGCAGCACCTCCCCAAGGTGTGTGTAGGTGTGTGTGTGTGTGTGTGTGTGTACTGGGTGTGTGTGTGAGCATGTGTGTGTGTGTGTGTGTGAGCACACCTTTAAATAGGCCTCCTCAAGCTGAAAATCGAACCTGCTTGCTATTTGCATCTGGGAGCTACTCCAGTTAAGCATGACAAGTCCAGTTGCCTACCCACCAAGTGTCCAGTTGGCTTGGTTAACTGGCTCTTACACCTAGTTGCAAGCTTGGAAACTCTCCCAAGACTCCCACAAGGACAAAAGGCACCCCCTAGCTGCTAAAGCTGACCTGGAGTGTCCTGGAACCTGCTCCCACACAGCCTCGAGCCCCCGGTGCCTCCCAGGACAATTTTGGGAAAATTTGATTTTAGGCTAAAACGGGTCATACGAGTCAGAATTTGATGCCGAAAATTGCTATAGCAAGCTCGAACTAAGGCGTACTAGCCCGAGTACCTGCCATATTTAGCAACCCTCGGGGTCCGAAAATGCATTTTTTGAAATTCAGGATACGGTGCAGTTTTTTGAGACAGTCAAAACTGGACGGGTCGGGTGACCAAAAACTTACTATTTTTGGAATTTTTTTACAAAAATTATTTTAATTCACATTTCAAAGCTTTAAGATATTCTAAACATCATGGCACTGACAGAATTCGGAAAACTCCTAAAAATAGTAACTTTTTCCAGTATATTCATTTCAAGGTACAATGGTGCTCTTTTTGATCGGGATCAAAGACCTTACAATCTCCCCAACGTGAAAAATTTGAGATGTCCTCATCTCAAGAATGTGTTTGGGTAATCTTTTATGAGCGTTGGTGTTATAGAAATGATATTTTATTATTTATTGCAGTTGACAGGTGGAAAAGACTAGACCCAGCTTGGCCTATGCAAATGTATCTGTATATCATGTACAATTTATTATTCAAGTGCTCTTTTATGAGCTTTGGCCAATTATGACCGGCCAGCCAGTTTGTAACCAATTTGACCATTCAAGAAATCTATATAAAAAATACGTGCAAAAGGGAAATGGTCACTCTTGCACGGGGGGAGATTGCACCCAGTGTCTGCGTTGCTCTTCTCATCTCTCCTCTCTTCTCTCTCGCCGTGCCGGCGTAGCACTCCGCTCCAGGAGGTGCGCCTGCACGTGCTCTCTCAATCTCTCTCACTCTCTGTCTCTCTCTGTTCGTATTGTGCTAAATTATGGATTTGTGCGAGTCGACAGGTATGTAGAGTTATTCGTTTATGTTTGCTATGCGCTATTTTGAGTATTTTGCAGGGCGCTCTACGCTTCCGGTTGTAGCAGTGGTATCAGAGCTTTAGGCTACATTCCAATGACTCTTGACCTTGGATATGTCGATCAAAGCTAAGTGTTTTTTTTCCTCTCTCTCTCTTTTTCTCTATTTACAAATAGTATTAATTGATATAACATATGTTAGTAGACGAGAAATAATTGCATGGGTTCGTCGAGGCCTTTTTGGCAAATTAGAGTCTCCTTTCTTCTTGTTATGTTTTGAAACTAGTGTAACCATTTCATGAAAAAGTATTCGATGTTTATTATAAGGTGCTCATGCTATGATAGTAAAGTATCCATATGGACGATAGCACCTGATTTCTTACGATTAAGCAATCCGTAATGAAGTATATCGTCAAATAACATAACCATGAAGTGATATTTTGGTGATATAATAAAACCTTTCATTTGAGTAGTGAGAGATTTAGAAAGAGACCAAATTGT
Source organism: Adiantum capillus-veneris (assembly GCF_014529385.1). Taxonomy (NCBI): domain Eukaryota; kingdom Viridiplantae; phylum Streptophyta; class Polypodiopsida; order Polypodiales; family Pteridaceae; genus Adiantum; species Adiantum capillus-veneris. The sequence continues at coordinate 7,235,693 of NC_140952.1, read as the reverse complement.
CAAGAAGAAGCGCAGATTTATCATTAAGGAAATAACCTCAAGAGAGACTTTATGAGCCGTGAGGAAAAGGAGAAGTCCAGGAGGAAATTTAGGACTATCATTCACTGTGATATATCCACTGCAATGCTTGAAGGCAAACTAAGGCTGGCCTTGCACTCTTGTCACCTCTTGCCTCTCATCAGCTCCATGGCATGTTCATGCACACAAGCTCGCCAACACAAGTAGTTGTCATCTCGACTCTGTCCAAACCCAGACGGGTGTTAACTACCCACTAACAGTGCACAGTTTATCTGCGCATATAAGACCTTGTCTCTCTCTCAGTTCTCGGCCGCCTGCAGCCAGCCCCTCACTCTTTTTCTCTCTTTACCCCTCATTGGCTACATAGGAGCAGCTGCCGTTTGCTACCAACCACAGTAGAGTCTCTCGACTCTCTTTCTCTCTCTCTCGCCAATTGGCGACACACCACATAGACACCTCTCTTGACCCTTGCTTACAACCACCATTAAAACCTCCACCCGCATGCATGCTATCATTCCCAGCCACTCACCTTCGAGCCACCATGCAATTTCATTACAGCTAAGGCATTTGACTCTCACCAACCCCTTCTGTGGAGCGCCACTATTTTCGGCTCTAAGTTGTTCCTTATCGCCCGCAGCACGCAATCGACCACCAATTGCTATCTGTTATCGAACCAGCAGGCCGCTTATATCGTTATCAGATACCTTACAGGAAAATCAACTCGAGTGGCCACCAAAACTGACCATCCCGGAGCACGTGAGCCGTTGCTTTCTGGTGCCACTTTCAATTTTCACCATGACGTAACCCTAGTACTCACGCACACTGGTTGTTGGATCCGCCGCCAGCACTCTCTAACTCCCTCTCAAATCTCAACCTCAATAATCTCATACTCTCTCAGTTGCCTACATGGCGTGCCAACCCAACAGTTAGTCACCAGCCCATCCAATCTCTCCTTTTCTCTCATCTTGTGGCGCCCAAACCACCCACTCAGAACTGCGTGTGCCTGCATGGAGGCACATACCCTAAACCACCCAATCATTTTTGGCTCCAACTGTTGGAGGCCAGTCAACCTTGACCGCATGCAATCTTTGCGACAAGCACAACCGTCTCTCTCTCTCTCTCTCTCTCTCTCTCTCTCTCTCTCTCTCTCTCTCTCTCTCTCTCTCTCTCTCTCTCTCTCCACTCCGCCTGCAGCGGCAGACATTGATAGAGCTCTACAGCGACAGAAACTGAAAAAGCTCTTGCACGGATGATCTTGACGAAGCTCTCTGTGGTAGGTCCTCGTATCCATGGCCTAGTTCTGTGGAGTTCCATGAGGTGTAGCTTGTGAGGGCTCGTGAGGGCTCACTGAAAAGCAACCTGCTCTGCTCATGGCCAGCCCTTGGCTCGGCCCTGCGTTTTCCCTTTCAACCCCAGGCCCGAGAGCAGCGCCATCTTGCCGAAAATGCCCAGCCAACACCTCCCTTTGCAACTTCCTCCGACATTGATGAAGCTCTTTCGCGACCGCTGCACTATTTTCTGCGACACCACCGCTGCAGCTCTGACGACGATGAGGATGATTTGTTTCAAGTCTTTTTACTTACTTCATTTTATTTTATACCCAGACATAGTATTACAACCCTAAGGATTGTATGAGGTAGGTCCCATAGGAAAACATTTTATTACTCCCTCTTCTCCTCCCCCTCGTCTACTGCTTTGGATGCAGACTCGCCTATGGCATCCCCCCCACTACTTACAGAGCAGGACGTTGATGAAGTTTTTAGCAATCAGTGTAATACTTTCTCCAACAACGCGTTGTTAGGCTTTTAATTCGTCAATCTTTTATTTTATTTTGTACCCCGGCATTGGAGTAGGTCCCCAAGGATTGTATCTGATTGTTTTCATAGGAAATTTTAGCATTTTGAAGACTGTTGAAATAACATTTCATTTCATTTCTTTCTCTCTCTTCAAAACCCCCCGCCATCCCCCTATTGTTACGTTTTAGTGATTGACGTCAATCATGTTATATTTTTGGACAATTACGCAATGTATAATAATCCAGTAATTGCAAATAAATAAATAAATAAACATTCAAGACCACGCATCTACTAGGTACGTGAACTACGCAAAAGGCATGACTCATATATAATTTGGACCCAAGTATCATACACTACGACCCTCACAATTGACGCTTATCTCGAGCACCTTTGCTCATTCGAGTTGAACAGGGTTACTGAGTTAACAATAGTTTTTCGATGCAACTTTAAACCTAAAATAGGTGCTTCAGAACTGCCTGAGCACAAGTTGCCTTGCAACAACTCGCACTTCATTCTTGTAACTTTTTTTTTTTTTGTTAATGGCACTAGTTGATCTACACTATTTAATTAGAACTGCAAAATTTTTCTTTCCGTTCAGTTGTCTCACATTTGTCTCGGTTGTATACCTATCCCTTCTGTAGTTTTCATTGCAAGTTCATGACCCCTTATTAACCCCACGCTAACACAATTTGGATCTATTAGATTTTTGGTGTAAGTTTGCTAGTTGTAGCACTAGTACCTCTCCCCATGTACCAACAATGGTATATATATTTTCAACTACAATATACCCTCCTGGTATGTCCATCAATTACGTCATTCCTCTTTTCACATTTTATTTTCTGCATTATGTTCTAACTTGAATACTCAAGCACTGCTAATTATATAAGCTCATCACTTCTAATTATATTGAAAGGAATTTTTATTGAGGTGATTTGTCTATCAGCTATGCAACTCCTTTGGGACACTGAACAACGGTTTGTAAGTACCCTCCTACTCAACCATGCTCCACATTGGTCTCACACATGTGATAAATGTTATATTTTTATGTCTCGTCTTGTCCATTGGTCGTGCACACACAGATTCGCCGATCTAGGCAGTGTGTAGCCACTCATCTTGTTGCAGATCCGCCGATTTAGGCAGCACATTAATAAACTTCAGATTTATGATTTTTAAACAATATCCAATGCAGACCCGCCGATTTAGGCAGCATTAGTGCAGATTCGCCAATTTAGGCAGCATGCTTTATTGGTGTAGACTTGCCGGATGAGGCAACACCGATCACAAAATCATGCTGCAGTGGTTGGCCACCACTGCAAATGGTATGATTTTGTTACCCGGGTATACAAATTGACGGATATTGGATTTGAAAAATGGATATATGTTGGCAGATGTTTGGAGTTCCATTTGAAATTGGATTTGGACTTGGTAATCAAATTGGACTTGAGATCTATGAGATTGAGTGTGACCAATGATATCCTGATTCATCAGGGTATGACATATACTGCTTATTCTAGTGGTATGGGACACTAAAATAGGTGGTATGTGGATGACGACAGGCATAAGCTAATGTTGTTTAATTTCATAAATTTTCCTTATTATGTGATGTTTTTTGACACAACATACTAATCACTGTTTTTTACAAGTATTGTTTGCAGATTTTTATATTCGCAACTGAGGACAGTTGCTTTCCAATGGAGAGGTATGTTATAGAAATGATATTTTATGATTTATTGCATTTGACAAGTGGAAAATACTAGACCCAGCTTGGCCTATGCAAATGTATCTGTATATCATGTACAATTTATTATTCAAGTGCTCTTTTATGAGCTTTGGCCAATTATGACCGGCCGGTCAGTTTGTAACCAATTTGACCATTCAAGAAATCTATATAGCAAATACGTGCAAGAGGAAAAAGGTCACTCTTGCACGGGGGGAGATTGCACCCAGTGTCTGCGTTGCTCTTCTCATCTCTCCTCTCTTCTCTCTCGCCGTGCCGGTGTAGCACTCCGCTCTAGGAGGTGCGCCTGCACGTGCTCTCTCAATTCTCTCACTCTCTGTCTCTCTCTGTTCGTATTGTGCTAAATTATGGATTTGTGCGAGTCGACAGGTATGTAGAGTTATTCGTTTATGTTTGCTATGCGCTATTTTGAGTATTTTGCAGGGCACTCTACGCTTCCGGTTGTAGCAGTTGGTTCGTCCTCCCAAGTTGCATCTTCTTCAGGGTAATCCTGCCACTTTACTAGATGCTCTGTGATAGTTCTGTTGCATAACTTTCTTTCCCTTGTTTCAAGTACATAGTCAGGTTGGAGCTCGAGAACTCCTTGTGCTGGCATGACTATCTGATCTGAGTCGAAGAATTGATCAAGGTTAGGAATATAGGGTTTGAGTAAGCTGACGTGGAATACATCATGAACCTTCAAGTTTGCAGGTAACTTTAGCTTGTAGGCTTGGTCACTTACAACTTTAACAATCTCAAATGGTCCACAATACCTTGGGCTTAGCTTCTTATATCTGCCTAGTGATAAGTTGCTTTTCTTTGGTCGGACTCGCAGAAAAACCTTAGCCCCTTCTTTGAAAGTCCTTTCCGAATGGTTCTTATATGTATAGTGCTTTTGTCTATCCTGAGCGGCCTGAATGTCTTGGCGAACAGCTCTAGTCTGAGCTTCCATATCTTCTAGCATCTTCCTAGAGGCTTCTACCCTGATGGTTGGATCTGACAAGTTCAGTGGTGCTAAACATTCCTGTCCATAAAGAGCTTTGAAAGGTGACATTCCAATGCTTCTGTGTTCGGAAGAATTATAAGCATACACCACCAAAGGTAGGTATTGTAACCACTTCTTTGGTTCTTGCAAACAATAGGCTCTGAGAATGTCCTCGATGACTTGATTAACTCTTTCAGTTTGCCCATCTGTCTGTGGATGGTATGTTGTACTGAAAGCTAATTGTGACCCAATAGATTGGAAAAGAGAAGTCCAAAATTTTGATGTAAACTTGGAATCTCTATCACTGACGATACGCTTGGGTAGACCATGTAGCCTAAAATTCTCCTTGATGAATACCCGGCTAACATCTGAAGCAGTAAAGGTTGTCTTTACAGGTATTAGATGAGCCACTTTTGTGAGCATATCAACAACCACAAAAACAGAATCATAACCCCTTGTGGAAGGTAATCCTGTAACAAAATCCATACTGATGCATTCCCATTTCATATGGGGTATGTCAAGAGGTTGAAGTTGCCCTGGTAACTTGATCCTTTCGGCCTTTATCCGCTGACAAGAAAGACATTGCCTCACATAGCAAAGTATGTCTCCTTTCATTCCATACCAAAAATAACTCCTCCTTATAGCATGAAGAGTTTTAGCATAGCCTGGATGTCCACATGTAGGGCTATCGTGTGCTTCATACAAAATGGCCTTCTTCAAGGCTGGATCTCTTGGTACAACAGAGTCTATGTCTGTAGTAAAGACATCCTCCCATAAGAGAGTAATCTTTAGCTTCAAGCATCTTATTCTGCTCAACTAGTGATACTATACGTTGGTACTCTGGATCTACCAAGGATGCTTCTTTGATTCTATCCCAGATAGGGTTATTTGGAATAGAGATAGCTCCAAGAAAGGATTTTCGTCTAAGACCATCTGCAACTGCATTTTCCTTCCCTGGTCTATACTTTATGTCAAGGTCATATTCCTGTAATAGTTCTATCCATCGCCGTTGTCGCATATTGAGAATAGGTTGAGTAAAAATCCATTTTAAGCTCTTGTGGTCTGTAACCAGCTGAAACTTGCGTCCAAGAAGATAATGTCTCCATAACTTCAGTGCATGAATAACCGCTAAAAGTTCCAAATCATGAGTAGGATAATTCTTCTCGTGATCCCTCAGCTTTCGCGAAGTATACGCCACTGGTCTTCCTTCTTGAGTAAGAACTGCGCCTAGAGAAAATTTTCTAGCATCTGTCGCTACTTCAAATTCCTTACTGAAGTCTAGAAGCTTTAAAATAGGAGCTCAGATCAAGAATTCTTTTAGATTAGCAAAGCTAGACTCGTTCTCGGTCTTCCATTTGATCCTCATTCCTTTCTTCAGGAGTTCCGTCAAAGGTGCAGCAATACGTGCATAATCCTTGACAAAAATCCTGTACCATCCCGTTATCCCAAGAAATCCTCTTACTTCACTGACGGTGGACGGTTGAGGCCAATCAACGATATCCTTGACTTTGTCTGGGTCCACTGAAATCCCTTCAGCCGATATGACAAATCCAAGATAGTTGACCTTTGGTGAGCAAAAGGTGCACTTGCTCTCTTTAGCGTAAAGTTGGTGTTCCCGAAGAAGATCAAGTACTTTGCGAACATGTTCTTCGTGATATGCCTCGTTCTTAGAATAGATCAGAATGTCATCAAAGAAAACCAAGACAAAATCATCCAGGTAAGGTCTGAAAATATCCTGCATAAGTCGATTGAAGCTTGCAGGAGCATTTGTTAGACCAAAAGACATTACTATGAATTCTAGTGTCCATACCTAGCGTTGAAAGCCGTCTTTGGAATATCTGATTCCTTGATCCTGATTTGGTAATATCCTGACCTTAGATCAATATTTGTAAACATTTTGGTGCCGTGGAGCCTATCCAAGAGTTCGTCAATTCTTGGAATTGGATACTTGTTCTTGACAGTTACCTGGTTCAGTCCACGGTAATCTATGAATAACCTTAAGGTTCCATCCTTCTTCTTCTGAAAAAGAACTGGTGCACCCCAAGGAGAAGTACTGGGTCGAATGAATCCTTGTTCAATGAGTTGCCTAATTTGTTCCTTGAGTTCGATGGCTTCTAGAAGTGACATTTTATAAGGTCTTTTTGAGATAGGTTCACATCCAGGGATAGTCTCAATCTCATGATCTACCTCTCTCTGTGGCGGAAGGTTCGTAAGGTCTTCAGGGAATACATCATCATACTCCCTCAACCAGTTTGGTCAAAGTGAGGTATCTGATTGGTCCACCTTGTTGAGATTTACCGCATAAATTTGTTGTCCCTTTCTTAGTCCCTTCAAAAGTATGCCGGCCTTAACTAGGTAGCCCTAGGTCTCCCATTTTCCCCCTGGATTAAGGCTTCATTACCCAAGTTATCTGTAAAGGTAAAGTTTCCTTGTGCACAATGTATGTGGGCCCTATTTTGCTTTAGCCAGTCCATCCCTAGTATCCCGTCAAAGAATCCTAAGGGTAGAGTTCGAAATTGGGCAGAAGTTGGGTGTCCCCCTAAATCAAAGTCGATTTTTCCTGCAGAATGTTGAGATACTACTTCCTTGCCGTTTGCTAACTCTACAACTAGCTTGCTTGTTGGATACTTATCTAGCTTTAGCTTCCTCATGCATCTGGGTGAAAGAAATGAAAGAGTACTACCACAATCTATAAGGAAGTTAACTTGTTCACCTCTGAGAGATCCTGGCGTATGAATGACTGCGTATTTCTCACAACCATTGGTATTGTCAATTGCAGCATGTAGGGTTGCTCTCTCCACTGCTTCAGCACCCACAGTTGGTTGTACCACTGCGGCATTCACTCTGGAGGTAGCTCCACTCCCTCACCCTCTGTTCATCCTTCCTCGTCCTCCTCTTCTGTTAGCTTGGCCACGCCCATGGGTATTCAAGGGTATGGCATTGGCATTGGTTGCCTGGGTGTTCCTGGGGCACTTGGATCTGTAATGTCCATACTCGCCGCAACCATAGCATCGAACATCTGGAAACTCCATGGTTGTGGTGGCAGCCACAATAGGGCGTTGGTCATATGCTTGGTTGGCTGGTATGTTATTTAAGCAGTTGTCCTTGCCCTCTTTCCCCAATGATTCCTCCTATTCTGATTAACCTTTTGTACTTCAAGAGCTAGAGGTTTGGCCCTCAACAAGGCATCATGTAGTGTCGTTGGCCTAAGAGCTTCCAACCGAGTATTCAAAGGGTTGATTAGCCCTTGGCAGAACCTCGCCACGTGTTGTTCCAAGGTCATCTTAGGAGCATATCTCCAAAGAGTGACAAACTTTGCATAATATTCTTCGACAGATGAAGTCAGTTGTGCCGAAGTGAAAAGAATTCATTCATCTTCAAGGTTCTATAGGTAGGTGGTAAATAACGCCCCATTATCGCAGCTTTGATGTCTTCCGAGGATTCGGAAGATCCCTTAATATCCAGGTCCCTGCAATGTTGCTTCCTCCATATCTTGGCATCGCCAGTCAAGCGGAACATCTCAAGCATGGTCTGATTTACGGGCTGGGTCCCCGTAGCTTCAAAGTAATCGTCCATGGCTTCCATCCACACTTCCGCATCTCTCTCCACATTTGTCCCCTCGCCCTTAAAGATCAGAGGTTGGGCTTGCTTAAGGAGGAGCTTCTTCTCTTGCGCTGTCGAGTACAGAGCAACATGCGGTGCCTACATGGGTTATACGAGATTCTTGATACCATTACTTGGATTTCAAAATAGACATGAGACTTTAAATAAAATTCAAGATTCCACTTTATCAAGAGACATATATTCAGAGACAAAAAGCACTTTATTGATGAAAATTTATTACAATTGAAACCCCTCAAGGTTTAGGATAACTGATGATCAAATTATTACATGGATTTTTGGATTGCGTATAAGATACACCTAGGAGATTGTGTTCACATGATGCACTACTTTGTCCGTGAAATAGTTCCTGTACTCATCCTTGAGTGGATAATAAACTAAGATATCAATCCGGGATTCTTCTTTTGGTACTCCAAAAGTTCTGACTCTGTTCGTCGCTGGGATCACCTCGGTGACCTTTTCCAGGAGCCAGTCGTTGATGGTTTGATTGGAGTCGCCTGAGACAGTCAGGTCCAATCAGGTAGGCAGCAGGTAGAATAACTCCACTACCCTCAACTCTTCTCCCCAACATATCTTCTTCAAATCGGTATAGCCAGGCATCCTAGCTTCCGAGCGTTGATGTAGTAAACCCCTCCTGCAAGTGTCCAATCAAGTCCCCATCCTCTATCGATGCGAGTGGAGTGTGGCGTATGAGCCTTCATCAGTATCTCCATGACATCTCGCCTGAACTGGTAAACTGGGGATCTTCGACTTGCTCATAAATAAGCTCAAACACTTGGAACTTCCGATATTCTAGCACGGGGTCTTCCTGCAACACCAATGCAAGGAATTTGGATCAAGTACCTACATACTTTCAGTTCCTTTTAAATGTTCAAACAATACGACTTTATTTCTCAGCCTAACCTAGGCTCTGATACCAAGTGTGAGGTCCCCACCCCGCCGTATCAAACGGCGGATCTGATGGTGAACCTGGTGGCCACTAGATCTATAACAGAAGCAAACAAAGTGGTTCAGGGTTCCACTAGCGGACGATCTCTCATCACAAAGTGAATCGAGTTCAAGCCTACTAGCAAAGAGATCTAGCTCCACCTCGCAGGGGAAGCGTACTTAAACTATCTAGCGATCCTAAGACCCACCTTCCAAGAGGAGAGAAACCTCGAGTGCCTTTTTCCCCATGTTTCAGAGGCACGTACACTTGAGACTTCGCCGCTCTAGGGGCAATGAGTATTACTAGTATCGATTTTAACACTATGGGGACAGAGAGTTCCCGACCAATCGGGACCACCCTTCTCATAGGCATTGGCAACCTGAGCCAAGCCCCCACTTCCCACCCCCACACTCACACTTCCTTGTGTTCCCTAATTACTACCACAATGGTTGTTCAACATAAAAATTCCTTGATTAGATTTCGAGTCACAATGTTCGTTAAGACAGCCCTTCAACCAGTATTGCAAATGGCACCAAGACAGTATTCTAGTAAAAATTCTACTCAAACTTATTCATTAAAATTCCAATGTTCTGGAGGTACAACATCCCCCCTCCAGTGAGAGTTTACTCCTCCCGTTGTCGCCTAACTGCCCATACAACTAGGTATGTCCACAAGTCGTGGGTATCCACCACATAAAAAGCAAGTCGTGGATTCAAGAGCCCTTAGCGAGGAACTCTGCCCCCTGTGATCAGTAGGGGGGTCAGGATTGATTCAACATTGGAAATAGAATGAACATGTTGAGCTAAATTTTTCCTAGCAGACATTCTTTCCTATTGCAAACAGCATACCCATCAATCATTTCTTTCCTACTTTAGACTTTAATGTACAAATGAATTTAATGCCGAGGTTTCGGTCGGATTTCTCCAACATTTTTTGGAATATGTTCATTCTTAGCTAAACGTGTGCAATGTTAAATTAAACAACTTGAATGAAATTATGACCTACCTCTTCCATTTCTTCGTCAATGGCCCGTGAGATGGCCGGTATTTGTTCGTCCATGGGAGCTTTTCCCTTTCCGTTCACATTGCTCGTTCCCGCCTCGCGGTCGTGGGCACCACCGAAGCGAGTTCTCTTAACCGGGGCCATTTTACTCACTACTTTAAATGATAAACTTGAAAAAGAGCTAAATTCCGAGAGCATCATAACAAACCAATTGGCAGATTAGAATCATTAAAGAATCCTCCTTATGCAAGAGATTAGATTTTTCCTTCGAGACCTAGCAATTTTAAGGGTGATTCTTTACTTACCCTATGGGAACTGGCTCTAAGGTTAATCACTTGGTTTAGATGATTAAGAAATTCAGAATTTCACTAATTGATTTACAAAAGAGATGAAGTAAGCAAGCTCAATCATTTTCCTAGAGTAATTTGAAGATGTAGAATTACCGCAGGCATGTGTGATAGAAAATTCTCTTCTTAATGGCCTAATGACGGATTAATTTTCAGCCTTAATCACATTTTAATGTGGGAGAAGATTGAGTCTAATTTAATTACAACACTATTGAGTGGTAAAAGAATGAATTTCATCAAATCTACACTATTACTGGCTAACAATTTATTAACTATGCTGCGTAGAGAGAGAATCTTTCCTAATCATGTATTAATCCTTGATTAAGGATGATGAATGGCTGCATAATTTAGCTAATTGAATGATGATTATGTAATGGAGTATAGCTATGTAAACTTAGAGAGCAGCTATAGAGAATTATAGCTGAAAGTAGGCATAGTAGACGAAGAATATGGGAGAGTAATGATGAGAATTAAGAAGAACCGTAATTAAACCATAATTATCGTGATTAGGGGCTGAGAATCCTCTGATTTTTCTGATCCAATGAATCCTCAAGATGAGAATTTTGCCAGCACCTCCCTCCTTGCTTCTCCTTCAAAAACTGTGTGTGTGCCGGCAGCACTTCCCCAAGGTGTGTGTAGGTGTGTGTGTGTGTGTGTGTGTGTGTGTGTGTGTGTGTGTGTGTGTGTGTGTGTGAGAGAGAGAGAGAGAGAGAGAGAGAGAGAGAGAGAGAGCACACCTTTAAATAGGCCTCCTCAAGCTGAAAATCGAACCTACTTGCTATTTGCATCTGGGAGCTACTCCAGTTAAGCATGGCAAGTCCAGTTGCCTACCCACCAAGTGTCCAGTTGGCTTGGTTAACTGGCTCTTACACCTAGTTGCAAGCTTGGAAACTCTCCCAAGACTCCCACAAGGACAAAAGGCGCCCCCTAGCTGCTAAAGCTGACCTGGAGTGGCCTGGAACCTGCTCCCACACAGCTTCAAGCCCCCGGTGCCTCCTTGGACAATTTTGGGAAAAATTGATTTTAGGCTAAAACGGGTCATACGAGTCGGAATTTGATGCCGAAAATTGCTATAGCAAGCTCTAACTAAGGCGTACTGGCCCGAGTACCTGCCATGTTTAGCAGCCCCCAGGGTCCGAAAATGCATTTTTTGAAATTCGGGGTACGGGTGCAGTTTTTCGAGACGGTCAAAACTGGACTGGTCGGGTGACCAAAGACTTACTATTTTTGGAATTTTTTTACAAAAATTATTTTAATTCACATTTCAAAGCTTTAAGATATTCTAAACATCATGGCACTGATAGAATTCGGAAAACTGCTAAAAATAGTAACTTTTTCCAGTATATTCATTTCAAGGTACAATGGTGCTCTTTTTGATCGAGGTCAGAGACCTTACAACCAGGATGGGATTTAGTTTGAACCGAAGAGACTGAATCAAACTCTTGGATGGGTGTTTTCAAGACATCTCTATAAGTGTGATCTTCTAGATTTACTCTTGTTATAGATCCCACTTGCTTCAAGTACAGATAATTGTTTTCCCAATCTTGGATAAGTTGTACCTGTCGCATGAAAGGTCTTCCCAATATCGCTCATCGGCAAAAAAATTACATCCGTTACAGCATCAAATGACATCCAAACGTAACGGAACTTCTAGGGCAAGTTTATAAGACCTAAGTACACATGCTTATGGTCTCAAACCCCACTTTAGGTCAAGTTCCAAAATTGTGATTATTAACAGCAGTGGATTTTTAACCCAAGCACTCACATTTTATGAACATGTACTTCACCCAAGCACTCACATTTTATGAACATGTACTTCACGTTCAACTGCTCAACTCCAATAAGAGCATATACCAAAGGCATTTTTTTCCCACCGAGTTTTTTCCCTTTGGTCATCCAGGTTTTAGACCCTAATCTAAGGACACCTATCACCATCCTCTTGTACATATTCCTTCTACATCAACAATAAGGAAATGCTACTGAAATCAATTGACAAATGAATTGGAGCACCAATTTCAGATCATAGCATACTTCTCCTCAATGGCGAGTCGAAGAATGGCCTACAATGACAAAGCTGCAGACAACACTAACAACATGATTGCACAGGAACAAAGAAGTCCCCAATGAAGAAGAGCAGACATAAACGTAATCCGAGGATCTCAAAAGATGAATGGTTATGATGATAGATGTCTGCTCTAATGGATCATAGTTCTTGTTGTGGTTCGACAAAGTTACAAGCACTGCAACAGATGAAGCCAAAATGACAGCAAAGACCACATCGCCATCGACAATCAGGTCATGTCGGGGACGACATGAACGCGAAAGGGGGGAATGTTGACCGCTGGGTCAACAACACAACATAACTCAAGTTTCGTACCAAAGTCTTATCTTTTGCGAGTTATGAAATGCTGCGGATTATGGCTATAAATGTCATTTGTAATGAGTAGTTATTCTAGTTTCAGAAGCCGGGGTGCAATGGCACTTCCAGATTGTAAATACAAAGCCATTTGACCCTTTCAATCCCATTTTTGGTTAAACCTAAGGTAGCCTTAGTATATAAGGAACCTAGGTCATTTTGTAAAAAAGGACTTTTTCATAATCAAAACTTTAGCGCTGCCGTCTACTGTGTGTGAGAGAGAAAGAGAGTGAGCGTGAGCTTCATCCTCTCGCTACACCCGGATCGCTCAACACATTGGAGATCCAACTGCACCATTGTTGTAGGCTCGAGAAGAGCTACGCGACAACGCCAAGCATTCCACGCGAGACAAAGCGCACACGCCGACGCATCTACGAGCTATTTGTGGTCGTAAGTGTATCAAACGATGTCTGTTTTTTGCGTGCTAGTAGTCTATAGAATCGTGGCGACATAAGCTACGCATAGGTACTCATAAATTTTAGTTTCAGGCACTTTTAAAATTCTGATATGTCATCCTACGCGTTTTCCGCAGATGGGTTTAGAGTGAGGGTTTTGAGTGTAGAAGCTTAGGGACAGGTGTATCCTAGTGAGGGGATGGTGTTCCTTAAGTTTCGTACGAATCTGCATGACTAGGTGTGCCTATCGTGTCATCTGTGTCTTCGATTGACATTATGTTGATCTAGGTAGTGTTTGCATGCACTTCATGGGTGTGTGAGTCGCTTCCCGTCCAACACACACACACACACACACATGATAGCGGGAAAAAAAGCAGTGCAATCGGGTGGCCTCTGTACTCGTGCACACTCCACAAACCACGCCTCATGCAAACAAGCAAAGAACAAAACAAAGGGGGAACCACCCTAAATTAAGAGGTTTAGGGACCTCACACATAGGGCACATAGGCAAGTGAGACTTCTGGCATTATGATGGAATCAAAACATATGGCAAAACACATAGAAAACGAAACTAAGGGACCTTATGTAGCATATATATACACAAGACATCAGCTTAACAATACAACGGCATCTGATCATACATAACAAAGATATACAGAAGCAAGCCAAGGATGGCATAATCCCTTGTCAAAAACAATCAACCCAGCAAGTAGGTATGATCCTACTAGCAACACATCAATACCTTAGAGAATGATGGCGAGGATGGTGGCCATGGAGCATGAGAGAAGACTCCTTATTTAGGTTTTAGGGCTAGTAATGTAGCATACTAGAGGGAGAGAGAGAGAGGGAGAGAGAGTAGAGCTCCATCCATAGCTCCTCGTTGTGAGCAATGTCGTCATAGCTTCGTTGCTTTGTGGAGTGGGTGAAGTGTTGTTTTTTGAGTGAGAGAAGGCCTCCTTATATAGGTTTCTGGGAGGGTTTAGGATTAGGGATAAACATGCTTAAATTCGCTGATTGGGGTTACTTTTTGCTTAGGGTGGTCAACAGATTGAGGTCACCTGATATGTCACCATCAAGATATTCTCTAGAGTGATGTGAGAGGGGAGGATAAATGCTGATTTTTTCTGATTGTGACACATGGGGATAAGGCCTTGACCAGCATTTAAGAGCAGGTAAGGTGGCTATTGAAACTGGAGGTTCTGCACATGTCAGGGGGGGACCTGCGGGGGGGAGGTGGCAGCTGGGTTCTCCTGAATATCAAATTCTCAAAAAATCCTCAACCATGGCTTCTTTTGACATGTGTTCTTTGAAAAAATCAGCATGTCTCTTTTCAACTCAAAAGTCTTTATCCCTGTTGACTCACCTTTACCATAAGATTTTCCCCTTTTCTCCTCCTGTAACTGCATTGTTGATGCCCAACCACTGCTTCTAGTAACAGTGAACTGTTACCTACCAAATACTTATGGTGCAGTAAAAAATATTTACCATGGGTAAAAAAAGTTACTGTAGGTAAAAAGTGATTTGTATTTACCATGTAGGTGAAAAATATTTACTGTAGGTAAAAAAATATTTACTATCGGTAAAAAAGTGAAAACGGAGTATGCTGTGCTGTGAGTCCACACGAACATTCTCGTGTAAATTTCACTAGAAATTCACACCTAGAATGGGCTATTCTGTAAGATATAGGTTGTAGGCATGCATAAGAGCTCGTTCCCACGTATCTTCTGTCCATGGCACTTTTTACTCTTTGGTGCTTGTGAAGTAGATTTTTCTTCTCTTTCGAGATCCCTTGGACTAGAGTATCCTCATCTCCCCAACAACTGACTGTGCCTTTATTGCATCTTCAGAAGGGGTCCTAAAAACCATGCATCATATAGCCCTCCCCCTTAAGCTAGAGGTATTTGATGCCTCTAGCTGTAGGTTGTGCTACAATAGGGTTCTCTTGAATACTTACCCACCTGGTACCAATTCTCTTTTTTTCTTTTTTTTTCTTTTTTTTTTCCTTTTTTTTTTGAAACGACTATGTACATGATTATTACCTTATTTGGAGCTCGAATATGATGAGCTCTCCTCTGAACCATCCTTAGCATTGATTTCACCAGCATATGGCTGTGAAAGACGACATTGGTAGGCCTTCAATCGCCAACCATTTACCGGGGTCTGATGTACCTTACCATCTAGGTCACCATCCTTCCTGCGATCAAAGCGATTGTCGTATCTGAGCACTAAAGAACCTTCCTTGATACCTTTCTTGACAAGGTTGCGATTGAACTTCTTTCGTTTCTTCTCTGCCTGGGTTGCATAGTACTTCACTGCTGACTCTCGATCTAGCCCTAACCTCTCCAAATCGATGATTCTTCCTTCCACCTGCTTCTCTTGACTATCCTCTTGATGTGCTTTTAGAACTCGGAGGCTCGCTAGCTCCACTTCTATAGGCAATAGTGCCTCTTGCCCGTAAACCAAGTGAAAAGGTGTATACCCCAAGGATGTTTTAAAGGATGTTCTGTAGGCCCAAAGTGTTGCATCTAGGTGTTTGTCCCATGCCTTAGGATGTAAATGCACTTGCTTAGTGATGATTTTACATATAAGACCATTTACCTTTTCCACAAGACCATTGCACTGAGGGTAGTATGGTGTAGAGTGCCTGCGCTTGATTTTTAACTTGCTCATCAATTGCCCGACTAAATCAGCTCAAAATCCCGGTCCCCTATCCGAGAGAATCTCCAAAGGTGTGCCAAAACGGCAACAAAGGCATTCAAAAATGAAATCACTCACGTCCTTGGCTGTGATGCGCTTTGTGGGACGAGCTTCTGCCCATCTGGTCATGTACTCCACCCCCATAATGATGTATTCCTTCCCTGATTGAGTGCAAGGTAGTGGCCCTATTGCATCTATCCCCCATTTTTCAAATGGCCCATAGGTTTTGATTGGATACTGATTTTCATGGGTAAGACGCCTGGGTCCAGCTTTTTGGCAAACCTCACATGTGCGGCACCAATGTTGTACATCTCGTCGATGGAGGCTTGGCCACGTGAACCCTGCTTGTAAAATCTTTCTGCTAGTAATCTCTTGTGCAAAGTGGCCACCACACACACCTTCATGACAAATAAACAAAATATCCTTTATCTCTTGGGATGCAGGAACTCTCCTTAAGACAGCATCTTTCCCTCTACAATACAAGTCCTCATTCACTAAGCTATAGCTGGTAGCCTTTTTTTCCAACCACCTACGTTCACTTTTACTCATACCAGAGGGTGCTTCACAATGCTCAAGAAAGTAAAGTAAATCATGCAGCTCCTCCTTTCCCTGGTATAAAGGACTTTTCACAAGGATAGCACCTACTATGAGAGTTTGTAGTTCTTCACCTGCTAAGGCATCTGCTTCTCGATTTTGATCTCTAGGTACAAAGTGCACTCGAACTTCTTTAAAACCCTTCAACAAGGCCTTTGCTTCCCTCATCTTAACAGACAATTTGACATTTTTACAGGCCCATACACCAACCATTTGCTTAACAATCAACATGGAGTCACCAAAAACGTTTAGCTTTGTGATACCCTGAGAAAGACAACATTGCAACCCTAAAACAAGGGCATGGTACTCTGCTTCATTGTTAGAATGAACCTCTTTTAGATGAAACCCTTTTGCAAAGATCTTCTCCTTCTCTGGACCTAATATTACTATGCCTGCTGATGCCTTGTCTTTGGTCCTCTTGTAAGCCCCATCAAAATACAGACTGTGTGCTCCCAGTAGAACTTCAGGCTCCGGGATAGGCGGTACCTTACTAGGTGCCTCTTTCTTGGCCTTCTCATAACACCTTTGTGTGAGGACATCTGCCAAACAAGCACGGGTGGAATCCTCTACTTGTAGTGTGTAGTCAAACTCTTGAAGCTGCACCACCCACTTTGCTATTCTTTGAGACAATTCCATGTGTTGTAGGGCATATGGAAAAACCTCCTCAGTTGTGATCACCACAAATTGTCTCGGAAGTAAGTAAGCCCGAAACTTCTCCACTACAAACTTAAGAGCTAGCACCAATTGCTCAGTTGCGCTGAAACCCTTTTCAGCAGCTGTCATCACTCTACTAGAGAAGTAGACTGGTCTCATGAGAGATGTCTTTGGGTCTTTTTGCATCAAGACAGCTCCTAGAGCTTCTGGACCTACACTAGGATTTACATAGAATAATTTACCCCATGTGGGTTGTAGGACGACAGGCAATGAGCTCAAAATGGTTTTAACTTCTTGAAAGCACCTCTCACCCTCCTCACTCCATGTCAATGTAGTGTGTTTAGTGAGCTGCTGCAAAGGATAGATTGCCTGAGAAAGGAGATGTATGAATCGTCCCATGTAGCGAACCTTTTGAATGAAGGAGACTAGTTGCTTCCCGTTTGAAGGAGTAGGTAAAGCTAACAATGTCTTTACCTTTTCAGGGTCAGCCTCAATACCATCTTGAGACACAACATGGCCTAGTAGAGTGACCTTGCTCTCACCTGTGTGGCACTTGTCTTTATTCAATTGCCCACCCAATTGGGCCAGACGGGTGAAACCTTCATCAACCTTGGATAGATGTACTTCCCTAGAGCTGTAAATGCAAAAATCATCAATGAAGATTCATATGGACTTACCAAAGTAAGGTTGAAACACCAAGTTCATAAACCTCTGGAAATTAGCTGGGGCATTAGTTAAACCAAAAGGCATAACTCTATAAGCAAAACACCCCCAAGGTGTTATGAAGGTAGTCTTTCTTTGGTCTTCATCTGCAATTCTGATTTGGAAGTAGCCTGAGTACCCATCACACACTGTGTACCTTTCATGACCAGCCACTTCATTTAGTATTTCATCTTGAAAAGGCAAAGGAAAATGGTCCCTTTTTGTGGCTGCGTTTAGAGGCTTGTAATCCACACATACCCTCCACTTCCCATTTTTCTTTGGTGCTACCACAACTGGAGACACCCACTCAGAATCTTCCACTGGGTAGATAAATCCTGCCTTGAGTAATCTTTTTACTTCTTTTAAGAGTGCATCTTGTTGCACTAGCCCTAATCTCCTTAGCCTTTGCACCACTGGTTTGGCACCTTCCTTTAATTGGATATGGTGTTGGGTTACCGTCACTCCTTTAATGTGCTCGTAATCAGTTATAAAGAGGCCAGCATGCTTCTTTAGTACCTACAAATAGGGTTCTCTCTCTTCTTCTAGTAGGTCCTTAGCTAGCATCTCCTCTAAGCCTGTGGCTTCTTCCTTGTTTAGAGAGTCTTGACCACCTCTCCTTCTAGGTTTCGCAGTATTATACCCATGACTTCCAAAGAGCTAGCATCCTCCTCAGATGACTCATCCTCAGATGAAGAGCAGCTGCTTGTGCTCCATTCATCCATAGAAGTCTCCATCTCTAGGTCTTGTTGTCTACCCTGCTTCATGTCATACACAATTTTTTGTTGCTTGCCACCTACCTTATGATTTGGTCGCAACTCAAGGGAACCTGTCTCCCAATCTTGCTTAGCTTTCATAGCCATAAGCCAAGGTCTTCCAAGGATTAGCGGATAGCCCTCCCCCTTAGTTGGGATCACATAAGCATCAATTGAGATTGCCACACCAAAAGCTGAAACCTTCACTCCATTAACCTTTCCCACACAAGCCACCCTTACATTATTTGCCATCTTAGCTTGTAAGGAAGTTTGCTCGTTTACTTCCAAACCCAACCTGTGCATTAATTTCTCTGTCATAACACAAATCTCGGCTCCACCATCTACGTACACATTGGAGACTCGCTGACTCTTAATCTCTGCATCAATGACTGGCACGATATCCTTCATGCCTCTTGCACTAATAGACCCAACTGACTTTGCCTTAGTCCTCCTGGTGCTGACCATCTTAGACCAGGTTCGATGCTTCTTTGGGGAAAGGTGGAGGAGTTGCTGCCATGAAATCTTTGGTCCTTGCTTACTCACATCTGCTACCAGGTCGTAAGGTATGGATCCTACCCCAAGTGGAAAGTCTTCTACTCCTATGTGCCTCCTTGACCTAATCTTCCTTTTCTTGTCTCCTATCACTTGGGAGGAACCCTCATTCCCTTTATCCGGCTCTGAAGTTTCCATTTCATCAGTTCTTTGTCTCCTAACTCTCTTTATTGGCATGGCAACAGCTTCCTCCATTTTTTCTTTCCCTTTATCCTTACCATTGTCAAGACTTATGATAGAGACAGCCCTGTCCTCCCCTCCCGATGGTAGTGGAGGGATCTCTGCTGGTGCTTGTGGTGGTGGAGGAGGGGGTCTCAATATTTGGATTGGTGGAGCCACGTGTGCATTTTGTACATTTAGTGGCCTAGCTCGAGGAGGAGTGACTTGCTGGCGAGGAGGCCGTCTTTGATTACCATTTCCTTGATAGCGTCGTGGATGGGGGCAATAATACATGCCGTGACCTACCTCTCCACAGTTGTAGCAAATGTACTCACGTGCTTGCCTTTGTCCTTCTTGCCTATTTCGTTCATTTCCTGGCTGGGGAGCCCTTACACCTTGAACCAGATTGATGGACAGGCTCTCTAGTTGATTGGTGATTTGTTGATGTAATTCTTGTTGAGAGGACTCTTGGTCTGTTGCTCCTGTCCCTGCTACTACCCTTGCCGTAGGTTGAGCTAGCGGTGGAGGCTCCATTCCCCCTTGTAGTTGAGCTTGGAATTTTAACTTCTTATCCTTCTCCCTTGCATAAGTCATAGCTTTATCAAAGGTATCTGGGAATTTACCTTTTACCTTTTCTCGAAGGATGGGGTAAAGCCCTTCTAGGAAACAGTCCTTCTTTAGGCATTCTGGCGCCCTTTCTCCTTCACCTAGTGATGCACACCATTTCTCCCACAGGTTGGAAAACTTTCCTTCATAGCTTCTATAGTCATTGGGTGATGTTTGGCGTAGCTCTAAGAGCTGTCTCCATATCTCCTCTGGAGGCTCATGGCGGCGAAATTCTTCGATGAAGGCCATCTTTAAGGACTCCCAGTCTCTTCTTTCTTCAGGTGCCAAAGTTTGATACCATAATTTTGCACCTTCCCTCAAGACCAAAGGAAAGGCCCTTAACTTAGTAGCTTCGTCATCCCTTCCCGATACCAGAAAAGCCATTTCCAAATTATCCAAAAAGTCTAGAGCAACCTCCCCAGGCTTACCATAAAAATTAGGGAAGGCCATAAGTGAGAGAGTAAACAATTACACAAACAACTCCAATTTATTTTAAAATAGAGTATGGTAATTACAATTTGGAGCTTTAGCACAACTTAGCTCAAAATAGGATGAAGATCGACACATCAAAGGAATGGTAATAGTCTAGTAAGGGTAGAATGACAGGATGAGGAGAGCGCAAGATTTCCCCAAGTCTCTCGGCTCCAAACAACAGGGCTATTCTTTGCTAATAAAAGATTTTTCTATCAATACAAATATTCACACGGATATGACGCACAAAATGGAAAGGAAACATGCGGGGATCATCATTCTCATTATTGGCATCCATACTTACACACAAGAGCCTAGCTTAGTTGCACCACCTTGGGACCAATGAGCCTGATCAGCCACAGAAGGTCAACACCTCGGATCACTTCGACTCTTCCTGATGCATCTGTGAAGACGTAAGGCGTGATGGCAACACTTTGTACAATGCTGAGCCTTTTAGCAAGCAACAATTGGATGCTATTACCATAATCAGCATGACGAATGAAAGTGACACCATTAATGTGCAGCACATCATCAACTAAGATAGTTTCCTTAGATTGAGATAACTTCTTGAAAATTAGCAGCAAAGGTAGGGCAGGGAGGCTTTTCACCTGGTCTCCAAAGCACTTTGGACAATATCCAAAGTGATCTTCACGCGGACAAGAGGTTGGCTTGGGATTGGTGGTGTCTAGATTAACAAAGTGCACTGGGAGCACTTGCAGACGGGCGGCAATCTTGTAGGCAAGCCTTCGCCTCTTTGCTTCAGGAGGATTTAGGGGTGAGAGTCGTGGTTGCAAGTTGGAGGTTGAAGTTGGTTGCTCACTAGCCTTTTTCTTGCCTGTAGTGGTCATGTAATCCCTTATTAATGAGATTAAGCCAAATGTTACCTTACGCTTGAGCACGCACTGCGGCCTTGGGCCACTTAGGTGTAGAGGTGATCTTCCTCCTCTTAGTCGGCTCCTCAGGAAAGAGAGGTCTGGTGATGCTTTCTCTTCCCTTAATGTGTGTCACAGTACATTCGTGTATGTTGATGTAGAATATTTCAAGCTCGTGTGCGTTGGAGGTTTCTGGAGCACTCATAGGTTGAGAGGAGAGGTATATCAAGCTCTTCTTCTTACTCTCCTTCGTTGGCGACGATCACGAACAAGGCATGTAGAAGAACTTACTTCTTGAATTTCAATGACACTGCAACCTAGTAACAAGACCTCGATGAAAGCTTTTAAGGCCTCTAAAGCCTCCTCCTCTTCTGTTCTACAATTTGCAAACTCCTCACGCCATTCGTCCATGTTGTAGATTGCACATCTTCATTGCTTGTGGACCGAAGGTCTGTGTAGCCGTCCTCAGTGGGGGCACCAAAATGATAGCGGGAAAAAGAGCAGTACAATCAGGTGGCCTCTGTACTCGTGCACACTCCAAAAACCACGCCTCATGCAAACAAGAAAAGAACAAAACAAAGGGGGAACCACCCTAAATTAAGAGGTTTAGGGACCTCACACATAGGGCACATAGGCAAGTGAGACTTCTGGCATTATGATGGCATCAAAACATATGGCAAAACACATAGCAAACGAAGCTTAGGGACCTTATGTAGCATATATATACACAAGACATCAGCTTAACAATACAACGGCATCTGATCATACATAACAAGGATATACAGAAGCAAGCCAAGGATGGCATAATCCCTTGTCAAAAACAATCAACCCAGCAAGTAGGTATGATCCTACTAGCAACACATCAATACCTTAGAGAATGATGGCGAGGATGGTGGCCATGGAGCATGAGAGAAGACTCCTTATTTAGGTTTTAGGGCTAGTAATGTAGCATACTAGAGGGAGAGAGAGAGAGGGAGAGAGAGTAGAGCTCCATCCATAGCTCCTCGTTGTGAGCAATGTCGTCATAGCTTCGTTGCTTGGTGGAGTGGGTGAAGTGTTGTTTTTTGAGTGAGAGAAGGCCTCCTTATATAGGTTTCTAAGAGGGTTTAGGATTAGGGATAAACATGCTTAAATCCGTTGATTGGGGTTACTTTTTGCTTAGGGTGGTCAACAGATTGAGGTCACCTGATATGTCACCATCAAGATATTCTCTAGAGTGATGTGAGAGGGGAGGATAAATGCTGATTTTTTCTGATTGTGACACATGGGGATAAGGCCTTGACCAGCATTTAAGAGCAGGTAAGGTGGCTATTGAAACTGGAGGTTCTGCACATGTCAGGGGGGGACCTACGGGGGGGAGGTGGCAGCTGGGTCCTCCTGAATATCAAATTCGCAAAAAATCCTCAACCATGGCTTCTTTTGACATGTGTTCTTTGAAAAAATCAGCATGTCTCTTTTCAACTCAAAAGTCTTTATCCCTGTTGACTCACCTTTACCATAAGATTTTCCCCTTTTCTCCTCCTGTAACTGCATTGTTGATGCCCAATCACTGCTTCTAGTAACAGTGAACTGTTACCTACCAAATACTTATGGTGCAGTAAAAAATATTTACCATGGGTAAAAAAAGTTACTGTAGGTAAAAAGTGATTTGTATTTACCATGTAGGTGAAAAATATTTACTGTAGGTAAAAAATATTTACTGTGGTAAAAAATATTTACTGTCGGTAAAAAAGTGAAAACGGAGTATGCTGTGCTGTGAGTCCACACGAACATCCTCGTGTAAATTTCACTAGAAATTCACACCTAGAATAGGCTATTCTGTAAGATATAGGTTGTAGGCATGCATAAGAGCTCGTTCCCACGTATCTTCTGTCCATGGCACTTTTTACTCTTTGGTGCTTGTGAAGTAGATTTTTCTTCTCTTTCGAGATCCCTTGGACTAGAGTATCCTCATCTCCCCAACAACTGACTGTGCCTTTATTGCATCTTCAGAAGGGGTCCTAAAAACCATGCATCAACACACACATATCCTTCTTAAAACTAATTGAATCTTACTAATCTATTAGAGAAATTACAGTAAGAGACAGCACACACACACACACATATCCTTCTTAAAACTAATTGAATCTTACTAATCTATTAGAGAAATTAGAGTAAGAGAGCACACACACACACATAGCTAATTGAATCTTACTAATCTATTAGAGAGATTAGAGTAAGAGATAGCACACACACACACACATAGAAAATTGAATCTTACTAATCTATTAGAGAGATTAGAGTAAGAGATAGCACACACACACACACATATCCTTCTTAAAACTAATTGAATCTTACTAATCTAGTAGAGAGATTAGAGTAAGAGATAGCACACACACACACACATAGCTAATTGAATCTTACTAATCTATTAGAGAGATTAGAGTAAAAGATAGCACACATACATCATTCCTAAAGTTAATTGAATGCTTAATTAATACGCACCTTATTAGTCCAGTAGAGTTTTTGCTCTCTTAGTAGTTTGTGGACGCCTTCTCTCTAAGAGAAGTGGCAGCACTTCGTGAGCGCTATAGAGGCAATCTCTATGTTAAAAGTATGAGCATGGATGCTCTATTTATAGCAGAAAAGAAAACGTCCAACTTTTTTTCCCAAAAAATTTATTTTTTAAAATTTTAAAAAAAAATATTTTTTTTCCAAAAATCATATCCGCATTTTTGGTATCCTTGTGGTACCCATCAGCTTGACCACTTTGTCATTATCATCAAAAGATAAGGCCACACAGCCCCCCCTCTGTCAGGCCAAGGGCAGGGCCAAGGGCCAGGACGGACATACGGTCAAGGGGCACTATATTTAGGGGCTAGGAGTCTATATATGGCATGGTTGGGTGGAGAGTTGCATGGTCCAGTCCCCCGCAGTCTTACACTGGTATCAGAGCTCAGGGGATAAGGGGGAGGAAGAAAGAGGCATTGAGGCCATGGATCTTCGTTCTCTCTCTCTCTCTCTCTCTCTCTCTCTCTCTCTCTCTCTCTCTCTCTCTCTCTCTCTCTCTCTCTCTCTCTCTCTCTCTCTCTCTCTCTCTCTCTCTCTCTCTCTCTCTCTCTCTTTGCGGTTCATGGAAGCTCGCCCTCCTTTCGGCGAAGAAGGAGCAGCATGGCAGAGTCCTTTCATGGATGCATGGCAAGGTCGTGCTGCAAGAAGGCCATGGCAGAGAGGGAAAGCAAAGGAAGGCATGGCTCTTTGGCTTTTATCTCTCTCTCGCTCTCTCTCTCTCTCGTGGCGAATAAGGTGCAGCATGGCTGCATGGCGTTTCATCAAGGCTCGACAGAAAGGATGGAAGGCCTTTGAGACCACAGGGAACTGCATGCAAGGCATGCATGTTCATGGCTCTTGCATGGAAGCCGAAGAAGAAACACCATGTGCTGCTGTCCCAAGTCGAGGAAGACACCGAAGCTTCTGGTCCGCGTGCGGTCCCTCTAAGCTGGGAAGGAGACCAATTTCGAGCTGCTCAAAAACGCGCCGGCATGGGCTTGATAGAAGCGCCTCGGCGAGCTAGGGAATTTCTGTTGCTGCAGTGCATCCGGAATCTACTCATAGCACGAGCTCTCATCGAATCCTCCATCGCGCAAGCTGCAGATTGTCTGCACAAGTCAATTACTGTTGTTTTTCACACCTTGGCCAATTTCAAAACATTATTTGGCCATTTAAATTGTTTAAGGGCATGTGCCCACACCGGCCTATGCTCGTTCAAGACAAGCTACCAGGGAAAATATCTCTTGGAGGGAGTTAATTTCAGCAAGTAAAAGGCCTTGGCATAGCGCAGGTGGCAGGTCACTATAGCAAGTCGGAGAAAAATTGCAGAGATTTGCAAAACAAACAAATAATCATGGCCATGGTTCTCAGAGCTTGAGCAAGATCTGCCCGCCATGATGGTGCCATAATCTCGACAAGCACGAGTGTGGTCGACGATGAATTGAAGAAGTTCGACATGTGATACCACTCTCTCACCGATTCAAGGACCGCAGAATGAGGTAACAAGGTTACGAGAAGGTCGTGGTTTTAAGGATTTTCCACGACCGCGAGCATGCAAGGGCATGCAAGACCGCCCTAACTATGGCAAGCCAAGATGATGATGTGGATAATATTTGTCTCTGACCTTCAAAGACAAGGTATGACTATTTGTTGCACTTTTCTTGTTTGATTCATTCTCCGTGTGCAGCTGTTAAATGTATGCTCAAGCACAACTCACTTGGTCTTCAACCTGTTGATCTGATCATTGAGCAAGGCTCATTAAGTGCGTACGGCAAGAGTAGGCAAGGCCTATAGTTTGCCATGCAAACTATCTTTCATTGGCACATCAGGCAAAAGTGCTCGGCATGGCCGACCATTTATCACAGCTTGCAAAACAGATAGGAGTCTCTTTGTTTTCAGTAATCAAGTTACGCAGGTATGCATCTAAGCATTTTTCTACTTTTCAATAAAAGGTACAATTGGACAAGGTCCATTATCTGTGCATGGTCGACACTGTTGACTCTGTTCGCTATGACATCTGTCGTCAATAGCATTTATTGGCAATGTTAGGCCAAGGGCAGGGCCAAGGGCCAGGACGGACATAGTTATTTGAAGCATGGCTTCTCTTGAGTACCTTGATAGAGCACGCTCGTCAAAGGTTACATTTTGCTTCAAAGGCAAGGCCAAGGGCCCGTTTTTCAGTATCTCAAGGAGATAGGCATGGCTAATTTCAGTTGTAATCGCTCAACAAGGTCGATTCTTTCCGTCATGCTATCTGTATCTCACCAGCAACATCAGCTGGCTATCAGCAAGGCTTCAATTTATGTGAAACAGGGATTCAATTTACGCATCTTGCATTGAGATTCCCCACGTTCGGCATATGCTATGAGCATACAAACTTGGGAAGGATTTGGCAATATGCTTGCAGGTTATTTCATTACGTGACAGAAGGGCGTATATGATACAAGGGACATATATGTACATGCGAATAAAACTCGCGTAAAAATGGCTCATAGCCATATCTGCTACACGGAATCTCCGGCCAACTGGTTACAACAACGACCAGGTTAGCCAATATATGTTCTTTTTATTTTTCCATGTTTACACCTTTGATTGGAAACTACTGTTTTTGTGCAAATCAAAGTTCTTTGACGATTTTACATGAAGCAAGGCTTCTCCCTTGTGCCAAGGAACTGCCCAATGACTTGTCATCAAGGGCCGTGGCACACAAGTTTGAAAAAACTGGCAAAATAAGGAATATCACCTCACATAATTCCTATCAGTTTAGATTGTGCAAGGCATTTATGGTTTGGGCTCTTATGTTGAGGCCATCACTTTTGCCAAGGGCTTAAGATTATGTATGCACGGCATTCTAGCTAGGTGGAATCACTTCTACCACCTCAGGAAACACGCTTCCGCTATAACACCAGACCCTTTGTCAAGGACAAGATACGTTTTGGATTGTTTTTGGGTTGCTGTCAAAAACAACAACACTTAAAAGAACCTAAAACTTGGACTTAATTCAAAGCAAAGTGCTATCATTAAGTCACACTGGTGTAGTCACAACCACATACATGGTAGGTGGGTCAGTCTGTGACTTGTTTGTGTTTTTCTATTACCTCCCTCGATGAGAGAGTCGTAGCAGAAACCTATTGCATGCTTATAAGATAAGCTGCACGTTAGGCATAAGTGCACAAGAGCATGGCAATCAACTATACAGGTCATAGTCGTTTAAGGAAAGTTCCTCAGCCCAGCATGCTCTTCTTCTCTCTCGCTCTCTCTCTTTAAGGGAATCATGAAAATCTTCTAAGAAGCTTTTGATACGTGTTTTGCTCGTGAGTCAGACTGAGCCAAGGTGCTCTAACTCTTAGCTAGCACGTGGCTAAGATGCTACTCAAATTAGTCTTCATCAGTTTGTAGAACACTAATTTGCACAAGGGCTATGAGCCACACAGGCTAAGAGCCATTGTCAGGCCAAGGGTAAGACCCAACTATTGGCATTCTTTCGGTGATTGTTTTCAAGAGTGAACAGATCTACCCAGGGAAGTATACATCGACGTTAAGGGACAAGCAAGGGTCTTGTCATTCATGATGTTTACAGTATCATTTTGGCACTACATGTTTTCAGTGCGACACTCAAGTTGAGTTTTTGATAAATCTTCAACTCACAGCAGCTGATCTCTACAAGGAAGTATAGATATAGCAATTAGTTGAGACAGTATGGATGTCCACAAGAGCTAGGTAGTTCACTTCTATGGATTTCTTGCTCTCTCTATAGCACTACGGAGTGTCTATGGACATAGTGTTTTGGGGTACGACCCGGCGGGTGACTGCTACATCATCCCATAGGCATTGAGGATCACAGTTGATCTGCCTTGAGGATCACAGTTTGATCTCTCCCAGTTAGACTTTCAAGGAAATAATTCCGCAATCTACCACGCGGTAGCAAACAAACTCAACTTTTTAAGTTGATTCCAATCAGTATGTACACGGTTAACTATGTTGGTTACCGTTAACTGCTACTTGAGCAGTTTCTACAAAGGGTCTTACCAAGGGGTTTGACTACGTAGATTTTAACCAAAGGGGTTGGATTGCGAAGGCAACACCCATGGTTCCCAGTGCAATACTGATTGTTTGTTCAGGTAGGAGATGTGCTCCTCTCCGTTTGCGTACGAGTAAGTGAACATTACGTTCAAATCTCCAGGTACGCATCTATTGATTTGGTGTTATTTCATTTTTTGTATGCTTTGCTTCTTTTTTTTCAAAACGTATAAGTACGCTTGAATGTTGCAGACCCATGCCAAGGGCATGTCGGCACAAAGTATTTTGGGCCAAGTGTCCAATCTACCTTTCTGCCTTATGCTGTTACGAACCTACTTGTACGGTTCGATTTGGCACATGTTGTCACATGGGATACAACATGGTCTAGGAACTCAAGGAGTTTGGTTTAGCCAGTGTGGAGCATGATAATGAGGGTCCCTCTCACTCGCGTCGCAGAGTGTTCGTAGTTACCTCCACACACAAGTACAGCTCGTACTTGATGGATGTCACTTTTCCTGGCATCCTTACTTGAGACATATTCCACATGTGGAGAATATGAGTCTCTGGGACTGACACTGGCGCCCAATTCGAAATGATGTGTTGCAACGAAGTCCCTAGGTGCTGGTCGCATCCGTTCATTAAACCAATTGACGCACAGAGTATCAGGAACAATTTCAGTGGCCAAAAATTGTCGGGTACTAAGTACAGACTTGTTGTGATTCCAAGTGCTATTGAAGCGGTCCGGGGCGGGCAACAAGAAGAGCAACCTCTAGACACCCTTCAAGGCTCCCGTGCTGCTCAATGGGGCTGGGGCACAACACAACACAAACCAAAACAACAAACCCCCAGCCAAATCCCAACTACACAAGGGGAACCACCTAGTTTAAGAGCGAACTAGGACGTAAAAGAGGAGAATCGTTAGAGCAACCCACAAACAAGCAAGGAATTTACACTAACCCTAACACCAATGGAACACTCTCACACACTAAAACACGAGAGAGAGAGAGAGAGAGAGAGAGAGAGAGAGAGAGAGATGGTGCTCGGGCTGCTTTGAAGTGTATCGTTAATGATCAAGCAAACATAAATATATATATGTACGAAAGAGAGAGAAGGGGGAAGGGGGTGCTTGTTGCACTAATGCCTTCTTACAAATCTGTCATGACCAATCAAAGTGAGATTAGTATTTGTTCAACATAGCCTGAGTAAATTACACCACAACACATCACAAGAAAAAAAGCCACCCCAATCAGTGTCTTAAGGCCAGGGGAGTCCTCTCCACCCTGTCGCCCTCTTACAGCATGTGGGATTTATGGCTAAATTGATAACAATACCCGGAGACAAGCTATCAAGAACTTAAATAAAACACCAAGAAACTTACACATCATTATTGTCCATGACTTCACGTTGGAAGGGAGACAAGGTATCCATGCTTAGTCCAAATTCACCCTCCTTGATTCAGCAAATGTTGGGCTTACACTAGTAGGAGAAATGATAGATTTCCTACTCTCAATTTAATGATCACTCTCTCTTACAATGGCATAGAGTTCCCTTGCTAATCACCCCTAATACAACACATACATATGCCTAATGCCAATGAGATTCCACTCAAGAGATCCTTCTAAAGAGGTTGAGCTTGGCTTCTCAAGCTATAGCATAGTGCTCTTTCTTCTCCCCCCCTTTTTTGTGCTAGCTACACCCTCCTTTTATAGCAATTTTGAAGGCTCGGGTTACTCCTCTAACCATGGTTGGGTTAGATTTTCAGCAATTTATCTAATTTCTTTTGCTTGGAATTATCAAGAAGTTGGTGGGAAAAGAGAGAGAGGAGAGAAATGGAGGTGATAGGACTTTTCATAGTGGGTTAGTGTTAGTAGAATTAGTATTAATTTACAAATGGAATTGGATATTTACAATGGGAGTATCCATGTAGGATACAAATAAGGAAGAAAAACTCTTAAGAGGTAAGAAAAGGTGGATTTATTACAAGGTTGATGCTCCAAGTGTCTTGAGTAGGGCCAATTTTGACGCTTGTTGATGGTCCACTAGCTTTGACGGTACATTTTTTCTCCACTCTTGACCTTCCTTGAGAGACAAGATAATTGAAGCTGAGTAATCAACCACCATGATGCTGTCTTTTAAGAGAAGAGGCTGAATTTTGTGGTTTTTTTGATAGATATGGGTAATTTGGAGGAGGAAAAATGAGACTAGGTGGTCAATTTTGGAATGGAATTGTGTGTGGGAGGTATGAGTTCACCATGGTTTCTCTTATTCTTCAAGGTTGAGGAGAAGGTGAGTAGGGTGCAGAGAGGAGTGGTGAGAGAGGTGGGGATGATGAGTGGAGAAGTGTGTGTGAAAGAGGAAAATGATAATGTGGAAGAGAGAGTGTGGCTGCATACATGGGAAAACTGGGGTCCACTAATAAAATCATAGCTCACAGCTCCTAGCTCAAAAAAATATGAAAAAAATTGAGGGGAAAGTTTAGCCCACGAGCTACAACTTTTCTTTGTATCACCTTTTCAAATTTGGAGAGCAAGTGAACTTTAAAAATTCAGCAAAACCGACTGTTTTTTTCCACTGCACAAGGTCCTTGTGGGGTCCTTCTTTGGATGATTCTTTTGAATACCTCCAAGAGTGAGCCCTCCATAGTGCATGTATGCATGTCACCTACCCTTGACCTTATTTGGTAGGTCTATAATTGAAGATATTGTTGAGATCATGATATAAGTGAATAGTACAACTAAGAAAATCAAATATTGAGGGGTCTAAAAATATGTACATGTCAAATATAAATAATATAAGTGGAAAAAATATAAAGGGGTCAAAAGAAACCTCTCTCATTATGAGGCTACCATAAAAAGATAAATATTTTTGGTGTTCTAATTTTTTAGAAAAAAAACAAAATAGATGTAGGAAGGGAAAAATCACAATAGTGAAAAAATATACACATAAATAAAACTAGTTTTTTTGGATTTTTGTTGGGGTGGAGTTACACCAAATATAAGAGAAGCTTACATAAAAATATTTCTATATGGAATAAAGAGTATGAAAAATGCTAAGAAAAATTGTGGTAGTGGTGAGGCAATGTACAGAGCATAAATAACACACACCTAGGTAAAAATATTTAAATAAATATCAAAATAATTATGAAAAAAATCTTTTATTTAGGTCCTATATACAAAGAAATATTTACATACGCATGGGCCATAATATATTATATTTTTTATTTTTTTGGCTCAACTAGCCCAATGACTAGCTAATTTAGGGTTTTTTATTTCAGTAAGGAGATATGGGAAAAGTCCCCTAACTCACACGCGCCTATATACAGTGAAAGGGTGAGGGTAACCACAGTGTTTGAGTGATTTGATAGGGGGGGATAACTCACTATGGCAATCACAGAGAGCCGAAAAACGGCTATCATTAGCCCTCCCCCAGGATGATGGTATATTCATGTACCATCATAAAGAATCTTTTCCAAAGAGAGTGCTTCAGAGTCCTTGACAAGATCTTCATTGTTTGGCCCCTTGGAATTTTGGTTTGTGTTACACTCATGCTTCATGGAACAATACTTACATGGGATAGTTGCCTTTTGCTCTGGTAGATCCTTTGGTAGAAGGCGACTCAAGTAAGGCTTCAAGCGATAGCCGTTTACCTTCCTGGAGTGCTCTTTCCCATTCAAGTCCATAAGTTGATAGTAACTTGAATTGAAAGCCTTCTTGACTATGTATGGCCCCTGCCATCTTGTTTCAAATTTGGCATCAAAACGATTATCGAGTCGATTGTCATACCTTAGCACAAGATCTCCTACATTGATGCCTTTGTCCTTCAGTTTCTTGTCAAGCTTCTCCTTTGTCTTCACAGTTAATTCTTGGGAAAAATGACCACCACATGCCTCTTCATGCAAAACTTTTAGAATGGCTGGAATTTTCGCGATAGTTGCTACTCTTCTGCACACTTTATCCTTCCCTCTTTGATAGAGGGAGCCTTCTAGGAAGAGATACATGCTTGCCTTCTTCATGAGTCTCCTCTTCTGAGCTTTTGTGAAGTCTGGTGGAAACTCACCCTCCAAAATGTAGCCAATGATGGGAGCCAATGACTCCAATCCCTGGTACCTCGGTTGCTTCACAGCAACCGCCACCATGATGACCTGCACTTCTTTCTTTACACATGCAATGGCTTGTTGTGCAAGTAAATCAGCATCTTCATTTTGTTTCCTAGGAATATGATATAATTGCACCTCCTCAAATTGATTAAATAGCCTACGGATGGTATGAACTTTGGCCCTTAGTCTTTCATTTTTGCATGCCCAAATGCCTAAAATCTGCTTCACAATGAGAAGTGCATCCCCTTTTACCATGAGACATTGTATACCATGGCCAATGCATATTTTTAAACCATGAAGTAGTGTGTCATATTCTGCTTCATTGTTGCTAGCTGAACTTGGTAGATTGAACTTCTCTTTCATGACCACCTCTCCACTTGGATTGAGCAACACTAGCCCTCCCCCTGCTTTTCCTGTGGCTCGACAAAAAGCTCCATCAAAGAACAAGGTAAAAGCATTAGGAATACTTTTTGGTGGTGGCAATGGTAGGGTCTTTACTTCAGGCACCTTAATCTCCTTTTCATGCACCCTATAAGTGAGAATCCCTGCCAATTGTGCACGCACACTATCTTCTACCTTGAAAGAGTATTGAAACTCTTGCAACTCCATAATCCACTTTGAGATCCTAGTACTAAGATTCATTTCAGATGACACCCAAGGGAACAAATTCTCTGCGGTGAAGATTACAAAAGGTTTTGGGAGCAAGTAGGATCTAAACTTCCTTATCGCAAACATGAGAGAAAGCATCATGAGTTCTGCCTCCGTGTAGCCTCTCTCTAAAGCATTCATGACCCTACTAGCAAAGTAGATGGGCCGCATCCTGGTACTATAGGGATCTTGTTGTAGCAAAACTGCACCAATTGTTTCTTTCCCAGCACTAGAGCTAACAAAGAATGTGTACTCCCAACAAGGAGGCATGAGTGTTGGTAGCTCTAACAAAATGGCTTTAATGTTACAAAAGTACTCTTCAAGCTCATCAGACCATGCAAATTCTACTTGTTGTGTCAACTTTTGCAAAGGATGAAGTAACTCCGAGGCTAAGTGAATGAAGCGTGACATATACTTCACCTTTTGAATGAATGAGATGACCTCCTTAAGACTCTTGGGTGATGGTAGCTCAATAAGAGCCTTTGCCTTTGAAGGATCCACTTCAATGCCTTTGTAAGAAACTTTATGACCAAGCAAGATTACTTCATCCTCACATATATGACACTTGTCGGGGTTGAGTTGACCTCCCATGTCGTAGAGCTTCTTTAAACCTTCTTCTACCCTTTGTATATGCAATGATTTTGAGCTATAAATACAGAAATCATCAATGAACACCCTAATTGACTTTCCAAAGAATGCTTGAAACACCATATTCATGAAACGTTGGAATGTTGCAGGATCATTTGTCAGACCAAATGGCATGACTCTAAAAGCATAACAACCCCAAGGAGTGATAAAGGTTGTTTTCAATTGATCCTCCAATGCAATCCCTATTTGAAAGTAACCTGAGTAACCATCGCACACAGTGTACTTCTCATGACCAGCTACCTCATTTAGTATCTCATCCTGGAATGGGAGGGGAAAGTGATCTCTTTTTGTTGCCTCATTAAGGGGACGGTAATCCACACACACCCTCCACTTGCCATTTTTCTTAGGAGTGACAACAACAGGAGAGACCCGCTCTGAATTCTCCACTGGATAAATGAAACCTGCTGCTAGAAGCTTTCTTACCTCCTTGAGTAGAGCATGTTCCTTTATAACTCCTAACCTTCGTAGCTTCTGAGCTTTAGGTGTGGCCTCAGGCTTTAACTCAATCTTGTGTTGAACAACATCTACCCCACGCACGTCTGTGTAGTCTTTAGCAAAAAGCCTAGGAAACTTCCTTAGCACACATTTGAACTCCTCTCTTTCATCCTTTGTAAGTGTTGTTGATAGCATACCTTCCAGCATCCCTTCATCTTGAACACCTTCGTTCTCTTGAGGACCTACCTCCTCCAAGCCTTGACAAGAGGTCTCTTGGTTTCTTGGCTTAAACCTTACCCCCATGACTTCGATGGAAGACTCCTCTTCAGTAATGCTGCCGCTATTTTCTTCTTCTGAAGTGCTATCGGTCCAACCTTCTTCCGTCTCACTTTGAGATGATTCTTCATGGAGCTCCTCTTGGCGTTGCTCCTTCATGTCAAAGACAACCTTCTTATGATTGTCATTCCTGCAAATTAATTTCCCACTCTCCCAATCGTGCAAAGCTCGCATTTTCATTAGCCATGGTCTTCCTAGGATAAATGGATAACCACTTCCCTTGGTCGACATAATCCACCGCTTTCTTAATGCCAACGGCCTCTACAAAGACATTTTTACAAATGCCTACGCACCTAGCCTTGCTATTGTTTGCCATCTTGACCTTAATTTCAGGTGTCTCATGGATGTGCATGCCTAGTTTTTGCATGAGTCCCTCTGTCATGATGCAAATTTGTGCACCCCCATCCACTAGACCTTTCCTAACCAATCTCCCTTTTATGTAACAATCTAGCACAGGTGTAATGTCCTCATTTATTTCAGCTTGTGCAATTTTTACAACAGGCACACTCTCTTTTACCTTTCTCCTAGTGCTAATTGCCCTTGTTAAATCCCTCCTAACTTGTAGACATAATGAAAGAAATTGAGGCCATGAGATATCAGGACCCTTACCTCTCATGTCTTCCAACAGGTTGTATGGAGCCATTCCATGTCCAAGAGGGAAGTCTTGGAGGTTGATACGACGTCGAGTCCTCTTAGCCTCCTTGGTCTCCTTTGCCTTCTTTTCTCGTCCATGGTCACTTTGTGATGTAACTCCTTCTTTCTCCTTACCTTTCCCTCGGCCACGCTTAATGCCATTTGCTTCCATGTCAACCTCTCTTGAATTTGTCACCTCTACCACATGCACGTTTGGGTCTGGCAAAGGTGGAACTCCTTCCACTCCTTGTGGAGGTGGTCTTGCTCCATTTGTCCTTTGTATAAGCCGTGGTTGCTGACTAGTTCCTTCACCTGCATTCATCACTGGGTAATTCAAGTTAGGTCTCCCTGGCTCCCCACAATTGTACATCCCATGTCCAGACTCACCGCAATTCCAACATTGCAAGACTCTCCTAGTTCGTGGCTCTCTCTCTTCTGACTTCTTTGCTTGTCCCTTTGGACCTACAGCTTGTGCAAAGTGAATTGACAGGCTGCTTAAAGATTCATTTAACTTCTCAATCACTTCAGCCGTTACCTCAGGAAGCTCCCTAGATGTTGATGCTTGTGACTTACCTTTGGGTCTAAGACCTTCTATTGGAACCTCTCCCCTTAAGCACTTGAGTTTCCTATACTTCTCAGCAGCCCTAGTTTCCGCTGCATCAAAAGTAGCAGGTGCACCCACCTCAACTTTTACCTTAAGGTCAGGAAAGAGTCCAGCTATGAACCTCTCCTTCTTTAAAAATTATGCACCATCACCAGGGTTAGCAACATTTCATATCCATAGAGCCCAAAGACGTAGAAACTCTTGCTTGTACAAGTAGTAGTCATCTAAGTCTTTTTGCTTATGAGAAACAATGTCTTGCCATAGTTTTTGAGTGTTTTGGGGATCAAAGAAGTATCTCTTAAAACGATTCAAAACTTCTGTGTAATTCCCTTTAACTTCCTCAGGCAAAGAGTCAAACCAAGTGCTAGCATCTTTCCTAAGGACCACCTCAAACATTTCTACACGTTCTTGATCAGTTACTATCCTCTTGATACAGGAAGACATCTTGAAATTCGCTAGAAATAATTCTGCATCCTCTCCAGGCTCTCCAAAGAAAAGAGGATATCCAGACATTTGGCATTGGCTCTCCATTGAATTGATTTCAAAGTGACGCGTTTTTGTTTTTTCTTTCTTTAAAAGATTTACACAATAATATTTTCTAAATTGCAATCTATTCTACAACAAAATAAAAATATTCACATCAAATGACCTATGATAATCAATAAGAGGTAGAATGATAGGGTTTGGTGACGCGAGAATTTCTCCTACTCTTTGGGCACCAAACATGAATACCATACGTTGTTGAAAATGGATTTTTCTACTAATTGCAATGTTTACTCTAATGTGTGGAGTGAAATGAAAGGGAAAAACCTGTATTCCTGGGCTATTATCCATGGTCTATGCATGACCTAATTCTTAAAACAAAACAAAAATATAGACGTCCAAACTAAGGTCGTACCTAATGAGAGGCAAAATAAAAGGATTTACTAATGCGTTTATCTCTACCAACCTAAGAGGACCTAAAATTCTACGAATTACTCGTTGAAATTGCAACTTAGTACTAACAATTATGTGCCCCTTTTGCCTTGCAATGGGAATGAAGGGATCGTACAAATTCTCGTGATTCATGCAAGCTACTTGATTATGCTAAAGGTTGAGCCTTCACAAAATATACACAAGCCTGTCCTCAGTGGGGGCACCAATTTGAAGCGGTCCGGGACGGGCAACAAGAAGAGCAACCTCTAGACACCCTTCAAGGCTCCCGTGCTGCTCAATGGGGCTGGGGCACAACACAACACAAACCAAAACAACAAACCCCCAGCCAAATCCCAACTACACAAGGGGCACCACCTAGTTTAAGAGCGAACTAGGACGTAAAAGAGGAGAATCGTTAGAGCAACCCACAAACAAGCAAGGAATTTACACTAACCCAAACACCAATGGAACACTCTCACACACTAAAACACGAGAGAGAGAGAGAGAGAGAGAGAGAGAGAGAGAGAGAGAGAGAGAGAGAGAGATGGTGCTCGGGCTGCTTTGAAGTGTATCGTTAATGATCAAGCAAACATAAATATATATATATGTAAGAAAGAGAGAGAAGGGGGAAGGGGGTGCTTGTTGCACTAATGCCTTCTTACAAATCTGTCATGACCAATCAAAGTGAGATTAGTATTTGTTCAACATAGCCTGAGTAAATTACACCACAACACATCACAAGAAAAAAAGCCACCCCAATCAGTGTCTTAAGGCCAGGGGAGTCCTCTCCACCCTGTCGCCCTCTTACAGCATGTGGGATTTATGGCTAAATTGATAACAATACCCGGAGACAAGCTATCAAGAACTTAAATAAAACACCAAGACACTTACACATCATTATTGTCCATGACTTCACGTTGGAAGGGAGCCAATGTATCCATGCTTAGTCCAAATTCACCCTCCTTGATTCAGCAAATGTTGGGCTTACACTAGTAGGAGAAATGATAGATTTCCTACTCTCAATTTAATGATCACTCTCTCTTACAATGGCATAGAGTTCCCTTGCTAATCACCCCTAATACAACACATACATATGCCTAATGCCAATGAGATTCCACTCAAGAGCTCCTTATCAAGAGGTTGAGCTTGTCTTCTCAAGCTATAGCATAGTGCTCTTTCTTCTCCCCCCCTTTTTTGTGCTAGCTACACCCTCCTTTTCTAGCAATTTTGAAGGCTAGGGTTACTCCTCTAACCATGGTTGGGTTAGATTTTCAGCAATTTATCTAATTTCTTTTGCTTGGAATTATCAAGAATTTGGTGGGGAAAGAGAGAGGAGAGAAATGGAGGTGATAGGACTTTTCATAGTGGGTTAGTGTTAGTAGAGTTAGTATTAACACTAGGTTGGTAATGGGACACTTTTATGTCCTGTTAAGTGACCATTTTCCTTGAATTATGTCAAGAGTTTCAAAATGGATTTTGAGGTGCTATCTATCTAGAAAGTTGTCTCATGAGCTGAAAAAAACTCGACATTTTTTTGGAATATCAATTCCATCTTTAACCTTGTCCTTGCACAACATTTCACAACCTAAACTGTGTGAAAAAACGGGTCCTGTTTTTGGCTTTTTTCAACTTTTTGCAACTATACCACTCTAGAATTCATTTTTGTGAGGTCTATAATGCTAGAGAACTATCTTTAGTAGTCCTCAACATGTCCTGATGCTTCTAGGGAGAAATAAATATTAAAGTTGTAAGTTATGACCAAATTACAAAAATTGTCAAATCCTGTTTTTTAGCCAATTTTAGCCCTTCTATGATTTTTTTGGTGGATTTCATGATATCCAAATGCATTTTTTATTTTCTATGTCGCATATTGTAACATAAAGCTAATATTCCTTGAGTTTTGGGGCACCTAATACCCTATTTTGCATAGTATACAACGATGGTTGATTTTTTCAATTATAGAAGAAAACGAAACATTCTAGTATATCAAGTATAGCTTTTTCAATATTGTTAGTTTCTTGTGACAACTACATGCATTTTGTAGGTAGTAACCATATCTAGTCATAAGTATCAAATTTTGCTAGATATTAAATAGTTTCTATG
Organism: Adiantum capillus-veneris; assembly: GCF_014529385.1. Classification (NCBI taxonomy): domain Eukaryota; kingdom Viridiplantae; phylum Streptophyta; class Polypodiopsida; order Polypodiales; family Pteridaceae; genus Adiantum; species Adiantum capillus-veneris. The sequence goes on along the minus strand of NC_140952.1, from coordinate 7,197,442 downwards.
GGATTCTACAACTCATAATGTTGAACCCAGTTTTTTCATGTTTACTGTATTTAGCACTTCATCTTTGTCCCCAAGATTCTCCTTGGTAAGAGATGTATTATTCTTTTGACATGCTCCATGGCTCCTTATGAACATAAAGGACAATAGGGAACTAAGAAAACATGCATATATTATTTGTATTGAGCGTGGCTATAGAAACTTTGATGATAGGTTTGCAGAATGGTAAAAATTCAACTTTTTTGTACCTATTTATTTTGGCAAAACAAAAAATAGTGAGTGAGAAGCAATCATATGTTCTGATCACCAACCCATTGAAGTTAACTAGGGAATTTATCTCAAGTCCTACAAAAATCCCTAATCTTATTTTTATGCAACAAAATGTAAGAAATTACTGTTTTGATGAAAATGCACTGGTCCATCAACCTTGGAGGCTTGGTGTGACCAAAAGATGAGAAATTTTACAAGTTTCTTATTTTTTCCATGTGTAGTAGGCCTTGAACTATAACCTCATGAAAGGATTTTACAAAATGAGTGGATCTACTATGGTTTTGGAGGTTTTTTTCAAAACCCTGAAAGGACACTTTTATGTCCTGTTAGGTTACCAACCTAGTGTTAATTTACAAATGGAATTGGATATTTACAATGGGAGTATCCATGTAGGATACAAATAAGGAAGAAAAACTCTTAAGAGGTAAGAAAAGGTGGATTTCTTACAAGGTTGATGCTCCAAGTGTCTTGAGTAGGGCCAATTTTGACGCTTGTTGACGGTCCACTAGCTTTGACGGTACATTTTTCCTCCACTCTTGACCTTCCTTGAGAGACAAGGTAATTGAAGCTGAATAATCAACCACCATGATGCTGTCTTTTAAGAGAAGAGGCTGAATTTTGTGGTTTTCTTGATAGATATGGGTAATTTGGAGGAGGAAAAATGAGACTAGGTGGTCAATTTTGGAATGGAATTGTGTGTGGGAGGTATGAGTTCACCATGGTTTCTCTTATTCTTCAAGGTTGAGGAGAAGGTGAGTAGGGTGCAGAGAGGAGTGGTGAGAGAGGTGGGGATGATGAGTGGAGAAGTGTGTGTGAAAGAGGAAAATGATAAAGTGGAAGAGAGAGTGTGGCTGCATACATGGGAAAACTGGGGTCCACTAATAAAATCATAGCTCACAGCTCCTAGCTCAAAAAAATATGAAAAAATTTGAGGGGAAAGTTTAACCCACGAGCTACAACTTTTCTTTGTATCACCTTTTCAAATTCGGAGAGCAAGTGAACTTTAAAAATTCAGCAAAATCGACCATTTTTTTCCACTGCACGAGGTCCTTGTGGGGTCCTTCTTTGGATGATTCTTTTGAATACCTCCAAGAGTGAGCCCTCCATAGTGCATGTATGCATGCCACCTACCCTTGACCTTATTTGGTAGGTTTATAATTGAAGATATTGTTGAGATCATGATATAAGTGAATAGTACAACTAAGAAAATCAAATATTGAGGGGTCTAAAAATATGTACATATCAAATATAAATAATATAAGTGGAAAAAATATAAAGGGGTCAAAAGAAATCTCTCTCATTATGAGGCTACCATAAAAAGATAAATATTTTTGGTGTTCTAATTTTTTAGAAAAAAAACAAAATAGATGTAGGAAGGGAAAAATCACAATAGTGAAAAAAGATACACATAAATAAAACTAGTTTTTTTGGATTTTTGTTGGGGTGGAGTTACACCAAATATAAGAGAAGCTTACATGAAAATATTTCTATATGGAATAAAGAGTATGAAAAATGGTAAGAAAAATTGTGGTAATGGTGAGGCAATGTACAGAGCATAAATAACACACACCTAGGTAAAAATATTTAAATAAATACCAAAATAATTCTGAAAAAAATCTTTTATTTAGGCCCTATATACAAAGAAATATTTACATACGCATGGGCCATAATATACTTATATTTTTTATTTTTTTGGCTCAACTAGTCCAATGACTAGCTAATTTAGGGTTTTTTATTTCAGTAAGGAGATATGGGAAAAGTCCCCTAACTCACACGCGCCTATATACAGTGAAAGGGTGAGGGTAACCACAGTGTTTGAGTGATTTGATAGGGGGGGATAACTCACTATGGCAATCACAGAGAGCCGAAAAACGGCTATCACTACGAAACCACCTTAACGGAGGGTCGTTTCTACATATAGCAAAGTATGCTACATTCATGAGAATGTCTCATGGTTGGTTCCTAGGTATGACCGGGTTGTCACATTCTATTATGGTCCAGCTTTTGCTGCAAAGTATGCTACGTTCATGAGAAGGTCTCATGGTTGGTTCCTAGGTGTGACCGGGTTGTCACATTCTATTATGGTCCAACTTTGTTGCAAGATTTTCACGTAAGTATCGTGGAAAGTCTCGTCATGGAATTGTGGTTTGGATATGTGTGTGTTAAATGCATGCACACTAGGTGTTATGGGCCCTAGTGTTTAACACAAATTTATTTGGAGCGGCATGCAAATCCATGGACTTTATTCTTTCTGCACCCTTTTGCATTGCTAGTGCAATCTCTCTTGCAGATTTCGTATGAGTTTACACCCTGCCATACAAGGTGATGGCTGAGTATGGATGTTAGTGATTGGTTGCTGGAACCTCCAATCTACCTTCAACCTAGTTGGTTGTCTCCATTCCATATCGAGTATATGGCTAGATACTCAATGGTTGAGTCATAGTTTGTCGTCAGTCGTGGAAGACTATTTGTAAGTGGTTGGGAAAAGTACCTCACTCTTACTGCTGTTATTCATCCCACGTTGGATGGGCAGCTTACAAGTATTCTATTTAGTACTAAAGGATATGCTAAGCGCATACGTTAGTAAACCGTGCTAAAGGATCTGCTAAGAGCATACGTTAGCACAATGCATTCTGAATAGGTGATTCTCTCCTTATAGAAGAATTTGCTTAGGTTAGGTTTTCAACTTTGAACACCTGTTGTGGTGGGGTTGGATACCGATAGTTTCATAAGTCAAGGACTTAGTAGGTGTGTTGACAGTGTATGTTGGCATGTAACCTTTGTTAGGGGTGAACATGTGGTTCTGTGTGTTCCAAAATGTTCAGAAGTCTTACATGAGGACACTCCCTATTCTATCTTTTAGTAGCTATGAGCTTTTCAAGATACTCACATGAGTTATCATGAGTTACCATTTAGATACGGGTGGTTGCAAAAGGACAACAATGTTGAAAATCAAGATGTTGCTCTTGGTTTCATTGAACCTCCTCACTGCACCAGGTATCGGTCATATGGACAATTGGCCTGTGTAGAGGATGCCAATAAGGAAAACATCAGTGTTCTTACGAAGATACTACCACTTGTGTTTTCGAGGACGAAAACGCTTCTCCAAGGGGGGAGTAATGTCAATCCAAGGGCAGGGCCAAGGGCCAGGACGGACATGCGGTCAAGGGGCGCTATATTTAGGGGCTAGGAGGCTATATATGGCACGGTTGGGTGGAGAGTTGCAGGGTCCAGTCCCGCGCAGTCTTACACCCTCATTAAGATTAGTCAAGACTAGCCTCTCCTTTTCATGTGATAGTGTGTCCCACTTTGTCCCCTCCTATGTGAGTCCAGGTGAGTCCATGTGCCTTCATTTGTCATCCGTGTGTATTCTTTTGTCTTTATAATTATTTTATTTATTTCTTTAATGATAATTTACTTTACATTTTTAAGTTAAACTTTACAGTCTTATATTAACTTTACAATAGTAAAAGAAAATTCTACAATCAGTAAATAAGTCTTGCAATAAGTTAGTTAGTGATTCATATAGCTAAACATGTCAAAATTTTGTAGCATAAATTTTAAACTCTAGGTTTTCTTAGCCTACGATTCATAATTTGAACTCGAATATCTTAAATAATGAGTGATGGTTTAAAAAAATTCAAATGCGTAATAGAACTTGTGTGAAATTCGAAAGTAGAGACCTTACATGCAAGGTGAGAAAGAGATGACAATGATAGTATGTCTATTTCGAAACATGGATTGGAAAGTGTTCTGGTCCTATTTAAAAAAAAGCAACTTGCACTTTATACATGGTGTAGTATTTCCATGTCAGCTTTCATCAACAAACTATGCTAGATGCCATGTGTTTAAGATGAGTACAAAGGGAGCTGGTTCAGGTATAGATCTTGTCAATAAAATGCGACCATCTGGAGAGATGGGCAATTGTTGGGTATGCTTTGATCATGTGAAGAGGATTAGAGATTGGCATACCATGGCATGTCATGTGTATAATACAGACATGCAAGAACTTCAAACAATAGCAATCGGTGAGTTTGGATGTGAGGACACAAAGGCTCAAATATTATTTTGGAAACTATTGAATGAAGTGTTGAAAAAGGAGTGTTACCCAAGAGCTAAATTCCATGGTTTCATGGCTGATGAGGCTCAACAAAATTGGTTGGCGGTGTGGACAGTGTTCAATGGAGGTCCAAAAAACATTATAGATGGAAAAAAACGAACTTGCCTGTGGCATTGGGAAGACAGCTTAGATAAACATTCAAGAAGTGTGTCTAGCCAGAGTGCTCAAGAGGAGTTCAAAATCCGGTGTAGGGCTCATGTTGAAAGTGCTACTATGGAGCTAAAGTCTCTATGTGAGTGGTTGGAGAAGGGTAATGCAAAATCAAACCATGAAAGAATGTTGGAAACTTGGATTTCCTGGTGGCATGCCAAAATTTTCTAATGGGGAGAATATATTCTAAAGGTAGCTGGCTTTTTCTTGAAAATCTTGTGATTAAACTAATTATTCTTTCATTCCTTTCAAACATTCTTATGTTTTCTCCAGGCAATGGAGGAAGATGATAGATATATGGTTCCACGTTGTAACCTATCTGAATCTATTCATGGGAGCTGGTTGGCCACAAACAATGGTGTGAAATATATGTCCTTATATGAAGCATGTGTGTCAGATCTCATTGGTGCATGCCTGCAAGGCGCACGACATATCGCTTTCTTGAAGGGGAAACACATAGGAGTTGGACCCAGCTTACAAACTTTGCAACATAGGGAGACAATGAGGATGAAGCAAACATACTCAAAAAGGAAGATAATAGACCTCACAAATGAAGTTTTTACAGAAATTGGTATTTGATGTTGAGGCAGATGTTGACTGTCAAAATACAACCACATTTAGAAAGAAGAGACCCGAATCACTTGCATTTTCAATTCATGAGTTTGACTCACACAAGCCAGAGTTTCAAAGGGTTATAATGCCTCGACAACAAAGATGGTCCTCGTGTGCTTCTAGTTTTGCTCTTGAACGAGATGATAGTTTTCAAATAGTAGAGGTAGATGTGAGTCAAATAGAGTGGGCAATACGTCGAACCAATTAAGGGAGTATGGTTAGATGTCAAGGACATCTCAACTCTATTAAAGCTAAGTGTAACAAATACATAGATTCAAAGGGACATGTAGCCAATGAAGGAGTTTCGGCACCTTCTTTCTATGGAAGAATAAGAATATCACGAGATGACTCTGAAATTCAACCGTAGATGGTATGGTTTTGTAATGATAGTGTTGAGCATAGCTGGGAGCCAACAAATGCTATTTATGGATTGCTATCACCTGCACCTACTAAATGGTTGGTGGCCAAAGGAACATTGCTTACTATGGGTGAAATTCAAAGTCTTCAAGGTGCAAGATTTGTTCTTGATTTCCTACAGGGAATGGGTAGCCTAAACCCTTTTGGACGAGCACATGGGAATATTGCACAAACAAAAGCCAAGCCTGAGTACAGAGAAGGCCAAAAGATTATTACTAGAAGATCAACCAGTAAGGATATGCAGAGTAGGATTGATTATGCAATGTCATTGGAATATGAGTTGTTGAGTACACATGTTATTCAGCAAAGAGAGTATGTTGAATTTTTTATAGCCACTTATGGGTCAAGGAGGAAAGGTACTTCATACACTATGATGATATCTGTGTTTCCATCTTGCTCTTGTGAGGACTTTACTTGTAGGTCATGCAAAGTAGAGCATTACATGCCTTTAAACATATTTATTGGGTCCTTCTCCGTCACTTGCAACTTGACTTGAAAGTCCATAAACTAGTTCGCCAGGCTGCTTTGACAAAAGATGAGCTCCACATTGCACTCTCAAGAGTTTGATAGCCTAGATAGTACTACTTTTGGTGCCTTTGTGGCTAGGCCATCTTTTTATGCTTCAAATCTCTTCCTTTTTGCACCTCACATTCTCAACTAATACAATTAAAATACCATTATGTAGTATAAGTTTGGGTTCCTAAGCCAATGCTTATCTTGTTATTCAAAAAAAAAATGGCTTCAAGTTCCAAGCTAAATAAAGTAAAATATGAGTGTTTGCTATGAAAAGGAGTGTCTTAAGGCAATGCTTTACCTTTGCTTAACTAGCCTAATTGATAACAAATTTATTTGAAAGGCTACAATAGCTTTTATGCTCAAAGATAATGGCATCAAAATTTTGTAAAAAATTCTTTTGACATATTTTCTACTCGAAATATAATCGTTTGTATTCAATTTTTTCTATCACTAAAGGATAAATCGAGTATGGATTTTGAACCCTGGCTCGCTAGCTCGTGGGTTTTAGCTCGAGAAATGGCAACCCCCTTCAAAACTTAACCTATGCGACAATGTAATGTTTTAGAAAATGCTATGGGTTATATATATAGAATAGTATAACAAGAAGAAATGTATACAAGCAATAAACTGGCCAACTATCAAGTTTGGCACAACCTTAAAAGTAATGACCAATCAAATATTAAGTTTTGTTCATGCTATTACATGACATTGTAACTCATACAATGTTTGAATGGTTGTAGTCAGAGAAGCACATGATGTTACAAAAAAAAACTAAGTTGGGACGATAGCATTTTACTCTATACAATGAAACAAAATAGTGACAAAAAGACAACAATCGAAGAAAATGAATCGACCATCTAGCGTTATAGTAGTCTTGTGATAAGAATACTCACAAAAGAACAAAAGCAACTCATTTGTACAATTTTACAAGCTACACAATGTTCAAAGGAAATAGTATAAAAATTTGCTCAAACAAAAAAACAATTGTCTCTTTTGCAGAATTCTCGAATTGATTTTATGACCATGAAATGTGCACAATCTCACAAGCTTTGCATTGATCATTAGCATGCCATCAAAGAACAACACAAGATGGATTGTAATTTTCCATAAACACCAAGCATTGTCTGCTATCAAATGTCAAGTGGAGTCACACTTTCATCATCAACAAAGAGTAGACAAGAATTGAAACAATCTTTCAAGCTCACATCAAATGTTGGATCTCTCTCCATGCTACTAGGCATAGCATCTTCATAATCTGGCAATACACTTAAAGTAAAACATAACAAAGTAACTATGTGTCCACTTATAATAACAAAAGATTCAAGAGAAAATACTATAAAACCAATCCATGAAAACAAAATATAAACCAATTGTCAATGAGCACAAAGCACAATTGTCAATGAACACAATATAATGTAGTGAGAGGAGTTATATCTTTGTCAAGTCATTGTAGACCAATCAAGTTTTTTTTCTAGTAATATGTAGGCATGACTTACAAACAAAGTAAATACCAATGAAAGTAAATACCAATGAAAGTGGTGAGAGAAACATTGAAAATGTAGTGAGGGAAAAATAGACTAGGAGAGGTATTTGGCTTTCTTTTTGTGGATTTTTTAGCTTGCTTTAGCAAGCATGTGTACATGTAGTGCAAGTCGCTAATGTAGCACCAGCAATACCGTCGGGTTATTGTAACTGCTAGTTAGTGAGTTATTTGAAGTATGACTTGTATATAACTAAAAATCATGTACAAACATAAAAATTCCAGTCAAATATCATAAATTTGCAGGTTTTGTGCTTCCTTGATGCTTTTGGATACAATTTGTTTCCCTCGACTAGCCTTTTCCACTTGTAGGCATGGCAGGGCAGCTTGTTGTTCGTGCCAATTTTGCACATAGAGGTATATATATTTGAAATTTTTGGTCTTCAAACTTATTTTGCAAAATTATAGAGAATTTTTAGGGCTTGAAGAATCTCTTTTGGAGTTGTGGTTTGAGAGATACAACATGTTTCGGACAGGGTACATGATCTGGCAGTCCACAATAGGCAGTTTGGTGTAAGGTAAGTTATGAAGGCTTATATGTTTTGTGGCCTATGCATACTTTAAAATTTTGGTTTTGAAGAATCAGTAGGTGATGTGAGAAGCTCTTTTCCTCAAGTACATTGATTTGCATGTGCTATAATTCCATGCTTGGGCAGGTGCTTCCTAACTGTCGTGGTGATCTTTTGGGTGGGTGTATGCTTGTAAATGCCCAAGGGATCACTTGCCTTTGAGTTATGGTTTTGTGGGAGTTCACTTTATATGATTTGTGGTGCTGATCTTATGTATTAAGCGCTATTGGGAGACATTTCTATAGAGGTGCCCCATTTTTTATTTTCTCGACAATGTTTTGGTGCTTGCCATTGAGGATCATCTTCAAGCTACCTTCACTTGATAGATTTGATGGCTATGATCGTAGAGTTTCCAAAACTTTATCGTCATGTAAATGAAGATATTAAGGAATTTATTGAAAAGTTTGAGCTTGCTTGTTTGATTGCAATTAAGATAGGTCCAATGCTTATGCGTGCATGTTTGTGTGTGTGTGTGTGTGTGTGTGTGTGTGTGTGTGTGTGTGTGTGTGTGTGTGTGAGTGAGTGAGTGAGAGAGAGAGAGAGAGAGAGAGAGAGAGAGAGAGAGAGAGAGAGATTACACCACATGCTTGATCCAAAATATAAAAAAATTATAAGATAGAGTATTTTTGAAGTCCCTCTTGTCCTCCCCTTCTTAATTCTTCAACAATTCTAACTCTATTATTCTATTACATGCACAAAATAGAATACAAGTTCTACCTCTTGTCCTCCCCTTCTTAATTCTTCAACAATTCTAACTCTATTATTCTATTACATGCACAAAATAGAATACAAGTTCTACACAAAATAGAATACAATTCCTTTGCATAGAATAAGGCTCATACAAGTGTTTCATCAATTCAAAAATTTACACCCAAAAAATAATCATCAAGCATGGTCCTATAAACAACATAGGCCAATAAAAAAAAACAAAAACCACCAACATAAGGGTCAACCAAGGGCACTGTGGTTCACCAATGCTTGATGTCAATACGCTTATCGTTTTGCATCCTTTAGGACATAGATCTTTCCACACTAGAAGGCATTACTATCGACTCAAGGGACCCTTTGGTTGGAAAACATCCCTTCAAGATTAAATGGGGCAGCTTTGCAAATTCATGCTTTAGATGTGGGAAATTTAAACACATGCAATCTGAATGCCCCGAACCTAATTTGCAACCTCCCCCTTCAATTGTTTCACAATTGACGTCTCCCATGAAAAGGAGGTGTAATGGAAATGGCCTATGAACTTTGAGAGTAGCAGATTTAGGAAATTAGATGAAGCACTTTTGTGAGATTACTTTGTGAGCATAGTGGGTGAACTTAATTGATGGTAGAAACATAAACATGGTACTTAGTTAACTTGTCATGAACGATACTTTTGCAAGAGAGAGAGAGTTTAGAGAACATCTAGATATTTGTTGGATGGAAGTAGAAGCTCATTGGACCCCTCGGTAGCCCAACCAATAGCATTCAAGCACACCATGTGGTTAAGCTTAGTGAGAGTCTGACATGTGTCCCATGTGCCCTTTTAGAAAAGGGGTGCCCCTTGGGTGAGTGGAAGGTTAGGTCAAAGATTCCCCTAACTTTGGGACTTTTATACATAGGAAACTTCTCAAGCAACTTCCTCATTAAGTGTGTAGGGTCTCTTTTTGACTCAAGCATCTTACTCCCCATGCATAGGAAGCTTCTCAAGCAACTTCCTCATTAAGTGTGTAGGGTCTCTTTTTGACTCAAGCATCTTACTCCCCATGCATAGGAAGCTTCTCAAGCAACTTCCTCATTAAGTGTGTAGGGTCTCTTTTTGAATCAAGCATCTTACCCCCCATGCATAGGAAGCTTCTCAAGCAACTTCCTCATTAAGTATGACAAGTACTTCAAGTACCTTAATCATCAAGCATGACAAGCACCTTAGGTGGAGTTCCCACCTCAAGCTCTTGCCTAAGGTCAAAGGCAAGTTTAGGTCGGGTTCCCACCTCAAGCACAACCCTAGCTTGCTTAAGGTCAAAGACAAGTTTAGGTCGGGTTCCCACCTCAAGCTCAGCCCTAGCTTGCTTAAGGTCAAAGACAAGTTGAGGTCGGGTTCCCACCTCAAGCTCAGCCCTAGCTTGCTTAAGGTCAAAGGACTTTTAACACTAACCATTGGAGGTCTTTAATGAAGCTAACCCTAAGGTCTTTTAAGCTCCATTACTTAACCTTGCTCTTTGATAGACCGTCTCTCATTTGGACCCCTTTACCATTGGCTCCATGTTGAGATAGATCCGTAAGCACATGTCTATATTCTAACCCTTGTTCCCGTTTATTATCCCACATTAAATGCTCAGTTTAATATGAGAAAATCATTTGGGTTGGTTAGATATTAGATATTTAATGACAAGAGGTGTCTACCTCAAGCTTATTTCCTATTGTGGTTGCTGCCTCACTTGTTGATTTTGTTGTGGACAAAGGTAAAGCAAAAACTCCCAACCTCTAGCACTCTCCTAGCAAAGGGTAGTTTTTGGTTTTGAATGAGTCCAACAGTAAGGGAAAGGATGTGGATTTGGGTTATCCCTCTCCTTGGCTGACCCCTAAAAAGACCAAAAAGTCCATTCGCAACCTTCCAAGTTATTTTTCAAGATCATAGTCAGCATGAGTTTTCCGGACATAGCTCTTATTTTACCAGTTATTGGATAGCGTATGCTGGCCTGACTGGTTACTTGAAGTTTTGATGATGGCGTGGCATGAACTGTATCCAACTCTTTTGCATAATGATCCAAGAGACCACTGGATGGTTGTGTAATGTATTATAAATGGCCAAGCCTATGCAATTAGTGGTGTGTATGCATATACATCCTCTAGAAAATGGGCTACATTGCGGCATGATACATCTTCCTATGGGCTTCCTATTCATGGACCTCTATGCCTTCCTTTGTGGTGAATTCAAAAATGCATTGTCTATGTTTGATAACACCATAGGACACTCACACATGTTGACTATAGAAATCCGAGCTTTGGATCATCTTATTGCGTGTATGCAGATTCGTGATTTGTAGAGTGTCTTGCATCTAGATGTGTTGGGATACACTTTTTAGCATAATACTCAATCCTTGTATAGTGCACGATTAGATCATTGGTATGTTCTCACCATGAAGCAATATGATGAATTTGTATGTGAGATGCAGATTGATCATACCCTGATGCTATCAGATAATGCCCCTATTCTATTAACCCTGCACTTTGGGCAATGATTAAAAGATCAATCTCTCTTGAAAAAGTGTTTGCTACATGTCAATAATGCTTATCTCACACATCAGACATTTTGCGGTATATTCATGGTGGTATTCTCCTACTGCTTGAACAAATGCATCTTGATATTGATATTGCATGGTGTCATTTTGTCATGCACGTACAATGTATAATTTAGGATTATGGCCAACACTTCATGCACTGTTTACGTGAGGATGCAAAATATGTGTGTCAAAAGCTCCAATATATGTCTAACACACGACCACTATCTGAATGTGAATTGATAGAGTTATGCAAGGCCCCTATGTGTCTGTAGCATAATGATAAATGTAAACTGGTTAAATGGAAAACTCGGGCTCGTCAACGAGCATTTGTGGACAAAGGGTGTGCTTTGAAATAGTTTTTAAAGCAAATGCATCATTCGCGAGCCTTTGAAGCCATCAAACAAGTTATGCTACCTACGCGCTCCTAAACAGCCTCAAAACATGAGTTTGTTGATGCCTCCATGGTTTTGTACTTTAAGCATATATTTGTAGGTGCTTCTCCTCTAGTTCCAACTAAAGCTCATTATGCCTGACAAGATCTCCTCCCTTGGGTGCATCCAATCCTCTCCCCTCATGATGCACAAGAAATCAATAAAATCATTGAATATGAATTGCATTTGGCCTTACTTGCTCTTGACCACACTGTGGAATTCTTCCTATCCTTATATGGGTCCCTCAAATTACCATTTCTACACACATTGAATGCAACATGATAGAAGCAGAATGTGTGATTTCCGTGGAAAGAGGGATTGCTTAAGCTATTTGTGCACAATTCTCTCATTGGTGGACAATCTCTCTGATGGCAGTCATATACAAAATTCTCGCCAAGATGATTGTCACTCATACCTTCTTATTGCAAGTATTCACTTGGCACAATATGGTTTCATACCTCATCAACAAATCATAGATACTTTGGCAAATGTCATGTTTGGAAATGAATACGCAAAATACACCCAGCAAGATGTACTTGTCATGCAAGTTGACATTGAAAAGGCCTTTGATATTGTGTACAGTGGGAATTCATTGTGGATACCGTGTGATGTTTTGGCTTTGATCCAAAGTTAGCCAATATTGCACACTACTTATATGATCACAACACTTCCTCAAGGATGTTGATGGTGAGTTGATTGAGTCTTGGCCTGTTGGATGCTCCATGAGGCAAGCTTAGTCAATGTTGTACACTTCTTATATGCTAATAACACTTCCTCAGGGATTCTTGATGGTGAGTTGATTGAGTCTTGGCCCCTTGGATGCTGTGAGAGGAAAAATTAGTCAGTATTGTACACTTGTCGTATGCTCACTTTGCTTCCTTGGGGGTTATTGGCCTCTTGGATGCTCCCTGTGAATATGAAGCAAGGTTTCTCTCTCAGTGCATTGTTGTTTGCCATTTCCACAAACCCTTTGCTTTTGCATCTAGATCATTTGACTTCCTCTAGTCGCCTACTTGGGCTATGGCTACCATCAAGACTTACATTATTGGGTAGGCATATGCGGATGACTTTCTATTCATGCCTCGTAATCACCCAAATCATACCTATTAAATTCTCATCTTTGTTGTGCTACTTAGTGCTATGTATGAGAGCATTGATGGGGTTAGCCAAGTGCAAAAGCTCAGACAAGTAGGAGGTCGTGGTGATGTCTGCTCCTTTGAGGCCAAAATCCAAGGCCGTGCTAGGTCCAAAGGTGATGTTTTCGGTGAGGCCATTGTTAGGCATCTCAAGCATGAGCATAGATAATTGAGCAACCAGGAGTCTGCAATAGACACTCTGATGCTATCCATGGGAAAGCCTACGAAGGTGCCCTGGAAATTAGCTCCATGCAATAATTTGCAATCATTTTTAGTTTTGATGAGCGGGTTGTTGTTGGTGATGTTGGCCTCATGCTGCTACACATTGATGGTGACACATGGATGGTCTCCAGATGAGGGTTGAGCCAGTGTGGGATAGGGCTCTGCATGCATAGATTTCATCACCCCACTGGATGAGCGAGCTAGCTTCTTAGAACCAATTTATCATGAGGTTGTTGCATGAATTTATGTGCCATGTAGGCGGCAACAAGAGATGACATTAGCATTCACAAGCTTAGCTAAGGCTTGAAGGACTTCCCATCTGATGCCGGACGCCAAGCACTTCGAGGTGGACAGCCATGGATGGTGGGTATAGGCTGCATGCCAGAGGCCTCGGGACTGAATATGACGGTTGTGACGTGATGCAAAAACTAGACTTGCAAGTCCTCCACTTTGAGCATCTGCTAATTATCATAGCAAGCCCCCAATGCCGGTGGTGATTCCATAGATAGCTTGGTGCTTTCTGGGAACATGCCGAGGGAGAAGCATGCACTATTCCTTCATTAGAGAGCACCTTGGAGCTTCATTGTTGTCATAGTTTTGATAATAATGAGTGGAAACCCTATCATGCACCAATGCAAGGAATGTCCAACTAGGAGCGGTACCGAGAACTTGACATTCGAGCTCATCGATGCTCTCAAAGTACTTGACCATGTAAGATCCTAAACATCCCTACTCTCTAGAGCAATTTAACGTCACTGTTGATCACAAGCAAAGCCATGTCCTGGTTGTATTCACATGAACGGTACATCATTGTAGCATGACCATGTTGATTGTCTTGTGCATAAGGGTTCAACTATTGAGGTGCCTCCCCCCTAGATTTCAAGGTGGATATCAAAGTTTCTCTAGGATCACATGCGTCACAAGAGAGGACTGCAAGAACATTGGAAAATCCAAATCTCTTTGAACTTATGCTTGGGCTCTAGCCCATTGGAGCTCCTTGGTGCTCTCAGGGATGAGCAACACATGGGATGCTCCTTTAGGGTACTCCTTGGGAGCGCTCACCTTAAAGCTCCTTGGTGCTCTCAAGAAGCACGAGCAGCGCAGCACGCGTGCTGCTCCTTCATGGTGCTCTTTGCAAGCACCTTGGTGCTCCTTGGGAACAACATGACCACTATGACATGACATCATGCAAGCACGTGTGAGAAGGTAGAGCTTATCACACAAAGAGTAAGGCCAAGGTGTTTTACAAATGCATCTTCCTCTTAATTATCTTGCTCAAATACGTGGCAGGGGCTCTGACTATCCAAGTGGACAAGGCTCACATCTCCTATTACTTGAGGTTCAATTGCTCATTGTCAGGCTCCATCGAGGTAGACCACTCTGGGTTCCAGCAAAACTACTTCCCTTTCTATGCCCACTTCCTCGTGATCGACTACCTCTGCAACCCTATTGCCCCTAACATGATGGGAAACTCCCCCTCCAGTTTCAATACAAGATTTTAGATCCATGAATTTCATAGCTGGGGTATTACCTCATATCAACCAAGATCCTTGATGCTATTAGCTACTTAGCTTTCAATCTCTCAGGTGAACTCTTTTAGTGGTCTTCTAGAAGATCCATTGTCATCCTCCTATGTGATGATAATCCCAAAAGGCCCTTGCTACCTGTTGAAGTTGATTCATACTAGAAGGATTAGATTCCTCATCCAAAGATCTTCTTTTCATCAATAGAAAATATTGATGTGTCCTTTGCTCTTGAGAGAGTAAGAAACTTAGTAGATGCAATTTTGAAAATTGAGAAGGGGGTCCCTAGAAAGATAAAAATGTTGGTGGTGCAACAACTGGAGCTAAGACCTTTGTTTAGAGATGAAGCTATAGTAACAATATGTAATCGTGATGAAGCCCTTAGTGTACTGGAGATCAAACTCTCACAAGATCTGGCTTTAGCTAGCAATACACACAGACACACACCTTGGAGCTCCTCTGTACCCTTCTCATGATCCTCGGATGAACACCACCCCTTGCATGGCAATCCTTCTTGGTAGTTGACACTTGGATTTATTATCTTTTAAGCCTCATTTTTTTAATCTATAAGAAGTTGTTCATATGGCCATGCCCCTTAGCTAAGTGTGGGCATGCATGTCCATGCCCATATATAGGATATATCACATTCCTTTCCCATTAAGAAGAATTTTCCTCCTCAAAAATTTCACTAAAATAAGTAATCCTAAAGTTAAGGAACCTTTTTTCAAAGAGTGCTTTCTTGCTCCCATTCTGAACTCTGTTCAACACAATCGTTCCACTTGACTGAACACTCTTTATAAATTGTATTACTAGTTCTTTTTTCTCTAGTGTCTAGTATTTTCTCTAGCTCATGTGGAAGAGATTGAGTATCTATGATGTCCACTATGTGATCGTCTTGAATAAGATTATTAGGTTGACCCAACTTCTTTTTGAGCCTGCTAACGTGGAATGATGGATGTATGCCACTTGTCTGTGATAATTAGAGTTTATAATCCATATCTCCAACTCTCTTTAGTACTATGAAAGGTCCACAATACCTTGGTGATAATTTTGCACATGGTGCTATCTTCATGGTTTTAGACTTTTCAACCACTTTTGAATAGTCTTGTTTCCATTCTTCAACGACAAGAGGCCTTCTATAAGAAGTTGTTCATATGGCCATGCCCCTTCCTCACTGAGTGTGGGCATGCATGTCCATGCCCATCTATAGGATCTATCACATTCCTTTCCCATTAAGAAGAATTTTCCTCCTCAAAAATTTCATCAAAATAAGTAATCCTAAAGTTAAAGAACCTTTTTTCAAAGAGTACTTTCTTGCTCCCATTCTGAACTCTATTCAACACAATCGTTCCACTTGACTGAACACTCTTTATAAATTGTATTTCTAGTTCTTTTTTCTCTAGTGTCTAGTATTTTCTCTAGCTCATGTGGAAGAGATTGAGTATCTATGATGTCCACTATGTGATCATCTTGAATAAGATTATTAGGTTGTCCCAACTTCGTTTTGAGCCTTCTAACGTGGAATGATGGATGTATGCCACTTGTCTGTGACAATTAGAGTTTATAATCCATATCTCCAACTCTCTTTAGTATTATGAAAGGTCCACAATACCTTGGTGATAATTTTGCACATGGTGCTATCTTCATGGTTTTAGACTTTTCAACCACTTTTGAATAGTCTTGTTCCCCTTCTTCAAAGACAAGAGGCCTTCTATGAAAATCACTATATGTCCTTGCTCTATGTTGAGCCCTCTTAATATTGTTTTTAGCAAGTTTAAGCATGTCATTCATATCTTCTAACAAGTCTTTAGCTGCTTGAACCTTTTCCTTTTGCAATCCTATTGCATATGGAGCTCTAGGCGGAAACCCATTCATTAACATAAATGGACTATATCTAGTGGAAGAATGATTGGCACTATTATATGCAAACTCTAGTATAGGTAAATACTCTTCCCAATTAGTTTGTTATTTACTTACATATGCTCTTAGCATGAATTCCAGAATTTGATTAACCCTTTCAGTTTGACCATCCATTTGAGGATGCTCGGCTTTACTCATCCTTAGTTTAGTATCCAACCTCTTAAACATAGCTATCCAAAAATGGCTATTGAATTTTGTTTCTCTATCTGACACAATGTCTGGTGGTGAAGCATATAGCCGATAGATATTTTCCACAAATAATCTAGCCAATTTAGGATTTTTAACATCACATTTAGTTAGAATAAACTTAGTCATTTTGGTTAATCCATCCACTATTACCCAGACATAGTTGTAACCAGACAAAGTTGTGTCCCCTCTATGTTTTAGGTAATCCAAATATAAATTTCATGGAATACTCTCCCATTTCCCTGAAGGAATATCTAATGGATGGAGTAATCCTCCCATATTAAGCCTTATATCCTTATTGATGTGGCATTCAGGATGTACTTATACATTCAAGAAGAATAAAACTACCTCTTAACAAAACTACTAGTCTATTTACATTTGGGTGCCCTGCACTTGGACTATCATGACACTCATAGAGTATCTCACACCTAGTCTTTCCATATTTGGTACACATACCCTATCTTTGCACAGTAAATATCCATTATCTATGGAAAATTTCTTCCACTTGAATCTTCTAAAGCACCCATTGTTGCTTCATTCTTGTTAGAAATACACCTACAACAAAACTACTAGCATATGTTTCAACCACAAAATTACTAGCTACTTTAAGTTTTTGCATACTTTTCTTTTGATTTTCCTCGCACTCAAAGTTTTTTCACTTTCCTATGAGTTCGTCAGTCATGGGAGCTACTTGTTGGAATTAGGGTTGTAGAGAGACACACACAGCATGGAGAACACGAAGGAAGCTCAAGGCACAGAATTGAGAGTGTGTTACTTAGTGTGCAATGAAAGATAGATACCCCTAGAATGAAATGTGCGTATATATAATGCACGGGGGAAAAAACCTCCTAAAGAGGGAAAAAATATCCTGGTGGTCCTAGTATGTTCACAAACATCACTACCACATGTATATGGTAACAAATCCCCCATAGAGTGATGCAATGAACAAGAGCTGCCACGTGAGTAAAGGGAAGTGCCATGCTCTGAGGACATGATCAGTCCACAAAGGGGAGTAAGCCCAAAGCTTTGCCGAAAGCTTTGAACTTCTCACGAGACAATGCCTTTGTGAAAAGATCTGCAAGGTTGTCTTGTGTTGGTACATATGCCTCTCCCTGACATAGTGGTAATGCACCTCAATGTGCTTTGTGTGAGCATGAAAAACTGGGTTCCTTGCAACTACCAATGCTCTTTGACTGTCAGTGTAGATAGTGTTGGTAGTGTCATGTCCAACACCCAAATAAGTCATAAGGCGTCAGAGCCATACATAGTCAACCGTAGCTGTGAAGACTGCCATGTACTCAGCCTCACAACTCGAAGTGGCCACAGTGGTTGCTTCTTGCTCAACCATGATATACATAAACTGCCAAGCATGAAACAAAAACCACTTGTGGACACTTGTGTGTCAAAACAACCAGCCCAATCTAAGTCTGAAAAAGCATGTAAGTCTGGCGGCAATGATCCCCCCTTGGGATAAAACAAGCCGAGATGGAAAGTGCCACTAAGATATCAAAAAATCCTCTTGACATCCTGCCAATGCTTAGACTTGGGCTATGCATAAATCTACTGACCTGTGAGACTGCAAATTGAATGTCCAGCCTCGTGTTGCATACATAAATGAGGCATCCTGTTGCATTTAGGGTTGCAGAGAAACGCACACAGCTTGGAGAAGACAAAGCAAGATCAAGGCACACAATAGAGAGTGTGTTCCTTAGTATGCGATGGAAAGATAGATAGCCCTAGAGTGATGGGCGTATATACAATGCTCGGGGGGGAAAACCTCCTAAAGAGGGAAAAATGCCCCGGCGGTCCTAGTGTGTTCACACACATCACTACCACATGTATATGGTAAACAAATCCCCCTGGAGTGATGCGGTGAACGAGAGCTAGCACATGAGTAAAGGGAAGTGCCATGCCCTTAGGACATGATTAGTCCACAAAGGGGAGTAAGCCCAAAGCTTTGCGAAAAGCTTCAAGCTTCTCACAAGACAATGCCTTTGTGAAGAGGTCTGCAAGGTTGTCCTGTGTTGGCACATAAGCCAAGCTGATCTCTCCTGTTGAGAGCCTCTCCATGACATGGTGGTAATGCACCTCAATGTGCTTTGTGCGAGCATGAAAAACTGGGTTCCTCGCAACTACCAATGTGCTCTGACTGTCAGTGTAAATAGTGTTGGCAGTGTCCTGTCCAACACCCAAATCATCCATAAGGCGTCTGAGCCATACACACTCAACCGTAGCTGTGAAGACTGCCCTGTACTCAGCCTCACAACTCGAAGTGGCCATAGTAGGTTGCTCCTTGCTCAACCATGATATACATTAACTACCAAGCATGAAACAAAAACCACTTGTGGACACTCGAGTGTCAAAACAACCAGCCCAATCTGAGTCCGAAAAAGCATGTAAGTCTGGCGGCAATGATCCCCCCCTTGGGATAAAACAAGCCAAGATGTAAAGTTCCACTAAAGTGGCGGAAAATCCTCTTGACAGCCTGCCAATGCTTACACCTTGGGATATGCATAAATCTGCTGACCTGTGAGACTGCAAACTGAATATCTGGCCTCGTGTTGCATACATAAATGAGGCAGCCAACATCAGTTTGGTAAAGAGTGACATCAGCAAGATCGCCAACATCATGTAGACTCAACTTCAAACCTGTTTCCATGGGAGTGGCAATAAGTTTGCAATCCTAAAGTCCAAACTTACATAGCAATGTCTCTATGTAACTTTTCTGACACAAGGCAATACCACCATCACATTGCTTAAACTGTATACCCAAGTAATGATGCAACAGCCCCAAATCTTTCATCTTGAAAGTAGCATTCAAATCAGCCTTAAATTCAGCAATATGTCTCTCATTTGGTCCAGTGATCAGCAAATCATCGACATAAAGAACCACAATGAGAATCTAGTAAGGCATAAAGGACAGTCTGCACAAGGGACCTATCTGAAATGACTTCACCTGCAGAAATAAGTTGCTCATTGACCTATCTGAAATGACTTCACCTGCATAATCTTCGACTCCAGCTCTTTACGCAGCAAAGCAATTTTAGCCTCATTGCGACTTGTATAAAGACCAACCAAAATATCCCAAGCTTGTTTTGCAGATTTTGCTGAACGAATGTGAGGAACAAGGGTGCGCTTCATAGACAATGCATTCAATGCATGAGCCTGCACATCCTTTACATCCCAACGAGCTTGTTCTGCCGTAAGTAGGCAAAACAACTCTAATAGCAGCAAGACCTGCAACATCCTCAACATCGCATGCATCCTCAGAACCAGAACGTACATCAATGCCCTGCACAATATTCCAGACGCCCTTTGACACAAGAACATGTTGCGTCATATAAGCCCACATAGGGTAGTTGTCCCCATCTAACCTGTCCTCAGCAGCAAACATCTTGCACACATCTGTGTTGTTGTTGTCAGCCATGGTAATTGCTGCACCTGATGTGAAAACTACCCGAAAATAGGAGAAATGGAGCGGGAACAACACGTGCTATATCGCACAACCGTAGAAGACTGTAAGGCACCTGTTATGCAGAAAACGGTACTGACAAAAATTATACACAAATTGACAAAATAGCCTGTTCAATCTGCCCGTAGTGGAAACGGAGGCCGAAATGAGTCCAAATCAAAAATCTGAGCAGACCTACGAATGTTTGCCAAAGCTCACTGAAATTGGAGAAAGTGACTAGGCGTGTGCTGGAGCAACTTGCGACTAAGCTCGGGACGACGCAACCTTCTCTGATACCAATTGTTGGAATTAGGGTGCAGAGGGCACACAGCTTGGAGAAGACGAAGGAAGCTCAAGGCACACAATAGAGAGTGTGTTCCTTAGTATGCAATGGAAAGATAGATAGCCCTAGAGTGATGGGCGTATATACAATGCTCGGGAGAAAAAACCTCCTAAAGAGGGGAAAAATGCCCCAGCGGTCCTAGTGTGTTCACACACATCACTACCACATGTATATGGTAACACATCCAATAGCAGTTTGGTAAAGAGTGACATCAGGAGGATCGCTAGCATCATGTAGAGTCAACTTCAAACCTGTTTCCAAAGGAGTGGCAATAGGTTTGCAATCCTCAAGTCCAAACTTACATAGCAATGTCTCTATGTGACTTTTTTGACACAAGGCAATACCACCATCACACTGCTTAAATTGTATGCCCAAGTAATGCTACAACGCCCCAAACCTTTCATCTTGAAAGTAGCATTTAAATCAGCCTTAAATTCACCAATATGTGCCTCATTGGGACTAGTGATTAGCAAATCATCCACATAAAGAACAACAATGATAAGTACATCGCCCTCATGCTTTACATACAATGTGCTTTCTGTTGGATTGTTACGAAAGCCTCGTTTGACCAAATGAGTGTCAGCCTTCTCATACCAAGCACGAGGAGACTGCTTCAACCCATACAAAGCCTTCTTACATCTGCACACTTTGTCCTCTTGTCCTTTCTTGACAAAACCGCAAGGCTGTGTTACATAAACTTCCTCGAATATGTCACCATTCAAGAAAGCAGTAACAATGTTTGATTGATGCACATCCCGACCAAAATGAACTGTCAATGCACATAGAAAATGCACAATAGTCATACAATAAGTGGGAGCAAAAGTTTCTTCATAATTTATGCCTTTTTGTTGTGCATAGCCTTTTGCAACAAGTCAAGCCGTATGGCGATCAACCTCACCATTTGGCTTGCTTTTTAACTTGTAAACCCACTTTGTACCAATGGCCTTTTTGCTAGGAGGCAAATCACATAAAGTCCATGTGTCATTCTCTATAAGTGCATCATATCATGATTGCATCATAGCCATCCAATTTTTTGAATTATGTGCTTCATCATAAGAGAGAGGTTCCTCAACATCATGTAAGCTAGACACAGCCAAATCATAACAATCTGATGCATAAGATGCATGGTGAGATCCTGAATGAGTACGACTAGACAAAGGTGCCTCCAATTTACTGTCACACAATGTATGCACCAGCCATTTTGGCATACCTCTAGCCTGCTCATTTTTAGCCCTTTCCTCATCAATTATATAATGTATATCATGTATATCTGCATGAGTAATAGGCTGATCTATAACATTTTCAGAAACCCACAAAGATTGTACATTTTCCTCATTTGAATTTACATTCGAACTTCCACCACTAAAAAGAGGCAACAAAGTGTCATAAATGTCGTGTGAGCTTACATTATTGTCTCTAGTACATGACAACAAGGGCTGAACAGAATCTTCCACAAACACTACATTCTATGAAACCAGAAACGCTTTGTTTGTGGATGATACAACCTGTAACCTTTGCTTTCAGCACTATAACCAACAAAAACACATTTGACAGCCTTATCATCCAATTTTCTGCGATGTGTTTGTGGCACCAAAGCATATGCCAAATAGCCACAAACACGCATGTGCTCAATAGAAGGATTTCTATCATGCCATGCTTCATATAAAGTAATAGACTACAAAGCTTTTGTAGAACACCTGTTTAGTACATAAGTGGCACACATGATGGCCTCAAGGCCAAAAGAATGCGGCAAAGCTTGACTTTTGACCATACATTGTGCCATTTTCATAAGTGACCTGTTTTTCCTCTCAGCAACACCATTTTGCTCAAGTGTATAAGGCATTTTACATTGGTGTTTTACCCCACAACTAGCCAGAAATGCATTAAATACATGAGACATATACTCCCCCCCTCGATCGGAATGGAGGTTGCCCATAGTACATTTCAAGACATTTTCAGCCATAGCCAAAAATTATTTGAAGCACATAAAAACTTCGAACCTCGCTTTAAGGGGAAATACCCATGCATGCCTGGAGTAATCATCGATGAAAGTCATGAAGTAAAGGTAATTGCCCAAGGACGGAGTTTGTATGGGCCCATAAACATCACTATGCACAAGCTGCAACTTGCACGTGTCCCTAACAAAACCATCCTTTGGAAACTTCGAACGCTGCATCTTACCCAAAATACATCCTTCACAAACATGTTTGAGAGGTGCTTCAAGGGGCCGCAAAGAAGCAACCATATCAGATTTCAAACCCAGCAAACTAGCAAAATTCAGATGACCAAAATGTGCATGCAAAGTTTTGCATCTGAAATAGCCCTTGAATCTGTAACTACAGTTGCAAAATTTTGTCCACACTTGTCATACAAAGTGATCTTATACAACCCACGGCACAAAAGCCCAGATGCAACAATCCTTGTAGCAAGACCTGCAACAACATCGTCAACATCGCCTACATCCTCAAAACCAGGACGTACATCAATGCCTTGCACAATATTCCAGACGCCCTTTGACACAAGAACATGTTGCATCATATAAGCCCACATAGGGTAATTGTCCCCATCCAACCAGTCTTCAGCAAACATCTTGAACACATATGTGGTGTTGTCAGCCATGGTGGTAAATGCTGCACCTGATGCAAAAACTGCCTGAAAAGAGGAGAAACAAAGCGGGAACAACACGTGCTATATAGCACAGACCGTAGAAAACTGTAAGACACCTGTTATGCAAAAAACGGCACTGACAAAAATTCTACACAAAATGATAAAATTGCATGTGCAGACCTACCCGTAGTGGAAACGGAGGCCGAAATGAACCCGAATCAAAAATCTGAGCAGACTAAGCTCTACAAGCTTGCCCAAAATAATTATCGACTTGCGAACGCTTGCCAAACCTCTTTGAAATCGGAGAAAGTGAGCAGGTGTGTGTTGGAGCAGCTGGTGACTAAGCCCGGGAGGATGCAACCTGCTCTGATACCAATTGTTAGAATTAGGGTTGCAAAGAAATGCACACAGCTTGGAGAAGACGAAGGAATCTCAAGGCACACAATTGAGAGTGTGTTACTTAGTGTGCAATGAAAGATAGATAGCCCTAGAATGAAATGGGCGTATATACAATGCACGGGGGAAAAGACCTCCTAAAGAGGGGAAAAATGCCCGAGCGGTCATAGTGTGTTCACACACTATGACACACATCACTACCACATGTATATGGTAACACTACTATCTTGGCATAATCTTTAGATGAATCTATGATAAAATCTAGGTATTCCTAAGAAGATTTGCAACTCTTCTAGCTTCTTGGGATTAGGCCATTGTAAAATGGCTTGGACCTTTTTGGGATCCATCTTGATTCCATCTCCAAAAATGACATGACCAAGATATTTTACTCCTTAAGAAAATAATTCACATTTGGAATATGACTATAGACGAGGATATCATCAAGCAAGACTACTACAAATTTTCCTAGATATGACCATAAATCTCTATTTATCAACTTAATAAAACTAGCTCATGCATTGGTAAGCCCAAAGGGCATTATCAAAAACACATACTGCCCATATCTAGTTCTAAAGGCTGTTTTTGCAACATCTTCAAACTTTATTCTTACTTGATGATAACCAGATTGTAAGTCAATCCTTGTAAAATACTTGGCTCCCTCTAACTGATCAAAAAAATCCTTCATTCTAGGCATAGGGATGCTATTCTTGATTGTGAGATTGTTTAGTGCTCTATAGTCGACAGAAAGTCACATAGAACCATCTTTTTTCTTCACAAATAAAATTGGTAAAGCCCATGGATAATCATTGGGTTTAATAAATCCTTTATTTACATAGTCTTGCCGTTGTCTTTCTACTTCTAAGTGTTGTGCTTGGCCTAATCTATAAGGTGGTTTACACACATGCTTTGCATCTTTAACTAAATCAATAGCAAGATCTAATTCATCTCTTTCAAGAGGAAAACCCTTTGGAAAATCAATAGGAAAAACATCTTTAAATTAATCTAGCAAGACTTTCATAATCACTACAACAAGACAAAGACAAGTAGGAAACTTGATCTTTGATTTCCACATCAAAAAGTCTTTACTTACAACAACAAACTACACCAAAGCATATATACATCAAAAACTTTTTATTTACAAGCTTTTTCAACCCAAGAGAGCATATGAAAGGACTATTCTATACATTGTGCTCACCTTGTAAAACAAACTTTTTACCTTCTTTTTCAAATTTGAGCGAGTTTTACTAGTAATTCCGTTTCAAAGAAGGTCCTAGTTTTCATAACCATTCCCTTCCCAAGACTAAGTCCGCATGATCCATATTTATAATTTGGAAGTCAAGAATTTCTTTATATCCTTGTATCTCAACTTCCAAATTGGATACCAATGTATCCCATATCTTCTTGTTTGCATCATGGAGATGACATATTTCTTTATATCCTTGTATCTCAACTTCCAAATTGGATACCAATGTATCCCATATCTTCTTGTTTGCATCATGCAGAAGACATATAAGTGAGTGCTTGGTTGTTGAAAAAAGTTTTAATTTCTTGACAAGAGCATAGTTCACAAATTTATGTGTGGTAGAGTCATCTATCATGACCGTAACCCTTTTCCCATTTAAAAATCCATGCATTTTCACCAGCTCATGAGGACCAAAACTTGATTTCCACATGCTAATTTACAAACAATAATGATGATCTCTGTCCTTATGCAACACTTCTATGAATTTATACTCTTCATTGCCAGTTAAAAGTGTCTCGACCAAATGGATTAGCCTATCTTTATGACTCTTGTCAAGACCTTTCCCTTTTTCATCATCATTTTTTCTTTTGTTATTTGGAAAATTCCATTAGGTGATAAACAAGTAAAGCACAAGTTTTCTTTTTTAGCCTTTGCAATGTCCTCTACGCTCAACCTAGGTCCGGTTACAACTCTCTTCTTAAATACCCTCCTTATTAAATGACAATTTTCCTTTTCCCCTTTAGAAAGGATTGTAATACCCCCTTATCTATGGATTTGGGCTTGGTCTAAGTGGGGTTAGGAGCCATCAAGTGAGTATTATCTTCATAAATTTGTGCAAAACTAATTTATTCCTTTAAAGTTTTAGGTGTACATTTTTTCACATATCGCTTGAAGTGTCTATCTAATTCATGTATAAACACTCTTGTTTTGTGAAAGTCGTCTATTCCCTGAAGCCTAAGGATCATTTCTTTATATTTTGCGAAATGTATGTAAGCAAAGTACTACACATGCATAGTTTTGTCCCAAGCATCCCAATTTCGCAAGACGAACAAACATTTCCAAGCAAGAACTTGCACGACTATGTTAGGCAAGTTTTGTGGTTGAGAAGACGGTATTAGGAGATCAAGTTATAGGAGATGGCCCCTCATAAGGTGGAAGCAGTTCATGAAAAAAAAATGGTGGCACAAAATTTCTAAAGAGGCCATGGAGAGATTAGATGCATGCAAGGATATGGCTGCCACTTTTTTGGAGGAAGTGGTAAAGCCCAAAGAACAGGTAGTTTTTTAGGTGTTGATCGAGAACATTTATGAGATTCATATAAGAGGATGCCCAAGGTGATGTGTCTAGATTTTGATAAGCAAATGAGTGAAAACCAATGTTTTGTTTCATGTAAACATATGTACTATGTGTACATTAAAATGCTTGGACTTGAGCCCATGGAAAACATGATCATCCATTAGCCAAGTCTCTTGCCAATGGACATTATTTTATTTTGAGACAACCATGACTATTGCAACCCTCATTTGATTTATTATTTTTCCCATTAGGTGTTTGATTTTTTTGTCCATGCAACTTCTTGGTAGTCTGATTCGTATTTTTTCTTTGTGTTACATGGGATTTTTGGAACAAGTGCAATACCCCTTATCTATAGATCTCTTTTGATTTATGACCTTTTTGTCCTTGCCATTTTTTTTGTAGCCCATGTTGTACTTTTTTTTAGTGTTACATGGGACTTTTGGAGTTTTGGAACAAGTGTAGTACCCCTTATCTATAGATATTTCATGATTTGTAACTTTTTTACATGGGGTATCTTACTTGCACTTGTATTTGCAATTGTATTTGTTTTAGAACTGCGTTTCTCTCTTCTTCTCTCTTCAGACATAAGATTTAGTTTGTTCTTGCATGATGCACATATAGATGTCTTTGCGTAGAGTGACTTTTGAGATGCTATCTTTGAAGGTTTAAGGATAATGAAGTTATTATCTCTCTAGGTTTTATACTTTTTTGATCTAAAAAGAAGACATGTAGTTACTCTCTCTCTATGTTTGGTACTGTCTCTCTCTCCATCTACAACACTTGTATAGGGTCCTCTAATGATAAAATATACAACGAATAGTATTTGGTCGATAGAAACTTGGTCGAAAAATTGTTCAAATTGTTTAAAAAAACTCAAAATGAAAGACTCGCAAATTTAAAACCCCCGCTGACCTGTGAGACTACAGACTTTTGAGATGCTATCTTTGAAGGTTTAAGGATAATGAAGTTATTATCTCTCTAGGTTTTATACTTTTTCGATCTAAAACGAAGACATGTAGTTACTCTCTCTCTATGTTTGGTACTCTCTCTCTCTCCATCTACAACACTTGTATAGGGTCCTCTAATGATAAAAATATACAATGAACAGTATTTGGTCAATAGAGACTTGGTCGAAAAACTTGAAAAATTGTTCAAATTGTTTAAAAAATCTCGAAATGAAAGACTCGCAAATTCAAAACCCCCGCTGACCTATGAGACTACATACTTTTGAGATGCTATCTTTGAAGGTTTAAGGATAATGAAGTTATTATCTCTCTAGGTTTTATACTTTTTCGATCTAAAAAGAAGACATATAGTTACTCTCTCTCTATGTTTGGTACTCTCTCTCTCCATCTACAACACTTGTATAGGGTCCTCTAATGATAAAAATATACAATGACTAGTATTTGGTCGATAGAGACTTGGTCGAAAAACTTGAAAAATTGTTCAAATTGTTTAAAAAACTATAAATAAAGACTTGAAAATTTAAAACCCCCACTAACCTGTGAGACTACAGACTCTTGAGATGCTATCTTTGAAGGTTTAAGGATAATGAAGTTATTATCTCTCTAGGCTTTATGTTGTTTCGATCTAAAAAGAAGACATGTAGTTACACTATCTCTATGTTTGGTACTCTCTCTCTCCATCTACAACACTTGTATAGGGTCCTCTAATGATAAAAATTGAAGGAGTACGAGCGGAAGTGCGACACAAGAAAGAGTGGGAGAAGAGAGCACGACGATATGGTGAACTCGCTCTACTGTAATGTGTAGAGCATAGTGAGTTCTTATTAGGTTTTTACAAAAGAATATGTGTACATACCTGGCGGCCCGCCCACTTACCTGGGCGACCACATTGGGCTTTATACCCCAACAACCTCCCACTTAAAGTCCAATGTGGTACTTTAAATGTGAGAGAAGCTACTATACAAGCTAATATACAAGAGATGTAGAAAAGTGATGTACTACCCTACACCTAACTGCTTGCGAAAATGCGCAAAGCTCTGAGGGAAGTCCTTTTGTAAGTAGATCAGCAGGATTTTCTGTGGTGTGAACTTTGACAAGCTGAAGTTGCTTATCCTCGAGCATTTCCCTGATGAAATGATACTTCACATCCACATGCTTTGTCTTTGAGTGATAAACTGGATTGTGAGCCAATTGTATAGCACTTTGACTATCACAATATAACACAGGCATCTCTTCTTTGATTCCCAAATCTGTTACTAGTCGATTAAGCCAAATTGATTCTTTGCATGCCTCTGATGCTGCAACATATTCAGCCTCTGTAGTAGAATGAGTAACACAATCTTGTAATCTAGAACGCCATGATACTCCTCCACCAGCCAATGTAAAGACATACCCTGACGTAGACCTTCGGTTGTCTAAGTCACCTGCATAATCTGAGCCTGTAAAACCCTTTACACTTAGCTCCTGACTCCCATAGCATATACGCATACTTTTTGTAGCTTTCAGGTATCTCAATATTCCTTTCACTGCCTCCCAATGTTTCTTGCCTGGGTTTGACATGTATCGACTTACTACTCCCACTGCAAATGCAATGTCTGGGCGAGTAGCAATCATTGCATACATCAAACTACCCACTGCAGACGCATATGGAATCTTATCCATTTCAGCCTATTCTTCCTCAGACACAGGACAATCTTGTTTGCTAAGTTTCACATATGGTGGCAATGGAACACTCAGTGCCTTTCCCTTCTCCATATTGAAACGTTGCAAACCCTTGTCAATATACTCTGTTTGAGATAACCAAATCAACTTCTTTGATCTGTCTCTCTCAATGTGCATACCAAGTATATGAATTGCCTCACCCATGTCTTTAATGTCAAACGATTTTGCCATCTTTGACTTCAAAGATGAAATTTCTTCCAAGTGCTTGCCAGCAATCAACATGTCATCCACATACAAAATAAGGATCAGCCAACTACCATCCTTAGCCTTCTTTGTATATAGACAGTGATCGAACTCACTACGTTTGTAGCCTTGAGAAAGCATAAACTTGTGGAATTTATGGTACCATGCCCTCGGTGATTGTTTTAAGCCATAAAGACTCTTTAACAACTGGCATACCCAATCTTCCTTGCCTTTCTCAACAAACCCTTCTGGCTGCTGCATGTAAATTTCCACATCTAAATCACCATGCAAGAACGCTGTCTTGACATCCATTTGGTGCAACACCAAATCTAATATGGCAACCAATGCAAGAAAGCATCTCAATGTAGTCATCTTGACCACCGGAGAGAAGACTTCATCAAAGTCAATGCCTTGTTCTTGCTTAAAGCCCTTGGCAACAAGCCTTACTTTGTACTTTGGCTGACTATCATGAGCGGTGATCTTATACTTGTAAACCCATTTACAAGGTAGAGCCTTTTTGCCCTGTGGTAATTTAACTAGCTTCCATGTCTTGTTTTTATGCAGAGCTGTCATCTCTGACTGCATGGCCAATTGCCAATTCCCGGAGTCCTTCATTTGCAGTGCTTCCTTGTAACATGAAGGCTCATTGCAGTCAGTCAACATGACATAGTTCATAGATGGAACAAACCTATCAGGAGGTCGCGTGACACGTCCAGATCTACTCACAATAGGTGGCTCAGGCTCAGCCACAACCTGTGGTTCCACTCTATCCTGTCCTTGCTCCTCTTGAGCCCTGACATTTTGTCTTGCATGTGCAGGTCCATCTTCTTGGAAGAAAACTCTTCTAATCTCCTCAACCCTCTCTGGTTTAGAATGATATTTGGATTCATTAAAGTGAACATCATTGCTGCGGACAACCTTTCTGGATTCGGGATCCCAAAGTCTGTACCCCATCTCACCAGAATTACCATAGCCTAGAAAGATGCACTTTCTACTCTTTGGCTCAAGTTTGTTCCTAAATTCCTTTGGAACGTGAGTATATGCCTCACAGCCAAAGACTCTGAGATGCTTGTATGAGGGCATTTTGCGTGACCATACCATCTCTGGCACTGAATCCTTCTGCAAAACCTTGCTAGGAGATCTATTTACAAGATGAACAGTGGTTGATACAGCTTCAGCCCAAAACCCATTTGGCAGCTGTGCATTAGACAACATACTTCTGACCTTCTCTTGTATGGTCCTATTCATCCTCTCAGCAACACCATTTTGAGGAGGATTGTAAGGAGCAGTAAGTTCACGTTTTATACCTTTTGACTCACAAAAGTCCTGAAAGGCCTTTGAAACATACTCTCCACCATTGTCAGTGCGTAAGCATTTAAGCTTCTTGCCACTCTGATTCTCCACAAGTGTCACAAACGTTTTGAAAACACTAAACGCTTCATCCTTGTGCTTGAGAAAGTAAACCCATACTTTCCTCGAGTAATCATCTATAAATGTCATAAAGTAAGAAGCTCCCCCTAGAGATAGGTTAGGCATAGGTCCACACAAATCACTATGAACAAGTGCCAACTGTGTATCTCTTCTACTGCTTCTATGCTTATGTGGCTACTGTGTTTGCTTAACATACAGACAATGTTCACAGAATTCAAAATCATTAAATGAAAAGCCAGGCAAATAACCAGAATGAGACAATATTTCCATTCCCTTCTTGGACATATGTCCTAACCGGCTATGCCACAAAGAAACGTTTGGCTGCTCGGTTACATTGATTACATTTTTAGAGACATTTGATACATAAATCATGTAAAGTCCTCCAGACTTTACTCCATGTGCTACTGTCATAGAACCCTTGGATATCTTCCACATGTTCTGTCCAAAAGTGGTGACATAGCCAGCATCATCAAGTAAACCTGTGTTGATCAAGCTCTTTGTAATTGCGGGAACATGTCTCACATTCTTCAGCGTGAAAGAAGAGCCATTCTGAAACTTCAATTGAACATCTCCAACACCTAAGATCTCACATGTCTGCCCATTGCCTAGCCGAACATGATCTTTAGTGGTCACATAAGAGGTAAACCACTCCTTGTTTGGAGACACATGAAGTGATGCCCCTAAGTCTATAATCCAGTCACTCAGTGCATTTCCATCAGATGCTGTAAGAAGAGCTGAGTCCATTGTATTCTTCAAGAAGTAGATGTCTCCTAACACTAGACTGTCATCCTCTGCAACAGTGTTTGTCACATTTATTTCTTGAATCTTCACTGAGGACTTGTTCTTCTCACCATGGTCTTCGGCTTTCTCTTTGCCTTTTTCTGCTTTCCATTCTCTGCAGTCTCTTTTCATGTGACCCTTCTTGCCACAATGGTAGCATTCTATGTCACTCTTGCCTTTAGCACTGCGGGACTTGCTACGAGACTGATTCCTCTTTCCACCTTTGTTCTTTTCTTTGGTCCTTCCCCTGATAACTAAGGCTGTTCCTTTGCCTTTGTCCATTGTCTTTCTATTGGTTTCTTCAGTAAGCAAACTTCCTTCTACACCTGCTATGTTCAAACCATCTGGAGGTGCAGAATTACTCAAAGCTGTGCGAAAAGTGTCCCAACTTTCCGGCAATGTGATCAACAGGAACATAGCTCTAACAGGTTCATCAAACTTGACACCTTGAGCTGACAACTGACTATAGATTGTGTTGAATTCATTGAGATGATTGGACATAGGTGTCCCTTCTTTCATCTTCAAGTCAACAAGCTTCTTAAGCCAGTATACCTGTGAAGCTGCACTCTGCTTCTCATAAAGATCACTCAGCTTTAACCATGCTTGATAAGCCGACATCTCGTCTGCTACATTGAAGTAAACGCTTTCTGCCAAAGTCAGCCAAAGTCAGCATAATGGTAGAAAGTGCCAATTCATCCATTTCGCTCCATTCATCTTTGTCCATATCTTCTGGTTTTATCCCCTTGAGCTTTATAGGTTTTATCTGCTTCTTTTGTACCAACACGTGTCAAATCTGATTCTTCCACAATGGGAAATTGGTTCCATCCAGCTTCTTGATATTGTAAAGAGCAATGTCCTGTGATCCAGCCATAGCTACGCTTCACAATGGTTTACTTTCCTGGAAAAAATTCGGCAGAGTTTCCCCTGTAAACTGACCTCTGAACCAATATCAACCTGTCAAATGAACCAAGAAAGCTTCAGATTCTGCATAAATTTCGGCAGAGTCTCCTTTGTAAAATGTCTCTAGTGTACTCAAAAACAGACCAAAAAACAGCTCAAAAAACACTGTCTCTCTGACACTGTAAGCTGTGGGTAAACCTGTCCTGCACCTGTACTGTCTCTGACTGTCCTGTAAGCATAGACTGCGACAATGCCTCAACGGCAGTAAAGCAAAGATGCAATCCCAACTGTCTAACTGACAGTCAATACATCCTAGCTGCCTATCTAAGGGTGCTCGAGGGATCGCTCCAAGACCTGTATCACCAAAAGGATCTCAACATTCGAGAATCCCCCAGCTCAATAAAACCTCACTCGACCCTCAACAAAGGCTGCAGTAAATTTGACAGTACATAGACTTCGCACAAAGTCATACATCCACAAATTTCCCACTATATGTTGTAACTGCTGCGGCGAATGTTTGATGCGTGACTCACAGCCAGCAAACCCTCAACAGACATACATCATCTCTGACAATACATCCCATGTGGAAGTACCTGCAATGTCAGGATGAAATCTGGAATATCAAGCAGCAAACACAAGCTACCTGATGAACTAGTGGATGTCGCCTACAGTTTGTGTGTAGATGCGCTCGTGTCGTATGTGACACGCCTCCAAGAACTGTGAGCCGTCCTTCGATGTGTAGATAGCCACAAATCAACACTCCGGGAGTGTCGATATCCTCAGCACCTGCAGTCGTAGGCCAAAAACCCCAAATTTGCAGAGTCGGATCTGCACCCGCCGAGACCACGTAGTCGAAAATGGCCTGCGCAGGACTTTGTCGAAGCCGAACGGTGGCCGAGATGACCTCAGAATGAAATTCTGACAACACCATGCCCTTCGTTCTTTCCCACAAGATTTGGGGCCGTGTCTTCGCCTGTCAAATTTCACTCCAATCTGAGTTGGTGACTCTAGCCTCCTGCAGTGCTGCCCCGAGCCTCGATCTGAGCTCTGATACCAGTTGAAGGAGTACGAGCAGAAGTGCAACGCGAGAAAGAGTGCGAGAAGAATAGCACGACCATATGGTGAACTCGCTCTACTGTAATGTGTAGAGCATAGTGAGTTCTTATTAGGTTTTTACAAAAGAATATGTGTACATACCTGGCGGCCCGCCCACTTACGTGGGCGACCACATTGGGCTTTATACCCCAACAAAAATATACAATGAATAGTATTTGGTTGATAGAGACTTGGTTGAAAAACTTGAAAAATTGTTTAAATTGTTTAAAAAACTCGAAATGAAAGACTCGCAAATTTAAAACCCCCGCTGACCTATGAGACTACAGACTTTTGAGATGCTATCTTTGAAGGTTTAAGGATGAAGTTATTATCTCTCTAGGATTTATGATGTTTTGATCTAAAAAGAAGACATGTAGTTACTCTCTCTCTATGTTTGGTACTCTCTCTCTCTCTCCATCTACAACACTTGTATAGGGTCCTCTAATGATAAAAATATACAACGAATAGTATTTGGTTTGATAGAGACTTGGTCGAAAAACTTGAAAATTTGTTCAAATTGTTTTTAAAAAAACTCAAAACAAAAGACTCGCAAATTTAAAACCCCCGTTAACCTCTGAGACTACAAATTGAATATATTGCCTAGTGTTGTATATATAAATGAGGCATCCACAGTAGTTTGGTAAAGAGTGACATCTACAGGATCATGAACATCATGAATACTCAATTTCAAACCTGTTCCATGGGAGTGGAAATAGGTTTGCAATCCTTAAGTCCAAACTTACATAGCAATGTCTCTATGTAAATTTTCTAACAGAAGGCAATACCACAATCACACTGCTTAAACTGTATACCCAAGTAATGATGCAACAGCCCCAAATCTTTCATCGTGAATGTAGCATTCAAATCAGCCTTGAATTCAGCAATATGTCTCTCATTTGGTCTAGTGATCAACTAATCATCCACATAAAGAACCACAATGAGAAGTACATCACCCTCATGCTTTACATACAATGTGCTTTCTATTGAACTGTTAACGAAAGCCTCATTTGACAAAATGAGTGTCAGCTTTCTCATACCAAGCATGACGAGATTGCTTCAACCCATACAAAACTTTCTTATATCTGTACACTTTATCCTCTTATCCTTTCTTGACAAAACCGCGAGGCTACATTACATAAACTTCCTTAAATATGTCACCATTCAAGAAAGTAGTAACAATGTTTGACTAATGTACATCCCAATTAAAATGAACTATCAATGCACATAGAAAACGCACAGTAGTCATACAACAAGTGGGAGTAAAACTCTTCATAATCTATGCCTTATTTATGTGCATAACCTTTTGCAACAAGTCAAGCCTTATAGCAATCAATCTCACCATCCGGCTTGCATTTCAACTTGTAAACCCACTTTGTACTGGTGGACTTTTTTCCAGGAGGCAAATCACATACCATGTGTCATTTTCTATAAGTGCATCATATTTTGACTTCATGGCAACCATCCAATTTTTTGAATTTTGTGCTTCATCTCAAAAGACAGACGTTCCTCGATACCATGTAACCTTGATAAAAACCGAAATCTGTATTGAATGTCGAGAACTTAAGTGTGACTTGGTAAATCTTGTTCAAATTCAGTGAAACTTGACTCATAGGCTTATATTGATGTGTTAAACAAGTGTATATGCTCAGTTGACCAAAAATATGCAAAAAATTGCCAGAAGTAAATATTCACGATTATTTACTTTTGAGAAAAAAAGAATTTACAAATTTTTTTTAAAAATCCATGTAGTAAATAATCGTGATTATTTACATTTGCTCCAAAGTTGAGAAATTATGCACAACTGAGTATACCACAAGGTCAAGCACATCAAGTAGACTCCACAAATCAAATTTGGTGAAATTTGGATCACAAAATTGAGACTTGAGCCAGATTCTTGGAATCAAAGTCTGTGGACACTAAATGGTTGATGACTTGGACAAATCTTGATCAAACTCAACCAAACTTGTCCAAAGACCACAACAAGGTAATTACTTGGCAAAACAAGCCTAAAAAGTGTAGAAACTGAGAAAAGTAAATAATCGGGATTGTTTACTTTTGAGCCCTAGAAACAAGATTTTGGACTTTCAAGCTTGTATAGTGTTAGAACAACGTAATACAAGGCCATTGGCCAAGTTTGGGTTCCATCGGATCAAAATTAATACATGATAACTCAGTTTTCAAGTTGCAAATTAGTCCTTTAGCTCCTTGCAAGGATGGAATTTGGAAATCTCATTTGCTGACTCACTTAGTTCAGATTGAAGAACCAGGTTGCAGGCAAAGAATTGGGAGCTTGACAGGAGTTGAATTCAAGTCAAGTTGAAAAAATGGATAACAATCTAATATGCAAGTTAGGTTATTCAAGGCCTAGATTTTCATCATTGTAAAAGCTGCAATCAATTCTGGCACTTTCGAGCTAGAGTTAATCAACTCTTGTGAGTTTAAGAGCAATCAACTACCTTTGGCAAAGGCAGTCTTATCAAACCCGAGCAAGAAAATTTTTTGCTAATCAATACCAAAATTTGCTAGGAGACAGTTTTTACAGAACCAACCGACATGGACTCATCTCGAGCTGAGAGTTCAAGTACAGTAGAGCAAGCCAGTAGCAGTGGTAACATCAGTACAACTGCAACAGAGCAGATTTTACAGCTTTATGGCTAGATTGGAGATAAGGTTTTCTATATAGATCTGGAAGGCCATAGGTATCTTATGAGCAGTAAAAGCAGCTCAAGAACCAAGATCCTATTGATCAGAGTAAAACCAAATTCAGAGAACTCCCAGATGTTCACAGACTTCAGTGAAGCTAGGTATTGCAAGCTCAAACATGAAGTGCAGATAGAGGTGCAAAAAATCAACCCAAGTGTTTATCCAGAAATCTGCATAAGTCCGCAAAACATACATTTAGTGCATATGCAATCAGGGTTATTGTATATAGATTACAGTGGTCAGATCTATAGTCGAGAGCCAGAATCGCAAGATCTAATAGATCGACCAGTAGAAGCCAGTTTAATTGTAGAACCAAGCCAAAGGCGGTACAAAGGTCAAGATGGAGCATTCTACAACTTGATGCTCAGTGTTTTAAAAGAAGATGTTGACAACTTGGCAAGCATAGAAGCTGAAACTTCTCAGCAAGAGCTTGACATGGCAGAGCCAGTTGAAATACCACCAGTCATGGCGTATTGCTCAGATTGTGGACGAAAAGGTGGACATTTTTTGAAGATTGTCCAAGAAATCTAGACAACAAGGACACATCAACTGTCAAGTAAGGTACAGAAAAAATTGAAAATGTGAATCTCGATGTAAGTGCATCAAACCCGTCACTTTTATTGCAATCAGATGATTTTGCATTACCATTAGAAGCACCAATAAAAGTACTGCAAGTTCAAAATCAGCATAAAGATGCACAGACACTTGAAAAGCTTAAAATTGATTCTTTGAACAACAAATTCCTGCATGAATTTGGTCAAGGTGTCCAGATATCACAGAATGTTGAAAAGACTGTTATATTTGCAAATGATTTTGCATCCACTGTCACAAGTGTGCAATCATTCACAAGTGTAAGGGACACATCAAACAGAATGATGTTAGCATTATATGGTACACATAATTCATATGCACACTAGTTAGACCAAAAAGGGTAACTGTACAAAAAGGATCAACACTGTTTGAATAGCCCACATACCAGCTCATAGAAGTACGTCCAATGATAGATCAGAAAGGATGGTTCATTTCAGAGGAAAGAATCTATTATAGCCCATCCTCTCTAGAGCTGAAGGATATTACCCGAGTGAATCCAGAAATCTGTTCAGAGCCAAACTCTCCTCCATCGAAAATCAAGCTTCGATGTTGTGACCAAACGAGCATATACTTTGATCAAAACAGTCGTAGATATAGACGAAAGTCTAGCATCTATGATGCCTTCGGTCCTAAAACCACAAAAGCTCATATCATAGGAGACCCATGGGATAGACAATATCACGGCAAGCATAATGCTATCTACAACTTAACTTGGGGAATAATTTGTCATGTTTAACGAAGATACATAGGAAACTATACAGAAGGTCTACAGATGCCAAACATCAACAGTGCTACCCAAAGTGTACCTTCACAGTCCCAAAAGGTGAGACTAAACCAGAGCCAAAAAAATTTACACTCGTACAATGAGCAGGCTATAGTAGTCACCCTAGGAAGGGGGTAGCTACAATTCATCAAGCTCAGCTCTAGTACCAAAAAATGCTACACCAGTTAGAAGCCCAAGAACTTCTAGCCAGTAGACCCCTTCAAAGCAAAAACCATTGGAAGATCATATGGTTGTTGGAAGTTTTCCATTGACCTAGAAACCATCAAAATCTGCAAAAAATTTCTTCTATGAAGATCATCCGGGACAAAAGTTTCAGATTTTCTCCACGAGTCAAAGTCAAAAGCCAAAAAATCCCATAGTGTTCAAGCAATTGCAGGAGACCAAGATTGCATATGCATATCAAGATGCACATGGTAATGAAGATCAGCAAGATTATGACCTTGTACAAACCCATAAGGATGGCCCGACTGAAGTCAAGGACTATCTGAAGATGATGCAAAGCCTCAAGCTACCAGAACAGGTGACAGAAAAATCAAGATCAACGAAAGCCAAAGTCCAGAAAGATACACAAAGGTCACCACCAAAATCTCCTCCAAAGAGACAGATTCTGCCACAAAGTACAATGGATCTTCTAAGGTGCGGTACAATGCTCAACAATTGCAAGAAAAAGGTGCGGTATTACAACAAAATGAGCCAACATCAACAAAAGCAGGTGATCAAGACAAAGCCAATGTAGATAAAATTCAACCCACTGACATCGCCACCACAAAAGCACTCAATATAGAAAGAAATCCTTAGAAGATTAAGTGCAACATCACCAGAGAACGAAGAAATGTTGTCAAGCGAAGTAAAGCTACAAGAACCTCATGTCCTTTTGCACTTGGAAAAAATGTAGCCAACCACAACTAGAAGATGCTCTGAATTTGTGAGCATATATGGAGACAAACGAGCAGAATGATGGGGAATCATCTCCACCACCATTGAAGTAAGTTTACAAATCATCATAGCTCAATTCCACGTGATCACAGCAAAGGATATGCCAGACAGCATCATAATGGGAATGCCAATGGCCCAGAAGATGTTAGAGATACAGAATTCAATGAAGATGCAGTCTTCAAAGGCAACAAAGAATGAAGACCAAGACTGGTCACCCACGGACGACAGTACAAAGTCCTCTAGCACAGTTAAAATGGAGACTGATGCCAAAGCAAATCTTATTGAAGATGATTCATCTCCATCATTTAGAACTTCAAAAGAGCTTAAAGCAAATCAGGTAATAGCAAGTGTAGATCAAACAGAACAAAAAGCAACTACGATAGCTATTGAGAAAAGAATTCCACCAGAGCCAAAAGTTAAGAAGAATGAGGTTGCAAACAACAAGGAAGAAATAGGAAGTCCAAATATCAATCAGATAGTGCTAGTCGAATCAGCTGATGCAAGCCAGATTGAAACACAAAGTCTCAAGCTATCCCCCATAGAGACACAATTAGATCAAGATGAGACCATGGCAAAGGCAGAACAAAGATCTTCAATAGAACCAGCAATGAGAATATCTATAGTTCTCAGCAGTACAAAAGGAACAAGTGTCAGATGCAATGTTCTGCTAGACAAAGAAGCAAATTGCAATATGGTTGCAGACAACATCCAAAGAACTCTAGAGATTACTCAAGACAAGCCAGATAATTGAAAAATCATGGATAAGGCTACAAGTCAAGAAGAAATGGTTTCTACCCTTAGTATCCAAAATCATGAAGAGCAGGTGAAGTTTCAGGTGAAGCCTTCAAAGGAAATGCTTGCAGATGTCATCCTTGAACATCAGTGGGTTAGACCAACACAAGGCCTACAAAGAAGATAAAATGCTAATACTCTCTTCTCCAAGAGGTAGCCAGCAACAATTACAGGTATCGTTAATGCTAGATTGAGAGTTGCAGGCGTCACAAGAATCAAAGACAAATCGTGCAGACAAAGGTAAAGCTAAAGTGGAACTTCCACCTATTAGCAAAGAAGGTGTGAAAGCATATGCCTCTACATCAAAGAACCCTCATGGATTAGCAAGTTAGGATTTCAAAACTTCAAGTCAATTGCTGATCCAACTGAAACCTCAATGGAGACACCCAGAAAAGCAAAGGTATATCAGCCAAAGTACTCAAGAAAGCAAAGAAAAGTTAAGGAAGTGTTCGTTCCAAACAATTTAGTCAAAGTCAATGATCCGATTTGGGTTAAAGATGGGAAATCAACACAGAAAGACAAACACATGGGATGGATAGGATCACATTGGAGCTTAAAGGAACATGAGTACTATGGAGGTAATAGACAGATATGGGTACCAAAACCGCAGGTTAGAGCATATGAAGTAACTTCAAGTCCCTCCCAAGAAAAGAGGCCCACAAGGTATCAACCTCGACAATATCCTAGGATACCTAAGAACAGGTATACAATAGAACAAGATTGGAATATGCTAAAGTCTACCACAACTCTCAAGAGGATACAGAAAAAAGACAGATCTCAAAGAATGTTCCTCTTAGACAAGGATTCTACACAAGGTATACAAAGATTTGTCTACCGGTCAACCATAAGCCAACTGCAATTGCAGCAGACCTACATAAAGATCTCAAGAATTCAACAAAACCTAGAGCAAAGCAAAGTCAACAATGGAGATACAAAGGTCATCAAGAGATTTGGATTCCTAAGTCTTCCAATGCTCCGAGTCAAAAGCCAGATGCCTACAGCCAACAAAGACCTACAACAACATCAAAGACTCCTATCAACAGGACTAATTGGAGAATCAAACAGATAATGGAGTCTTCACAGTCAAAGAAGGATCACCCAAACGACACAAATTTTGATTCAAAGATGATAAAACACGTGTGGCAAAAGAAACCTTCAATGCCAACTTGGTCCTTCACTAATCCTCTTTTTGAGGATTCAAGCTTACTTTTACCTGAAGAAATGTTTGTAGTAAGCTCAAGAATGTAAAAAGTCAAGTCACTAGGGTGCGAAAAACACTCTTTGGCATAGTCAGTGTCGGGCTGCTGAGCCATAAAATGAGCAAAGCATTAGACCCAAAGCTTCAAGTCATATTAAACTATGTGCTAAGAGTCGTAGTTATTAGGCTTACGCTCAAGCTGGAAGAGTTGAGCATACCTAAATCGTGTTGCTCATGCTGGATGAGATGAGCATAAGAGTCAAAGTCAATTAACTTACAATTGGTGGAGTGTTGTAGAGTCCAACACTCACACACAATGCACAGGTAGATGAGAGCACATATCCTCGTCAACAAAAACCATTCTTAAAGGGGTACCAGATTGCAAAGCCATTGCTTTTATAGCTACACTATTTTTCTAAAGAACCCCTCAAAATCTTTCTTTCACAGCATATTGTTTCCCATGCATTTTTGTGTATGCATAAATAGGATGTCCCACCATTGGACATATGCATTAGACACTCTTTTTTGCTTCCAAATATGTACCTAAAGGGGATCAAAGAGCACCACAGACAGAGAGTGAGAGAGAGAAGGAGACACATGACACACAGATATGGGTGGGGAGACTCAAAGAGTGAGCAGCCCCCTATACACTTATGCTATGTATAAGGTATACAAGTCAGTGGGCGCCCAGACTCTGGGCGGCTGGGCAAGGCACAAACGCCTATACCACAACAACCTCCCACTTAAAGGCGACTGTGCCTTTAAGCAAGAGAACCTAGTTTAAAGACTACAAAAGGCGAGAGAAAATCACTCTCAACCGATGCACACCACTGGCTGGCTGTGATCGTGTGCATCCGGCTATCCTGCTCCCGTGAAAGTCCATACACCACCAGACGTACCGCACACGTACTGCAAGTATGTACGCAATATCTGCATATCTCCCTTGTGCACTATGCCATCATCAGTCAACAGACGACTGACAACCCCAACTGCAAATGCACCCACTACAGCTGCGATATCCGGTCTCAAGATCGGCATCTCATACATGAGACCACCGAATGCCGATGCAATGCTAGCGGGCCCTGATAGCTCTACGGAGCATGCATCAACATATATATCCCTGGCAATAGGCATCTCTGATTGACAAGGCATGTCAACCACATGCATCTCCTGACTGTCCACAAAAGACGCATCAACCTACACAACTATATCCCCATGCTCACTGTCGAGCATAGAAAGAAATGACTGCATAATCGCTGGCATCTCAGCCTCCTCTGCAATCATCCACTGCAAACATGACCACTCAATCCGTTGTGACTCACTAGAGCTCTCATGCTCTAACTCCTTATGCATAGACTCTTGCACAACATCCTCCTGTCGTGACTCACTAGAGCAAGACCGCTCTACCTGTCTATCCTGCATAGAAGTATCTCACACAACTGACTCTCTGCTTTGCTCAGTCACTAGCAAAGCATGCATGTCTGACTCTGTCACCTCTCTGTGTGACTGCTCAAGTTGTGCCCCAACTGTGTGCACAACGAGCTCACTACTCTGCACTCCATGCAAAGCACCCTGCAACCCATGAGCAAAAGAGACTGTCCGGGTCTCTCGCTCTCTGCATGGCTGTAACAAGATTGAGACTCGACCATCTCGCACCAGTACTACGTGCAATGGGTACCATGTGCCAACTCTAGCACCTCTCGCAATCACTAGCGAACCCAAATGCAACGCAAAAGATCGCTCAAGCAGCGATACCCGACATCCACTATCCCGTAACTGTCTGACTGAGATCAAATCCCATCTCAGATTTGGCACATAACGCACATGACACAGGGTAAATCTCATACCACTGGGCAAGGACAAACATACATCTCCTGCACCCTCAATGTCATACACAACACCATCAGCCATGTGCACACAACCAAGTCTCCCACTAGAAAACGTTCTAAACCACTCACGATGCGACGTGACATGGAAAGTAGCATCTGAATCTAGTAACCAATGTGAAGACAATGTGCAATCCGATATGCAATCCGTAGACATAAGATCGTCTGAAGACAAGCTAGATGTAAATGTGACATCGCCGTCACAAGCATACTCAGTAACCACCTTACTGATCTCACTAGAATCTGTCATGCCCAAATCTGCATCACGCATTTGTCGCCTCCGTTGTCTCAAACGCCTGAAACATCGACGCCTAATGTGCCCTCTATGTCCACAATGCCAACATGTCAAGTCTCTATGCCATCGAGACTTGCGTGTGGGACCAATCTCTCCCATGGACATAGAAGTGGGACTAGACTCCCCTGTAGACATGGATGTCGCGTACATAGCATGTAAACTCTGCCATAAAGCATGAGTTGTAGTCTCCCTCGAGACCTGCCAGTAAACAGACTCAACCAGATGCAAATGAATCGTAGACATGGCTAACTCATCAAGATCCTGCCAATCATCATCACGCATAGACTTGGGCTTCGCCGATAAACCACGCAAGGGTTTATCCTGCCCCAAATCCGTCAATGCAACAAGCATATGCTCCTTCCAAGCAACAAAATCGGCACCATCAAATTGTGTTAGACCATAACACTGGAAGTCAAATGAAAAATCACCCATAATGCTCGCAAAAGAGCAACCAACAATGAGTAGCAAATGTCAACCAAATCAACCCTAAACTGGCTCGAATCGCATCAACAAAAGTCTGCAAATATGGCTCAAAACCTGATGCAAAATTGCACCAATAACGTGCAAAACTTGCACAAAATCACAAGTCAATATGACTCGAATCCGGCTACCTAGCTCATAGCCACACAAACATACATCACAATATTCACTCCTGTGAGTGTGCCAAGCTAATTGTATGTCTGTCAAACCGTGAGCTAATCACCAAGCCCATACTGTGCGGTATCGATGCATACACACGCACAAATTTCCCACCTGTAGAGAACACCGCACGCAAATGCTAAGTGCAACCCACAATCTCTACCTAGATTGCATAATGATGCGCATAAAACTCCTGGGAAAATTCCGCCAGAGTTTCGACGCACAATGGCTATCAACACAAAATAACCACTGTCCTACAAGCTCAATACAATGAGCAATCAATGTGCA
Source organism: Adiantum capillus-veneris (assembly GCF_014529385.1). NCBI lineage: Eukaryota > Viridiplantae > Streptophyta > Polypodiopsida > Polypodiales > Pteridaceae > Adiantum > Adiantum capillus-veneris. The sequence continues at coordinate 7,154,043 of NC_140952.1, read as the reverse complement.
TAAACTACACTCAACATACATGCATAAGCTCTACAAACCTGTGTCCAACAAATACTCACAAAGAGTACCACAGGTGACCATACATGTCATCCACAACCAACCTCTGCACTTGCTCACAAGATCTACTGCTCACAACATAAGCATACATAGAGCATTACCCGCTCAAAGACCATGTATGCAAGCCACAACACTGCAGAAGAACCACTCAACTGCAACTGGCAACACCTGTGGAAGTACTAGACTCAACCTGTACCTGGGAGTCAAACCCAATCTTGTAACACCTCATATGTGCTTGCTACCTACAGTGTGCACGGGTAAGCTGTCTGCGGCAAAGAAAACAACAGAGCCCAAAACTGTCCTGAAAAATAGTCTCTGTGTTTTTAATTTCAGACCCACCTGCACTCTAAATCAGAAAACGATTCCTTCTACAAAGTCGTAGAGCTTGAATCCAGCTCCATTTTGAATCAAAAAGTTTTGGAATCGGAGCTTTGTAGCTCAAGTTATGAGCAAAACAGTAGACTGCTGTCAAACTGCCAAAAACAGAACGACTTTCTTCTGTGCTTTTTTGATCTCATAGAGAGGCTCAAACTCACTTCCCACCTCGATGCGTGAGCTGAATACGTCAATCTCACAATGCTTCCATGTCTATGGAAGCTCCAAGCTCCAACCTGTCGCCGATGTAGCCGTTGCAAAGCTTGCCAAGAAGAGGGAAGATGTTGTACACATTGGGCTGATTTGTAGAGGAACTCTGATCTGTGAGCACTAGGAAGCTTCTGAGAGCTCTCCTGCAAGCCTCTGTATGGCTGTCCACAAGTCTCCTCTATTTCTTTGCTCAAATCTATGACCTCTCCGCCATAGCCGACGAGTTCATCACCAAGCCGTCCATCTACGCTCTCACACCTGTCGCTCTGATACCAATTGAAGGGGATCGGAGAGCACCACAGATGGAGAGTGAGAGAGAGAAGGAGACACACGACACACAGATATGGGTGGGGAGACTCAAAGAGTGAGCAGCCCCCTATACACTTATGCTATGTATAAGGTATACAAGTCAGTGGGCGCCCAGACTCTGGGCGACCGGGCAAGGCACATACACTTATACCCCAACAGTACCTTGGGTGTACTACAATAGGCAAACCAATATTCCATCATGCTACCCTCTCATATTTGTTGTCTTTTTAATTTCATATCTATCAACAAATAATCCCTTGAGTACTATTATTAATATTTTCCATGCTAATAAGTAATCCAATAATGCACGTATCCCAAAGGCACTTTTTTCCCACTGGGTTTTTTCCCTTTGGTCATCCACGTATTAGACCCTAATTTAGATCCTCATCATTTTACTTCTGTTGTACATACTTTCATAACTAAATAGCAGCCTCATCATTATGCTATTACAACGGACAAATGCAACATCATCTCTCACATCAGACATATTCAAACCAATCAAGATGTTGCAGCCAATTGAACCTCATCAAAAAATTCAACGACATATGAAGAAAATCGGCCCATCAACAACCAATCAAAAACCTTCCACAACCTCCACGGACACTTTTCAACAGTGCCCGAGGACGGGCACTAAAAGCGGAAGGAGGGAATGTTAACTGAGCCGACATCAATTAACAAGAGCTGCTAAAGATCGAAGCCTTATGAATGCACATCGAAGATGAATATGAAGAAGCAGGGAAGATTGGAGTTACACACTTTTCACATTTTTCCAAAATGGCCATGTGTAATTTCCCGATTTATTTAGCCATTGTGATAATTGTAACGTGTTACGGGCTCAATAAGAGTTCCAAGATGTAAATCATAGTTCACTTAGTGTACCTAGGTTGCAGATACAATAAGTGTGGAGTCTCAAAGGTCTTGGGCACCGGACATTACACATTTTAGACCTTGGCTAAGGTATAAAAGACAACTTTGTAAAGTTTTGATTAAGTTTTTGGAAAATGAAATGCACATCATAAGCTAATGGCACTCATTCCTCTCCTTCTCGTGCTTCCTACTCCCTCCCTAGTTGTCACATTGCAGTCGCGTTTGTTGCATTGCAACCACAGGTAAGAGCTCTACGCATTGACGTAAACACATCACAATATTTCGTAGTTTTTGGCGTCGCCGACCCATGGCCTAATTTCATCATAACTCGGAATTTACACTTTCAAATCAAAAACTAAGCATAGCCGGGGTATTGGGGCATCATTGCTAAGCATTTAGATGCATTCTGGGTCGAAAACGATTAGGTCAAAAATCCATTGCTGTTAATAATCGTGATTTTGAAACTTGACCTAAAGTGGGGTTTGAGACCATAAGCATGTGTGCTGCTTAGGTCTTATAAACATGTCCTAGAAGTTTTTTTACGTTTGGATGTCATTTGATGCTGTAACGGATGTGATTTGTTTGCTGGTGAGCGATTGGCTTTTGGTGATTTCAGTCACTTGAGTGTAGCTTGAGTTAGATGCGAGTTGTCAGTTGTTTTCTGAGAGATTGACACCCTCTTGTAGCCTCTATGCACTAGTCGAGTCAGCTTCATCCCATGGATTGACAATTTAATCGTGGTTCTCACTATTACTGCAATAAGATAGGATGGTGAGGTTAGACATGCGTCCCACATTCCCCAATCATGGTCATCCTTTGTTGATCCAGTTTTTTGCTAAGTGCCATTGTCATAGTTAATGAGTTTGTAAGATAAAAACCACCCTTAAATACCAAAAAAAAAACTTACATTGTACACTAACTTTCCCAATTATCTTTGTGTTAGTGGAAGCCATGGCTCTGCACCTTTTGACATCTTCTTTCTTATTTGAGAAACAATCTTAAGATTCATCGTGTAAGAGTGATGATATGCCTCACATATGCTCATACAATCCACAATCTCAAACATAGAAAATTATGTTAGAAAGAAGAGTGAGATGAGGATTACTTCTAATTTCTTGCTCAAACTCATAGTTGATATCTTTCCAGATTGGATCCCATTGTCCAATAATTATGGGGGTCAATAACCACTCTTCACAGGAGCAAGACCATATAAAGACAATCAATGCCCCTTTTTCTACCACATAACCCTCTTTTTTCAAGCCACTAATTTCATTCCTTAAGCCTTTACTTTTGGGTGGCACCTCAATCTACATAGAGAAATTGGTGGACACTCATAACAAGACAACAACCTTGTCTTATTGAGAATATCCTCCCCATTGTCCAAATAGATCTCTGCTTATTTGTTTTCTTCAATCCCCACCTCAATAGCAAGGTCTTGTTCTTGAGGCGCAACTCCACCAAAATGTTATCCTCACATTGCGTGATTGTCTTATCTTGAACTTGACTCTCTTCTCTCTAACAAAGTTTTCGGGTCACCCTGTACTTCCATCTCAACAATGTTATCCAATAACTGGCCTATCTTCAAGCCTTTGTTTTTTTCTTGAAGTACTTGGTTTTTTTGAACGCTCCAGTGAATTGGTAGTTAGTTTTAATGGGACTACAAAAAGAACATACAAAAAACAACAAAATGGATTCAACATGAATGGTTTATTAAAATAATCTTATAAAACATCATGTCAAACTTTATTTTGTCATCAAATGATCAAAAAGAAAAATCTACTACAAATTGTTGGTTGAAACAAGGCATGTCGACCTACCCTATTTTGACAATAAGTTTTGTTGCAAAAAACAATCGAAAAAATATTTAATGATGTTCAAGTTTATTGTTTGAAAGAAAACACACTGGCCAAAATTAAAGAATATATAAAACTTCTAGTTAGATCATATTAAACCAATGAATTCTCTCCAAGAAAATCTTATGAGATTTCTTACTAAAACAAGGCAGTCGACGTGTCCTATCACATAAAGAAACTTTGTTGTAAAATACTAAAAAAAATCTATTTATTGATGTTCAAGTTTGTTGGCTTAAAAAATTTATTGTCAAATTTTACTTAGTCAATAAATGATCAAAAAGAAAAACTATTACAAATTACTAGTTGAAATAGGGCACGTCAACGTGCCCTATTTTGTCAATGAATTTTGTTGCAAAAAACAATCAAAAAATATTTAATGACGTTCAAGTTTATTGTCTAAAAGAAAACAAACTAAGAAAAACTAAAGAATATGTAAAACATTTAGTTAGATCATATTAAACCAAAGAATGCTCTCCAAGAGAAAGCTTGTGAAATTTTCTTGCTAAAACAAGGCACGTCGACATGCCCTATTTCATAAAGAAAGTTTGTTGTAAAATACCCAAAAAAATCTATTTATTGATGTTTAAGTTTGTTGGCTTAAAAAACTTCTTGTTAAATTTTATTTATTCAATAAATGATCAAAAAAATCTACTACAAATTATTAGTTAAAATAGGGCACGTCAATGTGCCCTATTTCATCAATGAATTTTGTTGAAAAAAAAATTCAAAATAATACTTAATCATGTTCAAAGTTTACTGTCTTAAAGAAAACAAACTAAGAAAAACTAAAAATTATATAAAACTTTTAGTTAGATCATATTAAACCAATAAATGCTCTCCAAGAGAAAGCTTACAAAACTTTCTTGCTAAAACAAGGCACGTCGACATGCCCTATTTCATAAAGAAAGTTTGTTGTAAAATACTAAAAAACTATTTATTGATGTTCAAGTTTATTGGCTTAAAAAAACTTCTCATTAAATTTTATTTAGTCAATAAATGATCGAAAAGAAAAATATACTACAAATTGTTAGTTGAAACAAAGCACATCGACGTGCCCTATTTTGTCAATGAAGTTTATTGCAAAAAATTATTTAATGATGTTCAAGTTTATTATTTGAAAGAAAATAAATTGAGCATGAAAGGTCCCCAACCCACCAACTCTAAAGTCGTGATGGGATCCTTGACAGATCTCTAGGCTTAATAAAAATCAGAGTCTCGAAGCAAAAGAAAACCAGGAAACGGACCTTTACCATTGGCAACAACTTAGGATTATAGCCCTATAAAAAGACCTAGTCCTGTCTCACACACGAAAACATGACAATATTTAAAAGTTCAAAAACTTTTTTGGCCCTATAACTTTCGCAAATGGGCTAAGCTATCCTCATCCAATGCTTTTTTCCTTTAAATGGGTGAGGGAACAGCCGATGGTGGACTCCTCTTCCAATGAAGAAGTCTTCTAACATTATTAGTGTGCAAGAATGGCTAACTAATCAGGTCCATCCATCCATGATTGACAACCTTAGTCGATCCACACTCACCACCCCGGATTAGCACATGATTTTTTTTTGTTATCTAATTACTACCACCTTCTTTCAACATTTAAATTAATAGTTTCAGCACAATGATTCATTAAAACAAGTATTGAAAACAATATCAAAAACAATCTTTTAACTAATAAACAGCTTTTAACTTAAGACAAGGTACGGTCACTTAGCATATTCCTTGAAAAACCTGACTCGATCGTTCTCAACTTGTCTCAAGCACACCTATACAAGGGGGAAACGACACCCTTCCTTATTCATAATTTGGGATGGAAAAGCATCACCCAAAGTTCGGGGCGCCCATACGCCAAAACTAGTTGTCCATACAACCGGACGGTTCCCCTAGGATAAAAACGGTATCATAAGATATATAAATAAACATACACATGTACAGAGGTAAAAAATACTCACAAATGGGGATAACCGACTCATTCGTGGTTGGAAAGCCATCATTACTCATTGTTTCCTAGATTAGAAACAGTTGCACGATGGTTTCTTGGAAGATACCCTTCCAATTTTTTGCCAATTTTATAATTTTCTAAGTCCTTATCCACTCTTTAACAAATGTAGTGTTATCACCTAAAAAAGAATTTGACTACTTATAACATAATGTCCAATGAAGATCCACCTATGATTGGTCAGGTATCTGTTGAAGCTCAGGGACCCAAACACTCTCATCCATAGGCCTGTTGCTTGGACCGGCCTCGTGATCATGTGAGGCCCTAGCCCTCCTTGTATTACTATCATCTTTTTCAGTTGACTGATTTGTCCGGGTCCTCTTGGGAGCCATGACTTTTATCCTTATAAAAAGGATGTCTAATCATTAGGTAAATTATTAAACTTGACTTGACCTTAGTGATTAATCTAGTTTCCATTTTCATTAAAAGCCTAGGGCAATTTATTTATAGTCAAAGTTAGTAACTTCTCAACATATTAATTCCTTGCATACTTATATATGTAAAAGATATTTTCATCGTAGCTTCATGAAGATATATTTATCTCTATTTTTTAATAGAGTAATATACCTCCACTAATTATCTTATAAACTTCTAAATGGATTTGCTACTTGTCTTCATCATTTTTTGGTTAAAAACAAGATTTTTCGGTCAAGATAATTATCAAAACTAATTAACTAATTATAAGATAATTATCACAATTTCTTAACATTTAGATCTTCTTTTGATAAATATCTCAGCAACTTTTAAACACGTTTTCTAATTATCTTGATTAATTTTTAACCAAAAATAGAACTTTTAGTCCAAGATAATTAGTAAAACTAATTAATTAAAATCTAATGATCATGGGTTTTTAATACTTATATTTTTTATAAATACTCACTAATTTTAAACGTGCTTACTAATTATCTTGATTTGTTTTAATCAAAAATATAGTTTTTAGGCCAAGATAATTACTAAAATTAATAAACTAATTATGATCTAACTATCACAAATTTTTAATACTTAGATCTTTCTTTGATAAATATCTCACTAACTTTTAAACATTTTTGATGATTATCTTGATTACATTTCAACCAAAAACTAGGCTTTTAGGTCAAGATAATTAATAAACCAATTAACTACTTATAAAATAATTGTCACAAGATCTTAACACTTAGATCTTTTTTTGATAAATATCTCATCAACTTCTAAACACGTTTGCTAATTATCTTGATTAATTCCTAGCCAAAAATAGAGTCTTTAAGCTAAGATAACTATTGAAACTAATTAACTAATTATCACGAGTTTTTAACACTTAGACCTTTCTTTGATAAATAGCTCACTAACTTTTAAACATGTTTGATAATTATCTTCATTAATTTTAAGTTAAAAACAAAGTTTTTATATCAAAATAATTAGTAAAACTAATTAACTAATTATCACAAGTTGTTAACACTTAGATCTTCTTTTGATAAATATCTCATTAACTTTTAAACATGTTTGCTAATCATATAGATTAATTTTAGACAAAAATAGAGTTTTTAGACCAAGATAATTACTAATACTAATTATGAGCTAATTATTACAAGTTCTTAAATCTTAGATCCTTCTTTGATAAATATCTCACTAATGTTTAAACATATTTGCTATTTATCTTGATTAATTTTTTGCCAAAAATAAGGTTTCAAGCCAAGATAATTACTAAAACTAATTAACTAATTATAAGCTAGCTATCATGGGTTTTTAACACTTAGATCCTTCTTTGATAAATATTTCACTAACTTTTAAACATGTTTGATAATTATCTTGATTATTTTCAATCAAAAACAAGACTTTTACGCTAAGATAACTAGTAAAATTAATTGATTATTACAATTTTTTTACACTTAGATCTTCCTCTGATGAATATCTCATCAACTTTCAAGCATATTTCTAATTGTCTTGATTAATTTCAACCAAAAATAGGGTTTTTATGTCAAGATATTTAGTAAAAATAATTAATTAATTACGAGCTAATTATCACTAGTTCTTAACACTTAGATCCTTCTCAAATAGATATCTCACTAGTTAAAAAACTATGTATCTTATTTCTTCATTGATTTTAGGCTAAAAACAATCAAATTTTTCCTAAATCAATTACTCAAATTAAGTAGAAAATTATGATATGGTCTTTTTCATCTTTCTAACACTATGAACAAGCTTTGAAAATTATCTTATAATTATCTTAAATTAATTACTATATTTCCCTCTAATTAAGACCAAAATTAAGCAGTTTTAATCTTAATAGAGCTTAATAATTAATTATATTATTAATCATAATTAAAATTTAAATAATCAACAATCTAATAGCATATAAGAATCTAATGAATAGTAGAGAAAAGTTTAATCTTTCCTAATAATTAGGTAATTAAGAAAATTAGACATAGATTAACATCTTTTACTAATCAACTAGGATTAGCACTAATTACCTTAATTAATCACAAGAGGTTTTTTCTCCTTGTGATTTTTGTTAAGGATCTCTCTAAGCACGAGAGATTTTTAGGTCTGTTAACCCTCACGGCACACGGACACCCCATTACCTACGACGGACGCGTATTATGTATTTGGTAGAGTCAGGTACCGGGCTTGTCGGACCAATAGGGAAAGGTAGAGTGATCGCCGATGAGAGGCGCACTTTAACTTGGACATTCAAGGGATTAGTTGGTTAAGCATGGGCGCCCAAGTGTGAATGGGGTGAGCTCCTATAAAAGCCAACTAAACCTAATTTTTACTCATTCTCTCATTTGTGCAATTGAAGAGTGCTCTTGCTCCATCTCCATCTTCTTCTTCTTCACCTCCTTGTGTGTGTGTGTGTGAGAGAGAGAGAGAGGGAGAGTGTGTGTGCGATCGAGCATTACGAAGGCACGACGGCGGCGAAGCGGTTGAGCGCAGCACGACTGCAGCTTCTTCTTCATCGCGGCGAGGAATCCACCACAAAGGCGAGCGTAGAGCGGTGAGTGACACACCCTTTGTTTTCTTGAGCTTGCTAGTTTAGGCTTGTTGTGTGCTTGGAGCCGTTTGTGGCTCGCACACGGTGTATTGGCAAGTCCCTTGCTTCGACAGTGCGGCAAGGAGCGCACAAGGTCCGAGTCTAACTCCAAATGAGAACCATAGGCCCTATTTATAGTTTTTCATGGCACACACGAGGTGGGTTTAGCAGTTTCTTGCAGCTCAAGCAGTCCCCCAACTCTAGTGTTGGAATTAGGGTTGCAGAGAAACGCACACAGCTTGGAGAAGACGAAGGAAGCTCAAGGCACACAATAGAGAGTGATGTGTGTAAACACATTAGGACCGCCGGGGCATTTTTTCCCTCTTTAGGAGGTTTTTTCCCCCGTGCATTGTATATACGCCCATCACTCTAGGGCTATCTATCATTCCATTGCACACTAAGTAACACACTCTCTATTGTGTGCCTTGAGCTTCCTTCATCTTCTCCAAGTTGTGTGTGTTTCTCTGCAACCCTAATTCCAACAATTGGTATCAGAGCAGGTCACGTCCTCCCGGGCTTAGTCGCCAGCTGCTCCAGCACACGCCTGCTCACTTTCTCCGATTTCAGTGAGCTTTCGCAGGGTTGTTCCCGCTCCGTTTCTCCTTTTTCGGGCAGTTTTCACATCAAGTGCAGCATTTACCATGGCTGACAACAACAACACGGATGTGTTCAAGATGTTTGCTGCTAAGGACAGGTTGGATGGGGACAACTACCCTATGTGGGCTTGCAACATGTTCTTGTGTCAAAGGGTGTCTGGAACATTGTGCAGGGTATTGATGTACGTCCTGGTTATGAGGATGTAGGCGATGTTGAGGATGTTGCAGGTCTTGCTGCAAGCATTGCAGCTGTTAGAGTTGTTTTGCCTACGGCAGAACAAGCTCGTTGGGATGTTAAGGATGCGCAGGCTCATGCATTGATTGCGTTGTCTGTGAAGCGCACCATTGTTCCTCACATCCATTCAGCAAAATCTGCAAAACAGGCTTGGGATATTCTAGCAGGTCTTTATGCAAGCTGCAATGAGGCTAAAAATTGCTTTGCTGCGTAAAGAGTTGGAGTCGAAGATTATGCATGAGGAAGATGATATGGACACTTTCCTTGCTAGTGTCAAGGATATCAATGAGCAACTTATTTCTGCAGGTGAAGTTATTTAAGACAGTTCCCTTGTGCAGACTGTTCTTGATGCCTTACTAGATTCTTACCAAACTTTTGCTAGTACTTGGAGACTTATGACCCAAGGTAATCCAGAAGTTGTCAAGTTTGATGCATTATGCACATTGTTGTTGCAAGAGTCACTTTCCAGAAAAAACAGGACTAGACAGCGTGCAGTTGAACAGGCTTTTATTGCTTCTCAAAGAAAGGGTGGTAACAGCAATGCAGCCACTTCTTATGGTTCTGCTACGAGTGGCAAAAATTATGTTCCTAATCCTTCTGCTGGTAGCAATTTGTCTGGAAATTATGGTGATAAGGGCAAAAAGAAGATGCGTTGCCATTATTGTAAAGCCAATAATCACTTGATCAAGTCGTGTCCTAAGTTGAAGGCCAAAGAGGCTAAGAAGAAAGAGGGTGGTTCCACTATGAAAGGAGACTGTGTTGCTGATGTTGATGCAGAATGGGCTTTTAGCGCAGAGTGCACTTACAATCCTGCTATCCATGATGCATGCTTGTCAGTTGCTGCAGATTCACATGTGTGGTATTTCGACAGTGGTGCTACAAAGCACATTACCTCACATCGTGAATAGTTTACCTCTTTCGAGTCTGTCCCTCATGGGAATTCAGTCACTTGTGCCAACAACGCCTCTTATCCAGTTCAAGGAGTTGGAAATATTGTGCTCACTGCTGCTAATGGCAGTTCCTTCACACTTGTTGATGCACTTTATGTACCTGGGATCAAGAAGAATCTCTTGTCTGTATCCGCACTTGCTAGACTTGGACTTGTAGTCAAATTTGTGGATGACAGATGTACAGTTCATGATCTCAGTTTTGGTGATGAAATTGTTGCATCTGGGCTTTTGTGTCGTGGGCTGTATAAGCTCACTTTGTATGACAAGTGTGGACAAAATTTTGCAAATGTTGTTGCACATTCAAGGGCTATTTCATATGCAAAACTTTGGCATGCACGTTTTGGTCATCTGAATTTTGCCAGTTTGCTGCGTTTGCAAAAATCTGATATGGTTGCTTCTTTGCCGTCTCTTGAAGCACCTGTCAAACATGTTTGTGAAGGTTGTATTTTGGGTAAGATGCAGCGTTCTAAATTTCCAAAGGATGGTTCAGTTCGGGCCACATGCAGGTTGTAGCTTGTGCATAGTGATGTTTGTGGGCCCATGCAAACTCCGTCCTTGGGCAATTACCTGTACTTCGTGACTTTCATTGATGATTACTCCAGGCATGCATGGGTATTTCCGCTTAAAACAAAGTCTGAAGTTTTTATGTGCTTCAAAAAATTTCTGGCTATGGCTGAAAATGTCTCGAAATGTACTATGGGCACCCTCCGTTCCGGTCGAGGGGGGGAGTATATGTCTCATGAATTTAATGCATTTCTGGCTAGTCATGGGATAAAACACCAATGTACAGTGCCTTATACACCTCAGCAAAATGGTGTTGCTGAGAGAAAAAACAGGTCACTGACGGAAATGGCACGATGTATGGTCAAAAGTCAAGCTTTGCCGCATTCTTTTTGGCTTGAGGCCATCATGTGTGCCACTTATGTACTTAACAGGTGTCCTACGAAAGCTTTGCAGTCTATTACTCCATATGAAGCATGGCATGATAGAAAGCCTTCTATTAAGCACATGTATGTTTTTGGCTGTTTGGCATATGCTTTGGTGCCACAAGTGTAGCGCAGAAAATTGGATGATAAGGCAGTCAAAGGTATTTTTGTTGGTTATAGTGCTGAAAGCAAAGGTTACAGGTTGTATCATCCGCAAACAAAACGTATTCTGGTTTCTTCGGATGTAGTGTTTGTGGAAGATTCTGTTCAGCCCTTGCTATCATGTACTAGAGACAGTAATGTAAGCTCACAAGACATTTATGACACTTTGTTGCCTCTTTTCAGTGGTGGAAATACGAATGTAAGTTCCAATGAGGAAAATGTACAGCCTATGGGGGTTTCTGAAAATGTTTTAGATCAGCCTATTACTGATGCAGATGTACTTGATGAGGAAAGGGCTGAAAATGAGCAGGCTAGAGGTATGCCAAAATTGCTGGTGCACACTTTGCGTGACAGTAAATTGGATGCACCTTTGTCTAGTCGTACTCGTTCAGGATCTCGCCATGCATCTAATGCATCATATTGTTATGCTTTGGCTGTGTCTAGCTTACATGATGTTGAGGAGCCTCTGACTTTTGATGAAGCACAAAATTCAGAAATTTGGATGCCTGCCATGCAATCAGAATATGATGCACTTATAGAAAATGACACATGGACTTTATGTGATTTGCCTCCCGGCAAAAAGGCCATTGGTACGAAGTGGGTTTACAAGTTGAAACCGCAAGCCGGATGGTGAGATCGATCGCCATAAGGCTCGACTTGTTGCAAAGGGTTATGCACAGCAAAAAGTCATAGATTATGAAGAGACTTTTGCTCCCACTTGTTGTATGACTACTGTGCGTTTTCTATGTGCATTGGCAGCTCATTTTGGTTGGGATGTACATCAATCAGACATTGTTACTGCTTTCTTGAATGGTGACATATTTGAGGAAGTTTATGTAACGCAGCCTCGCGGTTTTATCATAAAAGGACAAGAGGACAAAGTGTGCAGATGTAAGAAGGCTTTGTATGGGTTGAAGCAATCTCCTCATGCTTGGTATGAGAAAGCTGACACTCATTTGGTTAAACGAGGCTTTCGTAAAAGTCCAACAGAAAGCACATTGTATGTAAAGCGTGAGGGTGATGTACTTCTCATTGTGGTTCTTTATGTTGATGATTTGCTGATCACTGGACCAAATGAGAGACATATTGCTGAATTTAAGGCTGATTTGAATGCTACTTTCAAGATGAAAGATTTAGGGCTGTTGCATCATTACTTGGGTATACAGTTTAAGCAGTGTGATGGTGGTATTGCCTTGTGTCAGAAAAGCTACATAGAGACATTGCTATGTAAGTTTGGACTTGAGGATTGCAAACCTATTGCCACTCCCATGGAAACAGGTTTGAAGTTGAGTCTACATGATGCTGGCGATCCTGCTGATGTCACTCTTTACCAAACTGTTGTTGGCTGCCTCATTTATGTATGCAACACGAGGCCGGATATTCAGTTTGCAGTCTCACAGGTCAGCAGATTTATGCATAGCCCAGGGTCTAAGCATTGGTAGGCTGTCAAGAGGATTTTCCGCTACCTTAGTGGCACTTTACATCTTGGCTTGTTTTATCCACGGGGGGATCATTGCCACCAGACTTACATGCTTTTTCGGACTCAGATTGGGCTGGTTGTTTTGACACGTGAGTGTCCACAAGTGGTTTTTGTTTCATGCTTGGAAGTTCATGTATATCATGGTTGAGCAAGAAGCAACCTATTGTGGCCACTTCGAGTTGTGCGGCTGAGTACAGGGCAGTCTTCACACCTACGGTTGAGTGTGTATGGCTCAGACGCCTTATGGATGATTTGGGTGTTGGACACGACACTGCCAACACTATCTACACTGACAGTCAGAGTGCATTGGCAGTTGCGAGGAACCCAGTTTTTCATGCTCGCACAAAGCACATTCAGGTGCATTACCACTATGTCAAGGAGAGGCTCTCAACAGGAGAGATCAGCTTGGCTTATGTGCCAACACAGGACAACCTTGTCGATCTTTTCACAAAGGCATTGTCTCGTGAGAAGCTTGAAGCTTTCCGCAAAGCTTTGGGCTTACTCCCCTTTGTGGACTGATCCTGTCCTCATGGCATGGCACTTCCCTTTACTCATGTGCCAGCTCTCGTTCACCACATCACTCCAGGAGGGATTTGTTACCATATACATGTGGTAGTGATGTGTGTGAACACACTAGGACCGCGGGGCATTTTTTCCCTCTTTAGGAGGTTTCTTTCCTCGTGCATTGTATATACGCCCATCACTCTAGGGCTATTTATCATTCCATTGCACACTAAGTAACACACTCTCTACTGTGTGCCTTGAGCTTCCTTCGTCTTCTCCAAGCTGTGTGTGTTTCTCTGCAACCCTAATTCCAACACTTTTGACCATACATCGTGCCATTTCCATAAGTGACCTGTTTTTCCTCTCAGCAACACCATTTTGGTGAGGTGTATAAGGCACAGTACATTGGTGTTTTATCCCACGACTAGCCAGAAATGCATTAAATTCATGAGACATATACTCCCCCCCTTGATCGGAATGGAGGGTGCCCATAGTACATTTCGAGACATTTACATTCATAGCCAGAAATTGTTTGAAGCACATAAAAACTTCAGACTTCGCTTTAAGCGGAAATACCCATGCATGCCTGGAGTAATCATCAATGAAAGTCACGAAGTATAGGTATTTGCCCAAGGACGGAGTTTGCATGGGCCCACAAACATCACTATGCACAAGCTACAACCTGCATGTGGCCCGAACTGAACCATCCTTTGGAAACTTAGAACGCTGCATCTTACCCAAAATACAGCCTTCCCAAACATGTTTGACAGGTGCTTCAAGAGGTGGCAAAGAAGCAACCATATCAAATTTCTGCAAACGCAGCAAACTGGCAAAATTCAGATGATCAAAACGTGCATGCCAAAGTTTTGCATCTAAAATAGCCCTTGAATCTGCAACAGCATTTGCAAAATTTTGTCCACAATTGTCATGTAAAGTGAGCTTATACAACCCACGGCACAAAAGGCCAGATGCAATAATTTCATCACCAAAATTGAGATCATGAACTGTACATCTGTCATCCACAAATTTGACTACAAGTCCAAGTCTGGCAAGTGCGGATACAGACAAGAGATTCTTCTTGATCCCGGGTACATAAAGTGCATCAACAAGTGTGAAAGAACTGCCATTAGTAGCAGTAAGCACAATCTTTCCAACTCCCTGAATTGGATAAGAGGCATTGTTGGCACAAGTGACTGAATTCCCATGAGGGACAGACTCGAGAGAGGTAAACAATTCACGATGTGAGGTAATGTGCTTTGTAGCACCACTGTCAAAATACCACACATGTGAATGTGCAGCAACTGACAAGCATGCATCATGGACAACAGGATTCTAAGTGCACTCTGCGCTAAAAGCCTATTCTGCATCAACATCAGCATTACAGTCTCCTTTCACAGAGACTCAACAATGGTTGCATTTGTAGTGGAACCAGCATTTGCAGTGGAACCACCCACTTTCTTCTTAGCCTCTTTGGCCTTCAACTTAGGACACGACTTGATCAAGTGATCATTAGCTTTACAATAATGGCAACGCATCTTGTTTTTGCCCTTATCACCAGAATTGCCAGACGAAGTGCTGCCAGCAGAAGCATTAGGAACAGAAGTTTTGCCACTCGCAACAGAACCATAAGAAGTGGCTGCATTAC
Organism: Adiantum capillus-veneris; assembly: GCF_014529385.1. Lineage (NCBI taxonomy): Eukaryota > Viridiplantae > Streptophyta > Polypodiopsida > Polypodiales > Pteridaceae > Adiantum > Adiantum capillus-veneris. Next base: position 7,138,868 of record NC_140952.1, on the reverse strand, counting down.
TGTTACCACCCTTTCTTTGAGAAGCAATAAAAGCCTGTTCAACTGCACGCTGCCTAGTCCTGTTTTTTTTGGAAAGTAACTCTTGCAACAGCAATGTGCATAATGCATCAAACTTGACAACTTTTGAATATCCTTGGGTCATAAGTCTCCAAGTACTAGCAAAAGTTTGGTAGGAATCTGGAAAGTCTGCACAAGGGAACTGTCTGAAATGACTTCACCTGCAAGGAAAGTGTCCATATCATCTTCCTCATGCATAATCTTTGACTCCAGCTCTTTACGCAGCAAAGCAATTTTAGCCTCATTGCGGCTTACATAAAGACCTGCTAGAATATCCCAAGCATGTTTTGCAGATTTTGCTAAACGGATGTGAGGAACAATGGTGCGCTTCACAGACAATGCAATCAATGCATGAGCGTGCGCATCCTTTACATCCCAGTGAGCTTGTTCTGTCGTAGGCAAAACAACTCTAACAGCAGCAATCCTTGCAGCAAGAGCTGCAACATCCTCAACATCGCGTACATCCTCAGAACCAGGACATACATCAATGCCCTACACAATGTTCCAGATGCCCTTTGACACAAGAACATGTTGCATCATATAAGCCCACATGGGGTAGTTGTCCCTATCCAACCTTTCGTCAGCAGCAAACATCTTGAACACATCTTTGTTGTTGTTGTCAGCCATGGTAAATGTTGCACCTGATGTGAAAACTGCTCGAAAACAGGAGGAACGGAACGGGAACAACACGTGCTATATAGCACAAACCGTAGAAGACTGTAAGGCACCTGTTATGCAAAAAACGGCACTGACAGAAATTCTGCACAAAATGACGAAATAGCTTGTGCAATACTGCTTGTAGTGGAAACGGAGGCCGAAATGAGCCCAAATCAAAAATCTGAGCAGACCAAGCTCTACGAGCTTACCCGAATTATTTGTCGACCTGAAAACGCTTGCCAAAGCTCACTGAAATCGGAGAAAGTGAGCAGGCGTGTGCTGGAGCAGCTGGCGACTAAGCCCGGGAGGACGCAACCTGCTCTGATACCAATTGTTGGAAGTAGGGTTGCAGAGAAACGCACACAGCTTGGAGAAGACGAAGGAAGCTCAAGGCACACAATAGAGAGTGTATTACTTAGTGTGCAATGGAAAAATAGATAACCCTAGAGTGATGGACGTATATACAATGCACGGGGGGAAAAACCTCCTAAAGAGGGAAAAAATGCCCCCGCGGTCCTAGTGTGCACACACATCACTACCACATGTATATGGTAACATCTAGATGGTGCCCCATGCTACTAATTTGATCCCTGGCAACTCCATGATGGCCCCTTTCTAGCACGTGCCCACTTTGCTTTTCAAATTTGCTAATTTTCAAGCCCATTTTTTGTTTTAATGATAAATATCTGGAAAATATCTAGTAGGTTATGATAAAAGTCTTATGATGCAATGATTACTAAAAAATTTCAATTATATTTTAAAATTAAAGTAGCAGCAAAACTTCCAGAGGAAATAGCGAGGCCAGTTTTTACCCGAATTCAGTTCTGAAAATTTGTAGCTATAGTATTGTCGTGCTTAAGATTCCAAAAATACCATTTTTTGCTATAATTGGGCAAGTTCTCATTGCTTTTCAAAATCAAGACTCTTTAAACATGCTTTGTACATTTCTTTCTAATTGCAAAAATTATCAATTTAAAGAGCAAAACTAAAGAATATATAAAACTTCTAGTTAGATCATATTAAACCAATGAATGCTCTCAAAAAGAAAGCTTATGAATTTTTCTTACTAAAATAGGGCACGTCGACGTGCTCTATTTCATAAAGAGTTTGTTGTAAAATGGTTTAAAAAATCTATTTATTGATGTTTAAGTTTCTTGGCTTAAATTGTCCACAATTAATTACCTATAGGAAGCCTTAAACCCTCCACCTGTTTGTTGTCGGGATATTGACAATTGGAAGTGTCAATCGTTGAATATTATGAAAATTACCTGTTTTGCAGGGAGCCTAATCTTTTGTTGTTGTATTTATGACTAGTATCAATCCAGCGTGTTTAATTTTTGCAAGTATTCAAGCTTAACTTAGTAGACCTTTGAAACATTGAAATATAGATTATATGCAAAGGTTTGTCCTCTTAGAAGAGGGCATGCCGCCGTGCCCTCTCGTGAGAGGTATACTTTTTTTTTTTGCAAGGCCCCATCACGGCAGTGCAACAAGAGGGTTTCAGGTAGCAATGTAAAGGCCATTAACGTCTTTCAATGTAGAAATCGCAAGCTTGAGTAATACTTTGTGTCATGTCCAAGCCCGAGCCCGCTCAGCTTCTAGTATGCAGGAAAGAAGGAGAGAGAGAGAGAGAGAGAGAGAGAGAGAGAGAGAGAGAGTATTATGGAGGTGATTGTGGACTGGAGATACTCATTAGGGAGAAACACAAAACTCGATAGAGGTCTAAGCCCATAGCGGTAAGGGACAAACCCAACGATGAATAGAGAGAGAGAGAGAGAGAGAGAGAGAAAAGCGATGGCGGTGAGGGACTCGATGGATTTACTATGGACTAGAGAGCGAGAGAGACATAGTCACAGGAGCTCATGCTGCACAGAAACTACCAAAAGAACTCAGTCGAAGCAGAAACGTTGTCGAGCGATCGACAAAATTGCCAGACGAGTGGCTCAAAAACTGCCAAACAGCTCTGCAGAGAAGCTGTGCTTTTAATAAGAGAGCTTTAGTTTGTTTTAGAGCCACGTCCCATTGTGTCCATTAGCTCCAGGGTTATGAATGCAAGGTGTTGCCGAGCACTAAGGGATTGTGTGCTCTGAAACTCGCTTTTAACATTAAGTAAAAGGAGAATCAATTTGTTACACTACGTAGATGATTTCATATGGATTGAATGTTGTGAGTTGCAACAGCTGAGTGCGAGAGGTCGAGCAATACTTTTGTTGTCGATGCCCCAACATTGTAAATATGTTGAGCTACCCAATCAATCTGACATTAAATGGTTAGATCTTGTGCTTTGTTGCTATGATAATCAATGGCAATGGTGCAATTATGCATCATGATTCACTTTTGAATAAAATTCATTTAGTAATCTATTATAATATAAACATATTTATATTTTAGTAATTTATTTGAACTACTAGCTAAATTGTGTGGTTTTGTTAGGACCTGGTTGCCTTGGCTTGCTTTCTGGCCATCCAGCACACTCTCTCGGTCTCTTCATGTAGTGCTCCATTTCTCCTCCTCTTGCACACTGTCAATGGCTAGACAGATTACAATATATGGACCAACTAGAAGTTGCAAACTCAATCTTGCAGCAAGTTGCAAACATTCGGAGTGAAGCAACAAGAAATTAAAGAGCACTTTGATCTTGTGGGGCTCCCTCTATCTCTAAAACCTCTTTCTTCAAGCCATGAACATATTAAACTTGAGTCAATTGAGCTATCATGTGGAGAGGTAGGGTTTATTATGGGACACTAAGTCATCAGTTCTATACAGCTTACATAAAAATTGGATTTGTACTGGCATGTCAAATGTAGCTAGTGTTTTGGACTTGATAAGGCAAGTTCCTCTGCATATAAGTCTTCATGCAGCTCTTAGTAGTTGCCTTGAAGTTAAGCAAGTGACAGAGTTACCACAAGCTTATGATGGATACATTGCTTTTGAGCTTCCTGAATGTGGTAAAAAACCCTCTATGCATGGAATGGATCAAAAAAGTGACGGACATACTTGGATGGAATATGTCACATGCAATTCACATTGTTTTGATGGAGTTGTGCGATTAAGTTGATGCCAGGCTACTTGAGGTGTTCGAACATTGATTGCCCTTATTATGGTAGATTACATATACAGAACAAGACCCAGTGGAAAGGCAAGTTGAAGAAGCATTGTCCTCCTGGTCTTGAAAATGCAGAGTGGAAATATAGTTTGCAAGCACTACTCTCAGATGCCTGAAATTGTAAGGGAATGTTTTGCAATGATTTTACTATTGTATTCCACAAGAGTGTATGCACACAACTAGATGTGCAATCCACTTGGGGAATCATAAACATCCCTATGAGGAGGGTGTCAATAGAGAGTGTGGTGCAACAGATTGATGAGAAAATCATTGCTCAGGCAGAAATGAATCTCTTTACCACTCCAAATCAATTAGAGATAGCAGTTGCACAAGATGTGATAATGGAGATGTTGATGAGTAATACTAATCATCAAGAAACTACAAAGATTGAAGAGGAAAAGTTCACAAAAATTTTAGATTTTGTTACTCCCTTTTCTGACAAAAAAAGGACAAGAAAATTCTTAGAGAGCATCAAGAAGGATAAGAATATAACTTCAAAAGGGATTGAGGCTATCCTTGATTTGAAGAATCATTGCAGGTATCCATGAGTGAAAAGTTTCAACCGCACGTTTATAAAATGTCAACAAAAGTTCTCGGGTCTGGACTTTATTTGGCCAATCAAATGAGACCAGGGGGAAATTTGTAGGACATGTGGGTCCATTTTGATCATGTTCACAGGGTTCAAGGTTGGCTGACCATGTCTACACATGTGTATGACTCATTCATGTGTTCCTTTTTGACAATCGCCACTTGTGAGTTCAAGGTGGAGAATAAATTCTCTCAAATTGAGTTATGGAAGTTGCTTGACTCAGTAGAAGTTGAGGAGAATGGGGATCTGAAGCCAAAATTTTGAGGATTTATGGCTGACCCAACATGCTAGTATGCGAGCTAGTGTGGGTAACAAGACTCAAATTTCCCTTTATGAGGCTACTGGGGTAGACCTGTCTTTGGCCATATTGCAAAGTGTGAGGTACATTGCATACTTAAAAGGTATGCATACAGGAAGCGGGCCAAGCATGCAAGACATGGCAGAAAGATTTTCCAATCAACCAATAGGACAAGCATCAAGTAGTCGGCTTTCAAACCTTGCAGCCTTATCTATGGATGAACCTCCCCTAAAATGAAATGTTGCAGTGTAGAAGAAAAAAGTGTTCAAAGAAAATGTCCTACGAACATTGATCCTAGGCAAATGCAGCACCTGAGAGCAATAGAAAGTGTGTTGAAAGAACAATGCATAAGACAATGTGGGCTATTGAATAGAACCGGGTAGAAAACTTTATTGCTCTGATCAGCTACCAAGTGAACGTTGTGGTGCCCTAATAAATGAGGGTGCTAGAAATAAAAATGATGGGATTCCTGCACCATCCTTTTGGGGCCACAAAAATACCCAGGAGGTGTTGTTTGGGTTTCTTTGGTTTTGCAATTTAACCCCAACACAGTCTTGGGAGGTTTGTAATGACCAGGTTATTGGTGTTCTTGGACCTGCTCCTGGTGTGTGACCAGTAGCTCAAGGTACAGATTTTCAAAGGCTCAAATTTGAGATGCTTCAGAAGAATGGATTCGTTCTTGAAGAGGTTTCATTGCAAGGAAATGTAGCTGGTTCAAGTATTTCAAATACACCTAGCTATTTTCGTCCAAAATTTAGAGATGGCAAAACTGTCAAGTGGAGAACACGATTAACCAAGGAGTATGAAGAGAACATAGAAAAAGGTAGAGCCTTGAGTGGTGAGGTGGTTCGAGAAGCTATTGTGATATGCAATGAGGCTCACACATTTTATGTCAGTACAAAGGGATCTCTAGCACTCGGTGTGAATTAGTCTCGATGGTAGAATTCCCTTGATGCACTTGTGAATGGTAGAATTCCCTTGATGCACCTATGAATGGTTTCAGAAAAGAGTAAGCAAGCATTTGGCATTTGTTCCCTGCAAGCACTTATATTTTGTGTATTTGCAAGTTCTTGATTTGGACTCAATAACACATGAGTTTATCCACCCAAGCTGCCGTAACAAATTTTGAGTTGTTCCAAGCTCTTAGTGGTAGATGATCGCATGCAGCTGCATGATTCATTACTTTATTTATGGACATTTTGGTGATTATTGTGCTTTTGGCGATCGATGCATTGGAAATCTTTTGACATGGTGTTAGCAATTTACACTAGCGTTTGAATATGTAAAGATTAGAAAATATGAATGTAGAAGTTTGTTTCCTTGGCTTTCTAGAATTCACAATGCATGATTTTGGGAAGCTAGATGATAAATTTTACGGATTCAATGTATTGACAACAAATTATTTTGTCCATCGATGTTTATTGACAAAACTTCATATTGTCAAGTTCTTTGTGGTAGAAGTGTTCGTGAAATTATGTGATGTGCCGCTATGAATATCGATATTTTGGAGTTTGTGATTGTTTAATGGCCACAACTCAACATTTTGGCTAAAATTGACATTGTTTACAGTATAGCAACAGTTTGTTGACACTATGTTGGCTTGTGCGAATGTAGACTCAAGTTTCATTGGAATGCTCCAGCTCCATTGTGGACGAATTTGAGTTGTTGGGGGACTTCACATTTTATGAACCCGTTTCTCCTCAGTCATCATTAGGAAAAGCATAGGTTTCTAGTGTGCTTGTTCTTGTGTTAATTTCAAATACTTTAATTGTAGGTGTTTTTTTAAAACCAAGGTAATAGTATAGAGTGCATTGTAGTATAAACATTGCTTCAAAATTATCTATCTAAAAATTCATTGGCAGACATTGCAATGTCATCATTTGCTCGGATTTTAGCTCGTTCAAAAAGTTAAGCTCGATGGGTGGAGACACTCCATTCTCTATGTACCATCCTTCTTGTGCACCAATAAGACAGGAGAACAAAATGGCAAAGAGCTAGGTCTTGCAAATTCCTTTTTGTATACGTTCATTGACTTCTGACATAATCTCCTCTTATTGAGCTAGTGAGACTTGATAAGGAGGTTTGTTAGGAGGAGAGATTCTCATTATGAGCTCAATCTTATGAACATCATCCCCCCTTCTAGAAGGTAACTGTCTTGGGTTTTGTCATCAATAAAAAGATCAGCATGCTCATTTAGAAATTAATAGAAATCACTCTCTACTTTTAATGAACCATTAGAAGAGACGACATTATTCTTAGGAACATCCTTGAAAAATATCATGTAAGAAGAAATATGATTCTTTATTGATTTGTCAAAGGAGTCATGAGATACAATGGGAATGGTGTGCCACTTCTCATTGACTCATAGAGTGATGTCTCTACCCATGTGCTGAAATGCTACCAACATCTTTGGAAATTTGATGGAAGCAGCCATACAATCAAACCATGGTGCTCTAAGAAACACATCCTCATTATTGAGTGGAGAGATGATAAAATCCTCTTTGGCCACATACCCTCAAACATGAAGCCTTAATTTTTCAATCAAAGGTTTCACTAGAGTCTCCTGGCCTTCAAAGTGTCCTTTTTCAGCATATGTCTTTCCCATATCATGAGCATGTATCCCAAGCTTTAATGCTAATCCCACATATATAAAATTGTGTGTGGAACTAGAATCAAAGAGGATGAGTGTATCATTTTCTCTCACTTTTCCCCATGCATAATATAAGGGACTTCAAGGTGGAAGACCGCTATCTTCTAAACAGGTACCATTGTAGTTTTAGGGAGTTCCTTCTTTGCATGCTTTTGAGGGCATGCACGGCAAGAATGACCTTGTTCATTGCATTTGAAACATCTATTATCCTTATGATAACACTCTATATCTTTGGGAGATAAACAATTCTTACCAGATTTGTCTTTAGGCTTCCTAGTTTTGGTAGGAACATTTTATTTGAATTTTGTCATTTCTCCTATCTCTTTTATTCTTTGGTTTTGAACCCTTGTCCATATATTGGAATTTGATGTTGGAGGCTACCATTGTCTGGTGGATAACCTCCGAAATGGTACAGGGTCTTGTGTATTGATATAGTTTATCTTCAAGGAGCCCAGCACAGACTTGCTACTTTTGCTCTGAGAAGTTGATGCGCTTGCATACCATAGTTTTGAGATGTAGGTTCCAAAACCCACATATCGTTGCATGTTCTCTCCAGCATCAAGCTTTAGGATTTGCCACACCATAAGCACGTGGTCGAAGTCCCATTAGATAAGAAATGCTTCATGATAGCAACTTGGCATATTTTCCAAGCTTCTTCCTTGGAGCGTAGGCTTGCCCACTTTTGACATTTATTTGGAGATGCATAGCTCGGGGGGTTCACTATGTGTAAAACTACCATATCACGTGTATTCAAGACATGTTTGTAAAACCCCTTATCTGTGAATTTTTTAAGGAATATGATATACCCTTTTCTTTTAAAATCTGTAACTTTTTTTCAAATTTGAAAAAATAATGCCCTTATGTATATATATTTCTGTAAGTTTCAAGAACTTTAAATATGAACTCACGTGATAGGTTACATTTCTATTAGGTGACCTCCCCGGGATGCATAGAAACATGTCAGAGTTTGGATGAATCTAAAAAAAATTCTTCCCTTAAGGTCACATCAAATTGTTGGGGATAAAGCTTACAACTTTGTCCACATTGCCAAAGTTCCATTGAAAGAGAGAAAGGTTATGTCTTTACCTCCTTTCTCGAACTATTTTAGGTGATGCTCTCTTCCGAGTAGCATGAGATCATCGATGCCCTCTCCTCTTGTGTTCTATGTTATCATACGTATGTGGTAGTGATGTGTGTGAACATACTTAGGACTATCGCTGCAATTTTTCCATCAGTAGGAGGTTTTTTCCCCCGTGCACTGTATATATGCCCATCATTGTACGACTAACTTATCTTTCCATTGCACACTAAGTAATACAACTCTTTGTTGTGGGCCTTGAGCTTCTTCGTCTTCTCTAAGCTGTGTGTGTTTTCCTACAACTCTATTTCCAACAATTGGTACCAGAGCAGGCTGCATCCTCCCGTACTTAGTCGCCAGCATCGCCAGCACATTCCTGCTAACTTTTTTCAATTTGGGTGAGCTTTGGTGAGCATCAGTAGGTTGAAAAATACTTCGAGAATGCTCGTAGACCTTGAACTGCTCAGATTTTCCATTCGGACTCATTTCGGCCTTTGTTTCCACTACAGGCAATATTGGGCAGCCAATTTTCTCCTTTCGTGCAAAATTTTTGCAGTGCCGTTTTCTACATAATAGGTCCCTTATAGTGTCCTTTGAGTTGTGCTATATAGCACGCATTAGTCCCGGTTCGTTTCTCCTCATTTCAAGTAGTTTTCACATCAGGTGCAGCCTTCACCATGGTTGACAACAACACAGATGTTTTCAAGATGTTTGTTGTTAAGGATAAATTGGATGGGACAGGGTTTACATGATGCAACATGTTCTTGTGTCAAAGGGTGTTTGGAATGTTGTGCAAGTCATTGATGTACATCATGGTTTCGTGGATACAGGTGGTCTTGAGGATGTTGTAGGTTTTGGTGGCAAGATTGTTGCTGCTAGAGCTGTTTTGCCTACGGGTTTGAGCAGGCTCATTGGGATGTAAGAGATACACAGGCTCATGTACTGATTGCATTATCTATGCAGCATGCTATTACTCCTCACATTCGTTCAACTAAATCTGCAAAACAGGCTTGGGATAATTTGGCTGGTCTTTATGAAAGCCACAATGAGGCTAAAATTGCATTTCTTCGTAAAGAGCTGGAATTAAAGATTATGCATGAGGAAGATGACACAGACACTTTCCTTGCTGGTATCAAGGTTATAAATGAGCAACTCATTTTTTCAAGTGGTCATTTTTTATAGTACCCTTGTGGAGATTGTTCTTGGTGCTTTTCCAGATTCTTACTAGACTTTTGCTAGTACTTGGAAACTTATGACCCAAGGAACTCCTGATGTTGTCAAGTTTGATGCATTATGCACATTGCTATAGCAAGAGTCACTTGCAAGAAAAAAAAATAGGGCTAAACAACATGCAGTTGACAAAATTCTGTTGTCGCTCAATGAAAAAGTGGTAACAGCAATGTGGCCACTTCTCATGGTTCTTCTATGATTGGTAAATCACTTGTTTCTAATGCTTCTACTAGCAACACTTCCTCTAGGAATTCTGATGAAAAGGAAAAAAGAAGATGCGTTGCCATTATTTTAAAGCTAATGATCACTTGATCAAGCAGTGTCCAAAATTGAAGACAAAGAGGCTAAGAAGAAATATGTCAGTTCCACCACAAGTGCAGCAATTGTTGAATCTTCTGTGAAAGGAGATTGTGATGTTGATGTAGATGCAGAATGGGCTTTTAGTGCAGATTTCATTTATGATCCTTCTGTCCATGATGCATGTCTGTCATTTGTTGCAAATTCTCATATGTGGTACTTTGATAGTGGTGCTACAAAGCACATTACCTCTCACCGTGACTTGTTTACCTCTCTCGAGCACGTCCCTCATGGAAATACAATCACATTTTCCAACAATGCCTCTTATCTGATCAAGGGAATTGGAAAGACATTCCTGACTACTGTGAATGGCAGTTCTCTCACACTTATTGATGCACTTTATGTACCTGGGATAAAAAAGAAAACCTTTTGTCTAAATTTGTACTTGCTAGAGATGGTCTTGTTGTGAAATTTGTGTATGATAGATGTGCATTTATAATCTCAGTTTTGATGATGAAATTGTTGTATCTGGTATTACGTTTGTAGAAATATGGTTGCTTATTGGCCGCCTCTTGAAGCACCTATGAAGCATGTTTGTGAAGGTTGTATATTTGGGTAAAATGCAATGCTCGATGTTTCCAAAGAATGGTTCAATTAGGGCTACATGCGGATTGCAGCTTATGCATCGGGATGTTTGTAAGCCCATGCAAACTCCGTCCTTGGACAATGACATGTACTTTGTGACTTTCATTGATTTGATTACTCCAGGCATGCATGGGTATATCCATTTAAAGTTAAGTCTAAAGTGTTTATGTGCTTCAAGCAATTTTTGGCATCGGCTGAAAATGTCTCTAAAAGTACTATTGGCACCCTCCGTTTAGATCGAGGGAGGGAGTATATGTCTTATGAGTTCAATACATTTTTGGTTTGTCATGAGATAAAACACCAATGTACAGTGCCGTATAAACCTTGGCAAAATGGTGTTGCTGAAAGGAAAAATAGATCGCTTATGAAAATGGCACGATGTATGGTCAAAATTCAAGCTTTGCCACATTTTTTTTGACTTGAGGCTATCATGTGTGTCACTTATGTACTTAAAAAGTGTTTTATGAAAGCTTTGCAGTCTATGACACCATATGAAGCATGGCATGACAAAAAGCCATCTATTGATCACATGCATGTTTTTGGTTGTTTGACTTACGCTTTGGTGCCACAAACACAACACAGAAAATTAGATGATAAGGCTGTTAATTGCATTTTTGTTGGTTATAGTACTAAATGCAAAAGTTACAGGTTGTATCATCCACACAAAAAAAGTGTATCTTGATTTCAAGGGATGTTGTGTTTATGGAAGATTCTGTTCAAACCTTGATGCCATGTACTAGAGACAATAATGTAAGCTAAGAAGACATTGATGACAATTTGTTGCCTCTTTTCAGTGGTGGAAACTTGAATGTAAATTCCAAAGAGGCAAATGTACAGTCCACGGGGGTTTCTGAAAATGTTACAACAAATAAGCGATGCAGATGTACATGATACACTTGATCTGGACAGGGTTGAGAATGAGCAAGCTAGAGGTATGCCAAAATGGCTAGTGCATACTTTGCATGACAATAAATTGGATGCACTTTTATCTAGTCGTACTCGTTCAGGTTCTTTCCATGCATCTTTTGCATCAGATTGTTATGGTTTGGCTATTTCAACTTATGTGATGTTGAGGAGCCTCTATCTTTTGATGGAGCACAAAATTCAAAAAAATGGATGGCTGCCATGCAATCAAAATATGATGCAATTATAGAAAATGACACATGGACTTTATGTGATTTGACTCCTGGCAAAAAGGCCATTGGTACAAAGCGTGTTTACAAGTTGAAACGTAGTTCGGACGGTGAGATTGATTGCTATAAGGCTTGTGAAAGGCTATACACAACCAAAAGGCATAGATTATGAAGAGACTTTTGCTCCCACTTGTCATATGACTACTATGCATTTTCTATGTGCATTGGCAGCTCGTTTTGGATGGGATGTACATCAATGTGACATTATTACTGATTTCTTGAATGATGACATATTTGAGAAAGTTTATGTAACATAGCTTCACAATTATGTCAAGAAAGGACAAGAGGATAAGTGTGCAAATGTAAGAAAGCTTTGTATGGGTTGAAGCAATCTCCTCGTGCTTGGCGTTGACACTCATTTGGTCAAACGAGGCTTTCATAACAGTCCAACAGAAAGCACCTTGTCTGTAAAGCGTGAGGATAATGTACTTCTCATTGTTGTTCTATATGTGGATGATTTGTTGATCATTGGACCAAATGAGACACACATTGCTGAATTAAAGGCTGATTTGAATGCTACTTTCAAGATGAAAGATTTGGGGATGTTGCATCATTACTTGGGCATACAATTGAAGCAATGTGATGGTGGTATTATCTTGTGTCAGACACGTTACATAGAGACATTGCTATGTAAGTTTTGACTTGAGGACTACAAGCGTATCGCCACTCCCATGGAAACATGTTTGAAGTTGAGTCTTCATGATGCTAATGATTTTGTCGATGTCACTCTTTACTAGAGTGTTGTTTGATGCCTTATTTATGTTTGCAACACGAGGTTAGATATTCAATCTCATAGGTCGATAGATTTATGCATAGCCCAGGGTCTAAGCATTGGTAGGCTATCAAGAGGATCTTTCGCTACTTGAGTGGCACTTTACATCTTGGGTTGTTTTATCTCAAGGGGGGATCATTGCCGCCATATTTACATGCTTTTTCAGACTCACATTGGGTTGGTTGTATTATGACACGCGAGTGTCCACGATGGTTTTTGTTTCATGCTCGACAGTTCATGCATATCATGGTTGAGCAAGAAGCAATCTACTGTGGCCACTTCTAGTTGTGAGGCTAAGTACATGGAAATCCTCACAGCTATGGTTGTGTGTGTATGGCTCAGACGCCTTATGGATGATTTGGGTGTTGGAAAGGACACTGCCAACATCATCTACACTGACAAGTAAAGAGCATTGGCAGTTGCATGGAACCTAGTGTTTCATGCTCACACAAAGCACATTGAGGTGCATTATCACTATCTCAAAGAGAGATTCTCAGCAAGAGAGATCAGGTTGGCTTATGTGCCGACACAGGGCAACCTTACAGATCTTTTCACAAAGGCATTGTCTCTCGTGAGAAGTTCGAATCTTTCCGCAAAGCTTTGGGCCTACTCCCCTTGTGGATTTTTCATGTCCTTAAGGCATGACAATTCCCTCTACACTATGTGGCCGCTCTCGTTCACCGCATCATGCCCATGGGAAAATTGTTACCATACATATATGGTAGTTATGCGTGTAAAGACACTTAGGACTGCCGATGCAATTTTTCCCTCACTAGGAGGGTTTTTCCCCCGTTCACTGTATATACGGCCATCATTCTAGGGCTAACTTATCTTTCCATTGCACACTAAGTAATAACAACTCTTTGTTGTGTGCCTTGAGCTTCTTCATCTTCTCTAAGATGTGTCTGCTTCATTGCATCCTTATTTACAACATGCTTTATGAGAATTTTCGTCTAAGTAGGAGGAACTCCTGGATCTAGATGAGCTTGCTGATGACAAAGAGCTAGATGGTTTCTTCTTCTTCATTTCTTTTTAGGCTTCTTATCACTCTCCTCAAAATGACGAGAAGAATGAGAGCTTGAAGATCTTCTCCTCCCAAAGGGAGGCAATGGTGAGGTTCATCTCTTAGGACGTACATCTGCATCAGATGACACAAGACTATCTTCTTCATTCGGAGGAGAGTTCTCTCTTGTTTCCATCAATAGTTGCATCATCATTGTGCAAATCCAAACTGGTGAAGCCAACACTCTCTCCTCTTCTTGATTGTGTTCAAACATAAGTGATGGTGCTTTGTGAATTAGAAGTTCCTTCTGATATATATCTATTTCATGTGAACAATCACATCTATTCCCCTTTGTGAAGCAAGAAAAAGCTCTTCGGATCTTACACACCCTTGGTTTACACTCTTTTCATTAACCAAGATAGAGAGCATGGTCATAACATTGCCGTCTTGAAGCTAACGAAATCCTTTCGAGCTTTTTGTATGCTCAATAGTGGTAAAAACCAAATGCAAACCCCATAAATGTCCACTATTAATACGATAGCTCCCAAGGTGTTTAAGTTGCAAAATACATGGGTTAATAGATTTCAATACTCACTAACAATGGTTAATTAAAAGGTTCAACCCTTCATGGTCAATCCTAGAACTACCCTTTCTCAAAACAGAAAGAGATAACCTAGATATGGTATGATACCGATGTCAAAGAATTGGAATTAAAGTGCAACAAAAATTACAAATCGATCAATTGTGTAACATTGAGCATATTTGAGCATGACAATTGCAAAGAAAGCATTAACTTAGATTCAATCACACATCACATACATATACCGAAACACACACACACACACACACACACACACACAGAGAGAGAGAGAGAGAGAGAGAGAGAGAGAGAGAGAGAGAGAGAGAGAGAGAGAGAGAGAGAGAGAGAGAGAAATCAACACCAGTTGAGGGCCATAATTTTTGGACCCCCCCCCCCCCCCCCCCCCCAAAAGGACTTTGTATTCATTCGACACTAGCTGAGGGCGAAGTTGAGGGCCAGACTTTTTAGAGCCGACTCCTCCCCCCCCCCCCCCCCCAAAAAAAAAAAACTTTGTATTAATTAATTCTTCTTCTTAAGAAGAGTTGTTGATCAATACATTGGCTAATTGCACTTTTAAGTGCACGAATTGAAGAGATGAAAGCTCTAAAATTTAAGAGAGGTTGCGATTAGACTTTTCACTTAAAACACCTCTTTGAACTCAATCCCAAGGTAATTATGTAAAAGCTTGAGAAGCCATAGCTCTAGAGACATGTATGTGTGTGTGTGTGTGTGTGTGTGTGTGTGAGAGAGAGAGAGAGAGAGAGAGAGAGAGAGAGAGAGAGAGAGAGCATGGAGAGATTCCTTTTGGTTGAGGATTGTATGGAGCTTCAAGATCCAAGAAGACATAAGTTTTCTTGCTCTCTTCCGTGTAGCCTTGCAACAAAACGAAGTACGGTCCTCAAATGAAATAACTTTGAGCAACAAAGTTGTTCATCTCGCCGTTTCTAATAAGCCTGATTGGCTCTTTGTACGGATGTGCCTTTTTTTGAGTTATTCCAAAAAAATACTCACTCTAAGTTCTGTAAAAGCAGTTTTCTATTTTTGAAGCTATTCTTCTCACCTTCTCTTTTGCATGAGAGGCTTGTGAACAACATCCCTTATCTTCACATAGATTTAGGTTGGCATGTGTGGATAATAACACCTTGGCTCCCATTCCTACTTTTTGGTTATTCTTCTCGCTTTTGGAAGCTTTCTAATTGAACCCTTATCAAATTTCATTTGCAATCTGAAGAATGCATTCAAATTTTGGAACTCTCTAGTTCAGGAACACGTTCCTCTATCCATTCTACATAATTGGCCCTTCTACTATTTTTCTTTTCACTCACTAGAATTGCCAATATTAGAGAGAAAATTCATTTTAGTAGACAAAAAATGAAAGTTGGTGATATGAGTGGTTGTGCTTGTGGGAATGCCTAAATGCTCCACTAAATTCTAGCTAACAGAGGATATGGTGCTACCCGAATCTAAAAGTGCCTCATGGGGCGTGCCCTGGATTTGGACTAACATTGAACACACTATGTGTCCGAAAGTTGCTGAAGCTTGAATCTGTGGGGCTGACCTTCCATTTTCCACTCGCTTAGATGTTTTTTGGAAGTGTCGCTAAAGTCGTTGCATCAACTAATTGGGCTTGAGCATTTTGTACTTGATGATTTGTTTGTAGTCCCCGACAATGCCTACAAATATGCCCATAATTATTGCAATACAAACATTTTGGGCGACCTTTTGTGTCTTGAACTGGCAGATCATGGCGATTATCGACTTGGGCATTTTGGATGTCGATGTCCATGGGGGTAGGCTGATGATCAGCCACTTGCCGCTGATGAACCGGTTGTTACACCAAAATGTTACTTTCCTCACCGTGTGCTATGCTATCAATTCGTTGTGCAATCTGTATTGGGCCTTGATTGCGAATTGCTGGGATAGATCTGACAAAGGAGAGGCCAAAGGAAGAACAACTTCATTTCTTCAGACATGGTGCAATCAACATGCAACAATAGTTGATTTAGATTAACTGCAAATTGTGCTATTGGTTCCAATTGCTATTGCTTCAGCTGCTAGAGAGTAGTTTGCGTGACATTGTGATTAGCAAAATTTTGAATCAATAAAGATCTGAGAGTTGCCAATTTGTTTTGGTGGCATAATCTTGATGAATAAACCACGTGGTGGCTACGCCTTCGAGTAGAGTGTGAGCCTTCATTGCCTTATGGGTATTAGGTCATTGTTGATAGCTAGCAACACTCTCAAAATGGTATAACCAGGTCCAAACATCTTTTGTTGGAAGGCTTGAAAAGGCTTTGGGACGCACCTTGGGGTCAGGCTTATGTGCGTGGAAGCCTTTTGTGGATAGATAACTTAGAAGGACTTGATTAGTATGGTTGACCTGAACCAGCATGCTAGACACAACTTGGATTATCCGTTCCATTGGAGTTGCACGAGAAAACTCCAGATGCATTGAGGTATCCTCATAATGAGGACTTTGAGGGGAACGGAGCCCGATGGGGTGAAATTGGGTGACTCATGTGGGCAAAGAAGTGATGAAAGATGACCAAAGTTAAGATGTAGAAGGACGTGATGAGCAACGAATTGCTGCATGATTATGGAAGAGAGAGAGCCCGTCTCCTCCACCAATGTGGAATACGCTATTTTACTCAAGAATTAGGTGTCTTCTTTCGGCATCTTACTACCTCTTTATTTATCTTTTGTTATACATCAAGAATGTCTCCATAATTCAAAGATTCCCTCAACAAGAACAAAAACGATGCGCTAGTTTGTAGTACATAGCAACGGGCAATGATGGACGTATACAATATTGAGAGAGAGAGAGAGAACACGTTAAAGAGAAGAAAACGTTTAAAAAAAAAAAGGGAGAAGAGAAACACAAGTTACCAATGTGAAGTTGATCACCTCTTTATATGGACATACAAGATCTTTTGACTTTCCACTTTCATATGTCCTTCTACCTTCCTCTTTCATTTGTCTTTTGACTTTCTACCTTCATCGCTCTTTTCATTTCCTAAACTTACCCTTCACTTAAGCACTTAATGCGTTCTGAAATAATGTTTATTTTTACTGAAATTGGGGAGACCTAATTGACCGTGGCAGGTTGTTCCTAGGTGGCAGGTCCGAGCATATCCAGGTGGAGTGATTAAACATCACCATTAGCCTAGCAATGTCAAAATGCACCGTCTCTCAGACTCTCGCGACGTGGTGCAATGTGAGCTCTTATTTTTGTCAAGGAGAGGCGAACGGATGGTGAGGGACGCAAGTCACTCGAGCTCGCTTCTTCAGAACTAGACCCCCGAACCAGGAAAACCGCGTACTCTCACACACACACAGTGCTACCCCAGAGAGAGAGAGAGAGAGAGAGAGAGAGAGAGGAGAGAGAGCTGCTCTTGGACGCATGTTTTCGATAGCACAGGTTCAGAGTGGGCCGGGAAGCCATGGCCGTGGATATTGCTTTCCATTGCAGCATGTCGTTTCCATTGTACGTTGGTACTCGGTTGGGACCTTACTGCTGTTTCAGTCCTTGCCACAGGACCACATTTGTTCACACATGCCTACGGTCTCGCTTTTCTCACAAGCTCAGTCGGTAAGGGTTCCATTTCAGGTTTTCTGGGTAGCAAAGGTTGTCCCGGTTCTTTAGCTTACTTGGATGCAAAAATCTCTTTAATGCACATGTGCCCATTGAAGGAAAATACTGGATAGAAGTATGATGGAAGTTTTTCAATATTGAGCAAAAGTGTGTTTGGAGTTTCTTGAATTTTCTTACTTATAATCGTTGTGTGCTTTTTTTTTAATAGAGGGAATCGAAGGAGTTTTATCACCAAAAATTTTGTGCAAGAGCTTTTTCTTGATGTAAACCACACTTGTACAGATGAGAACATGTCACAAGATAGTCATAGCCATGAAACAAGCCAGTCTGTGGGCTTACTAGAAGCAGACTCAAAGGTCGCAAGTGAGGATAATCCAGCTGGGCAGTCTGACACGGAAGCTGGAGTTTTATTGGCTCTTCCTACTCTACAGGTAGCTAGCGCAATTTACTTCTTTTTGAAGCTAGAATATTGTGTGCTGAGTGCTCCTTTTGTTGATCATCCATTCTAGGTACAGTCTATTCAAGAGCAGGAAGCTTTGGCAGCAACACCGGCTCATCCTGAAGGTCTCATTGGTATGTCGAGCATCTTCTATTGCCAAGAAACTCTACAGATCATTTGCAGTTATAGCCAAAGGATTGTATCTTATGTCAGAATAGGGTGAACAAGAAACGTATACAAATTTGAAAATTAGGAGCCTTTTTGGCTATTGAGCGAGAACAGCGAGTTTTCATTTTAGTGATCATTGAGAGACAGTGTTTATGCTCATCAGTCTGGACGCCGTCGAAACATCACTTGACTAGTGGATTATTACTTGATTTAAGGTTCAATCAATTCCACTGATATTTTAGAAAATGCTGTACCTACAAGTTTTCTAACTGCAGGACAAACTGGTCGGAGAGGAAGTAGGTAGACAGTAGTGCTGCTCTCAGTTTGAACTCACGTCCCGCAAAGTACAATCTCATTTCAATTTCTTCTTGATGCAAAGGCAGAAATCACAGACTGCCAGAGTGCAAAGATCCTGTGCCAGCCAGTGTTTGGGAAAAATCAATTTCACAAACATTCAAAATTCTCTTTAGGGTGGATTCAAAGAGAATTTTTTTCTAAATAACCGGCATTTTTTACAATTTAACTCTACTTCCTTGAATTTTCCAAGCAGATTTTCTCCTTCTCTCCCTCCTTCAACCAGCTGTTTTGATCTTCCAACCGGCTCAAGGCTAAGCTAAGGCACACTTTTCCCGAACACTGGTGCCAGCCCTTTTGAAATTAGGCTTACATCATGTTTACTGGTTCATTTGTCGAGATTTGTTAAAGTTTAGTCCTTGTCAAAGTTTGTGATATGGTACTTTGTCAGCTTATTACTTGTCAGTTTTGCAATTGATTTACTGGGCATGTCTACAGTGTGAGAACTCGTTATGTTGCTTGCGTCTTCTTTATCTGGTTGCCACCTTTTGCCTCATCCGTTTTTTGGAAGTTGAGATAGTTTTACACCCACATTATTCTTCGACCCTTGGGCTCAATGTGGGCCATTGTTTATGGTTTCGACTGATTTCTTGTGAACTGCAGCTCTTTACACAACCTTTTTCTCTGGAAATTTCATTGAGCAAGTATGGAACTTTGCTTGGCCCTCTGCTATTGCTCTCCTTCACAACAGCTTATTACCTGTGGCTGTCATCAGTTTTGTCAGCAAGGTTGGTCAAATTTACACCTCTGCTCTTTGTATTTCTGCAGTTTGTTATCCGTATCATGTCACAGTAATGGTTTGCAAGTGACATTTTCTCGTGAACAGCTTGTGATTTTTGCATGTGGCCCTTGGGTGGGTGCCAAAATGGATTCACTTCCTCGGGTTTTTGCTTTCAATACCCTTAGTATTGTGCAGGTACTTCACCTTTGACGTATGTAGTTTGATTGCATTGAGCTCTTGGTGCAAAGGACAAGTAACATTCAATATTTGATGATCATTATGGCGCAGACAGTGGCTCAGTTAATCTCGGCAGGTGCAATAATATATGCCCTGAAAAAGTCTCCAAGTCTAGGCTCTTCCACACATTCTCTTCTTCTGCAGCCATGGTTTCTTATCTTGGTTGCAATGCAAGCTATTGAGCGATTAACAGGACTGGCATGCGGAGTTGCTTTTGAACGGGATTGGGTTGTATTGGTATGAATTTTAACTTCTTGTGTTGTACTTTCAATGAGTTTTGAGTTACATTTCTCTTAACTAATTTGAAATGCAGTTAGCTGGGGCTAATCGGCCCATTGCGCTAGCAGATGCCAATGCTATGCTCTGTAGAGTTGACTACCTCTGTGAGGTTTGTGGTTTTAGCCTGGAATCATTTCCATAGTAACTTATTTTGATGGATCTGAAGGTAACATTGTGATTTGTGTGTTAGATGACAGGAACTTCTTTGTATGGCATCTTACTGTCCATGTTTAGCCCTATTACATGCTTGAAAATAGCTGCTGCAATTATGATTGCATCACTTCCCATCATGGTGAGTGTTTTTCGATTCTGCAAAATCAGCTTCAAGGATTGAGACCTGACAAGCCTAATACACACTTTCCTCTAATTAGGATTTTATCTGCAGATAGTTTTGGCCTGCTGTACTAACCAACTATCCAAGGGTGTGCTTGAACGACCGAAACTTTCCAAAGTCCGTGAGCTGTTGGAAAGTCAATCACATTCAGCTAGTAAGAGCCCAAAATCATTTGGTACCAGTTTATTTGTTTTCATTACTTTCCTTTTTGTTCAGATAGGCAACAAAGTAGGAGAAGAAATTCTTAAACAAGTAAATGAATTTCTCGGGAAGGGTTTGGTTTGACCTAGGGCATGGTCAGGCCACGTCAGCAATTTAGGGTTTCTGATTTTTAGGGTTAGGGTTTCAGCAAATTAGGGTTTTCTGATTTTCCTGCAGAGCGGGCAGCCACGTCATCACTTTGTGACATCGGATCTGGCTTGAAGTCTCTCAAACTGACCCTTGAGTGTATGAATCAGCTCCAGCTAAAAGTCATGAACAGTCTCTGCCGATGGAACATGGCAAACCTCGAAGATGTGAAAGCAAGGGGCCCACCAGATGAACCAGAGTATCAAGCTGTTGATGAGCTCCCAACACCACTCTGTCACTGCACCACTCTTGGGGGATGAGCTTTCTGGCAAGCTGAATTGTAGGTCGACCCCTTGAATCACCAATCATCGTGCTGGTGGAAGCGAACTCAAAGCGGAGTATAGGGTCCGTGAGTGTGGATCAGGTTGCAACACCCCAAGTGTACTGTTGAGTTGTGGAAAGGGTTTTGGCATCAATCGAAGAACCCGAAGACAGACCTGCTGTGCTATGGGCAGCTGCCTCTCCCACAAACAGAGACGATGGCTCTCCAAAGGATGGCCACAGGCTGCCGAGAAGCCGTTGTGCACCAACCAACTCCCAAATGTAGCCCTATGCGCAACTAGCCACCGAAACATGGTAGCTCTCCTTGGCTGCTTGCTCTCCCACAACTGCTCCTAGAAGCTTGACAATAACTCGGCTGTGAGACCCTCCTCTTGTCAGTGAAGCGCTGCAGCTTGGCGAACCTCGATCCATGCTGCCAGTATGTGTCGTCCCAAATGAACTATGTATTGGGAAAAAGGAATCCTTGGGTGATCGGTTGAAGAGAAAGGATCTCGCCAGAACCCTCTCCCACTGCACTTGTGCCAGAGGACGACTCTCCCAAGCCCACAAGCACCAGTGTCTTGACTCGGGATCTGTTGGTTCAGGATTTGTGGCACAAGTCCTCCCAAGACGTCCACAACTCGGATCCTCTGAAATAGCACTCTGCAACATGTGGTGCCTCTACTGAAACTCTGTACCCTCTCCTGTAAGGTGCAGCGGAAGTGAATGTTGAACTTTGCTCAAGATGAGTGCTCCGAACTATGCTCAAGGTTCCTTTTTCTTAGGGAAGGGAGAGCCTTCCGTATTTAATGAGAGAGTGCAAGTGATCACAAACAAAGTGAATAGACACTATGAGTGAAGGTGCATGAGGCTGAGAGATAGAGAGAGAAGAGAATACGACACCGGAGAGATGTTGTCAAACCCTCCTCCAAGGGCCCCTTTCTCGATGGCGCGAGAGGTCTACGCTATAGATTGCACAAATCTGGTACAAGTGTAAGTTGAAGCTAAATGATGCAATGCGGGAAACTGAATGCTTGAAGATTGCGGTGCTGATGACGACCTTTATCTTTGCTGTGTACTTGAAGGCTGGAAATGCTTGATTGCTTGCTAGTTCAAAAACGCCACTGGCTGTTGACGAAACACTGTTTTGAGGCTGTTTTGTTGCTGAAAATCTGCTGCAAATAACACTGTATTGCTGGCTGAAATTGTGCTGTGGAATCGCTGAGTATGGCTGTTCAAAAACGCTGAGGATAGCTGTCCATAAACACTGAATAAGGCTGTAATCGCTGGTGCCTACAATGCTACTGGAAGCGCCAAAGGCCAGGGCTGAAATCGCCGGAGTCCCTTTGTTGAAAACACCAGGCTGAGGGGGTCCTTGTTCTTGCTGAGAAGCCTGCTGCAATAAATTGCTTGATGCCCTAGTGCTAGGTTGCTTATATATACAAACTTAGTAAATTTGCCCTACCTACTTTCCAACAAAAGTCACTTAAAAATAATAAGTGAAAAACGTCAAAAATAGGGAAAATAGGTCGATGCACTGTAAAAATGCTCCTGATGGGTTCTGATGGAAATCTGATGATCATCCTATGTGCAACCAAAGGATATGCATCTAATCTAAGTGTCTGGACATGCACGGTCTGCGAACAGACTCACAAAAGTGCCATATCATATCCTATTCTAGATTGACTTGACTGAACTGAACCTTGGTCATGCTGTAGCTTGTCCACGGACACATAGGGTTGGATGTGTCACGTGACACCTTGTCATAGGGTTGGATGTGTCACGTGACATCTTGTCACCAGCGTGTGACTACTATCTATCCTTTTTGTTGATTTCTTTCTTATTATTTATTTACTTTTACTTTTTGGAAACACCCCTCGGGAAATCTAACTGCCCTGCATTGCATAGCTAGTGTGGAACTGTTCGGAGGGAGTCCAGGCCTGAGGGCAAGAGAGCACTAAGGTTGGACAAAGACTATGGTTAGCCAAAGTGGGGTCATTGACTAGCCAAAGTGGAATCCTTTGCTACAGAGGCTACATTTCAGTTTTGGGTGTGGCTGCAGTGTACAAAGGGGGTCAGATGACCTAGAAAGATACAATGGCAGCATTTCCTAAAATTTAGGGAACTGCTATTTTGGGACCTGAAAATGTGTCCGCGTCATTACCTCTGGTATGACTAGGGGAACATTTTATTACTTTGCTGCGAAGTCAACTGGGCAACCGGTCAAGATATTTTTAAGCAGCGAACCCGAAACGGGAAAATGCTTGTAAATGCGCCAAGTGGCACATTTCTGTGCACTTGCCTCCTCAAGGAAGAAGTGGCGCTGAATTTTAAGCTGGGAGAGGCTCATTTGTAGATTTTGTCACAGGTTAAGAGCTATGGAGTGCTTCCTTTCCCTCCTATGTACAGTGCAGTGTCAGGAGTGATGCCCTGCACGCTATGCACTGCCCTCTCTCTCCCCTATGGCAGTATGTTATACCCCTCTAGTGGGATTTTCATTTGACCGATGTACACTTGTGTGGGTTCATGCGCGATTGCCGAGGCAAGAGCCTCTTGCGCAGGTACTGGATTAGCTAGCGGCTAATCCCCCGCAGGTACAGGTGAAGTCGGAGAGGTTTCACGCTAGAAATCTTGTCCGATTCAAAGGGCAAGTAGCTCTACAGGTGCGGGAGCTCAAGGACTTGCTATGGATGCGACCGGCACGCGAAACGGAGCCCGAAACAGTAAATTACAGCCTGCTGTGTATTTTTGCAGGTTTAAGGTTTTGGCCCTAAAAGGTCCCTAATACCCCCAGGAGGTTCGGGGACGCGAGGGGACCGCTGTAAGGTAGTCTGGCGCATTTTCGGGGATGAAAACAGAGAATTCAGCGTGCTGCAGATTCTCGCCAAGTTTTGCAAAGTGCCCGTATGCGTCGGGAAAGTCATTCAATGCGTGGGAATACTGACTGTGAAGTGTCCTAGTACAGTTATGTTGCCGAAATCGGGCAGGAACAGTTAAAATTCAGCCAAGCTTGTGTGGGGCAGCTTGTAGGGAACCACAACGTTTATTCCCTCTTTTAAACAATAAAGAAATACCAAAAGGGGCGCCTAAGTTAGGGGCCAATCTGGGCCTACCTGGTGTCGATCTACTCATACAGGTGCAATCTAGCAGCCTGTATCCCTCTCCCCTTTGTTGTGTCTTGAAAGTATAGGTAAAGTGGGCGACAAATTAAATGGGTGAAAGCAAATAAGGTTTAAGTCTAAAGTCTACGGCCCTTTTTGAAAGTACAAGCCGGTTTCATGGTTCCATCCGCGGGATTAAATCACTTTTTCCCATAGAAGTGAGCCTTGGTCAGTTTGGGCTTGAAGACACAAGGGATCATAGACCAGACACAGGAAATTGCAATTATGGCTGAGAGACCAGATAATGTGATTGAAGAGCTTTCCTCTTCATAGGGTCAACAGACACATGAAGTGGGTGAGTCTTCTAGACCACCACAGACGGATGATGATATATTCAAGACCCAGTTGGCTACTGCTGTGGCTATGTTCACACAAGTAATGCAGAACCCGAGGTTTTTGGCCTTTTTGCAACCTCCTCTTCCGTCTCAGCAAGTTGGGTCACTGGATCATATTCAAAAGCCTGTTAAGACTCGAGCACAGGTGATTCATACTGCAGAGTCAATGGAAACACCTGTACACTTGACGGAGAACATGTAGCCTCCACAACATGTGCCTAAGGTGCAAGAACAGGTGGCTGAGATGCAAGTCTTTCAAGCTGCCCCAACATCTCCCTGCACCTCAAAGAACATGTGTGGTACTGACTCATAGCTGGCTCGAATTGCAATGAGGACCTCCAGCTGTGTGAAGGACCCTATCCATGTGGGAGCCATTGCCTCAAGAGGGGTATGCCACTAAGTTGGTATAGTCTCTGTAAGATTCTAACACATGCTCTGCTCCCCTCTCATGCCTCGTAATTATATGCTTTGAACCTCCTTGGAAAAGCTTGAAAACTGAAGCTAGTTGTTGAGAGTGCGGGCTGGACGCTCTGCCATGGGATGGGGCCCCAAGAAACGTGAGGCTTGCTACCAACCAAGTGACCTCTGTGTGTGCTAACCATGGGGTCCAAAAAAGAGGCTGCCTTTAGCGCTCCTCGATGCAAGTGGGCTGATGCTTCTGTAAGCCACTCCTCAACTGTAAGGTGCAGCAGAAGTGAATGTTGAACTTTGCTTAAGATGAGTGCTCTGAAGGGTTCCTTTTACTTACGGAAGGGAGAGCCTTCCGTTCCTTTAGTAAGAGAGTGCAAGTGAATCCTCTTCCTTGATTGAAACATCTTGACGATGCTTATTAGCCCGTCGTGAATAAGACTCCTGAGCCTTGCTTAGCCGAAGCTTTACACTCTCAGAAATCTCATCCAACGACTGACTTTCAGCATTAGCATGATGCATTTGATTGACCGAGCGAGTCAAAAGTGACTGGAATGGACGGCCAAAAGTTGCCTATACGGAGTGCGACCAATGGTAGAGGAGAAAGAGTCATTGAAAATAGCCTGAACCAATGGGAGATAGAGCTCCCAATGAGACTGCTGATCATGCACATATGACTTTAAAACATCAAAAGCCAATTGATTGTAGATCTCTGTCTGACCATCTAACCGTGGATGAAAAGCCAATGAAAAATTCAACGTAGTGCCAAAATTTTCAAAGAGTGCGCGCCAAAAATTTGACATGAACTTAACATCCCTATCTGAAACAATTGATTTTTGCAAACCACAGAGGGGGTACTAATGCTTGATGAACAACAGTGCGGTGACTGTGGCCTTACAAGGAATCAACATGCAAAACTTGCCGAAACGATAAATAATTGTCAAACATTGAGTGTTCCTTCAATGCAAACTAGATGGAAGGTTAATCACAAAATCCATGGAAATATCTTGAAAAGGTCCATCGGGAATAGGCAGCTGAAGCAAGAGGCCTTGCTGCTTACCCCGAGTAGCTTTTACCTCTTGACAAATAGTGCACTGTGTGACATAATGAAACACACCTTTTCGCATTTTAGGCCAATAAAAGAATCCTTCTATTTTTTCCAAAGTGGTGTTCTGTTAGGTGCAGCGGAATGATTGTTTGCGCTTTGCTCAAGATGAGTGCTCCGAACTGTGCTCAAGGTTCCTTTTAGTTCTTATGGAAGGGAGAGCCTTCCGTTCTTATGGGAAAGTGCTATGATCACAAACAAAGCGAACGGACACTGTGCGTGCAAGTGTATGAGTTTGAGAGATAGAGAGAGAAGAGAGATACGACACCAGAGATGTTGTAAAACCCTCCTCCGAAGGCCCCACTCTCGTCGGCGAGAGTGGTCTACTTATTGATTACACAAAGTGGTACAATGACGATGCAATGGACTGATGCAACCTGGGACTATGCCGATGACGACGACGACGACTTTAGGGCTGAAATCTGCGATCTTCTAACTGCTGAATTTCGGGGCTGAAAATGAGGTGTATCTACAACCAACTAGGCTGAATCTGCTGCGTCAATTATGGCTGAAAAACGCTGGCTGCTGCAAGGCTTGATGGCGATCCAGAAACGCTAGGCTTGCAGGTGTGATGGCGATGCACTACTATGGAAACGCCAGGGAATGGGGAGGTGCTGAGGGTCCAAAAACGCTAGGCTATGGGGAAGCTTTGGCGCTTGAGGGTTCTCGCTGAGAAGAATGCCTGTTGAGCATGCGTCCTTTGCGACTTAACGCATCTGCAACAAGGTTAGCTTTTACGGGCACATACTCAATCAAACCTCCAAATTGCTCAAAAAATTATGACCACCGTGCTCCAATGTGCACTAGGCATAAAGTGGAGCCACTTGATGGCTTGGTGATCTGTGCGAACTGTAAACTATCTACCATAAAGAAAATGCTTTCAATGCTTAAGAGAGTGAATGACAGACAAAAGTTCTTTATTATAAACCGAATAGTTCTGTTTTGCACTATTGAGATTCCGACTAAGGAAAGCTACTGGACGACCATGCTGCTAAAGCACAGCGCCTATGGAGACATTGCTCGCATCTGTCCATACCTCAAAGGGGTCATCCCAAGAGGCAAGGATAAGACACAACGCTTCTGTCACCGCAACCTTGAGAGCTACGAAAGCCTCAATGGCTGCCTCGGGTAAATCCACGTGCTGACGGTGAGTCTTTATTCCTTTCAAAATATCAATCATAGATGAGGCAATGGGTGCAAAATTCTCTATGCGCGAACTATATGCTTGACATAAACCAAGAAAAGAACGCACATCATATGCAGTTTTGGGCAAATCCCAATTACGTACCTATTCCACCTTCGCAGGGTCTAGCTTGACGCCTTCTGCAAAAATGATATAACCCAAATAAGTAACTTCAGTGAGAAAAAACTCAGATTTCTTAGTTGCAATGTATAACTGATACTCATCCAAACGGGTTAGTACCCTTTCTACATCCTTTTCATGTTGTTCCCACGATGCAAAAAAAATTGAGAATATCATCAAGAAAGATGAACACACATACACCAACCATATCGCCAAAACGGCTTACCATGAGATGGTTAAATGTACCCACGGTACCTGTCAATCCAAAAGGCATAACAACATACTTCCATTGCCCTTGATGCGGTTGTAAGGCGGTCTTGTAGATGTCGCCTTTGAATACCTTTACATGATGGTATCCACTTTTGAGATCGACTTTACTGAAAACCTTTGCCTCATTGAGCCTATCAAGGATATACTCAATGCGAGACATCGGAAACTTGTTCTTGATGGTCATCTTGTTTAATGTCACGTGACACATCCAACCCTATGTGTCCGTGGACAAGCTACAGCATGACTAGGGTTCAGTTCAGTCAAGCCAGTTTAGAATAGGAAGTGATCTGGCACTTTTGTGAGTCTGTTCGCAGACCGTGCACGACCAGTCACTTACATTAGATGCACATCCTCTGGTTGCACATAGCATGATCATCAGATTTTAGTCAGAACAATGCATAGACCTATTTTCCCTATTTTTGACATTTTTCACTTATTATTTTTAAGTGACTTTTGTTGGAAAGTAGGTAGGGCAGTTTTGCTTAGTTTGTATAAATAGAAACCTAGCGCTAGCACTTTGTGGCAGAAGATAGCGTTTTTGCATCTACAAGGACCTAGCGTTTTCATCCACAGGCAGCCTGGCGTTTTGTGCACAGCAGATCAGCCCCGGCAACAGCAAGACCAACCAAGAAGCCTAGCGTTTTGCATTTGCAAGACAACCGGCAGCAGCAGAACAATTTTCAGCCCTAGCGTTTTTGCATCAGCATAGCGTTTTGTAGATTCACCGCGACGGAACACCAAGAAGCATCAGCGTTTTCAGTTTTCAGCCCTTAGACACATCAGAACAACCCTCGAACCTCGCAGATCTCACCTTCCTGCAGCAGTTCATCGCCGCATGGTCGGATCCCGCGAAGTTTGCAGTTTCAACCTGGAAAACGCAGATTTCAGCATCTGCGTTTTCAGCGCATCGTCGTCATACCGTCGTCATCGACATAGAGTCAGAATTCAGCAGATAGAAGATTTGTAGATTTCAACCATTAGCGTTTTCAGATTTCAGCCCGTCTCATCGTCATCGACATCGTCGGCAAGTCCAAGCATTGTAGAGATTTGTGCAATCATAAGTAGACCGCTCTCGCCATAGGAGTAGGGCCTTCGGAGGAGGGTTTCACATCTCTGGTGTCGTATTCTCTTCTCTCTTTATCTCTCAGTCTCATGCACCTTCACGCGCAGTGTCCATTCACTTTGTTTGTGTCCATTGCACTCTCTCACTAAAGGAACTGAAGGCTCTCCCTTCCGTAAGTAAAAGAAACCCTTGAGTACAGTTCGGAGCACTCATCTTGAGCAAAGTTCAACATTCACTTCCGCTGCACCTTACATTGGTATCAGAGCTTTGGCAGTGTTTTGTATAACTCAAGGAAAGAACCACAAAAACCACAATTTTTTTTTTGCTTGTTGAGGTTGCACGAACCCAAGTTCACTTGGGTGTGTCGATTGCTAATCGTGTTTTTGAAGAGTGACAGGAATCCCAAGAAAGAAGGGCTTGTCCAGCCTCCCCTTGTGCCTCTTTTCACTCATTGAGAGCGGACCGTGTACTTAGCGGCCGGCCAATCAATGTGAGGTGGAAAAAGCAACCTTGGTGTGAGCGCAAGGCCGCCAAGGGGTGCGCCCGCGGGAAAGAGCAGAACTCAGGTGAAGAGAAGATCCTTCTCGAACACAGATTGCAAGCGAAAGAAGAATCTCAAGAACCTCAAGACCCTCAAGAACCAAGGTAGTATCCGTACGTACGTACAGATCTGTACGGTACGGACGTACTGTACCGTACGGATTCGTACTGTACGTTTTTTTTTTTGTGTGGGGGGTTTGGGGGCTGCAGTGCTGTGGGTAATATGTGGAAATAAACCCTATTGTGGCAGGAATTTTTGGTTTGCCCTTCTTTAGTCTTATCCCAACACCTAGTTTTGGAGACATTTCGACACAACTTGCATTTATAGAGCACACACGAACGTCATTGCGGTGGTGAATATAGGAGGGCAATCACGATCAGGAACTCGTATGAAAGCTTTGCCTTGGTTTATAGAATAGTGAACTAACATCCTTGGAGTGATACTTATGAATTTTTTATCAAGTATAGACCGTATTGTAGGTTTTTGGAATTAAAAAAAAAAAACCTACGAATTTTACGTACCTAACAACTCTATCCATTCGGTACTACGTACAGGTTGTACCGAATACGTACCGTACCTTACGTACCTTACCACCTTGTCAAGAACCTAAAGAACTCAAGACTCCCAAGAATGCAAGAACCCAAGACCCACAAGAACCCAAGTTCCTCGTGAACTTAAGAACCCAAGATCACAATGTATGGTCATCACTCGAAGCGGAATGGATACTTCGCTTGGAGGTGATGAGCATGAGAGAGGCGACCAAGAATTTCCCCATCAAGAGGTTTTTCCGACCCTCCCTGTTCCCCATCTACGCAACGAGTTGTACCAAATCCTATGGAGGCGATGGTCAAGTCGATGCTGGAGATGATGACACAACAACAAGAGACGAAACGCATTGCGATGGCACAACTAGAAAGAAAAGCAGAACGACAAGAAGCGACTCGCATTACTTTGGAACGCGAGCGCGATGCACGAAAAGAATGAAAAGCAAAAAGAAAGGAGGTAGCCGAAGCAAGATGAGCGGCCTTGGAGGCCGATCGTGAGGTTTAGAGAGAGCTCCGCACTCAAGAATTGGTTTGACAAGTTCTTGCCTCGAAGTCCGAACCAACCAAAGATGTTGGTAGTTCCTCAAGTGGTGCAAGCCGAGATTCGGACTCCAACAACCCAGTCACAGAGAAGATCCAGTTCAATAAGTATGATGGTAAGATGGATGCTACGGTTATTCATTCTTGGTTGCATCAATTTAATGCTTATTTTGCGACAACTAAGAAGAAAGGAAATAGCAAGGTTTTGACGGCATCTATGTACCTTGCTGGTGGTGCTATCAATTGGTACCACGCATGGTGAGAGACATAGTTAGCTGCGCACCTAGAGGAAGCCGACGAATTCACGTCCCTTTCCTTCAATTAGGCTGATTTCCAAGACAAGCTCAAGACGCGGTTTATGCTACCTCAGTACCTCGCACGATTGAAGGACGATTGGCGCGGTCTCAAGCAAAATGGTATGCCAGTTATTTCTTTCTCTACTCGAGTATTGCAGCTAGGTACCCAATTACGCAAGACGGATGATGAGCGCAAAGAGGCATTCCTATATGGATTGGACGAGTATATCAAGTATGATGTTGAGGTGCTCGATCCAATCGATCTTAACAATACGGTAGCGACTGCTCTCACACAGGAGATGAAGCACAACAAGGGAAAGCCTAAGGAAAACAAGACTTCCACAAGTACCTCTCAGACTTCTCAGAACCCTCAGAACGGTAACTCTTCTAACCAATCTTCCAATAGTCTCTTAGAATAGAACTCTCAAAGTGAACCTAAGGGTGAAGCTAACACAATTGCTAAACCTAAGCTCACTCCAAATGAAAAGGTAGGACAAGGAATTTCAGAAGGATACGTCACATTGGAAGAGCAAAGCACTTATCCTAAGGAAGGTCGTCGTTTTCATTGTCACATTAAGGGTCACATAAAAAGAACATGTCCTAAGCTTGACTGTCACGTGACACATCCCAAGCCTATGTGTCCGTGGATAAGCTGCACCATAGTTGGGTTCCCGTCAGTTCAGTCAGTTTAGATTTGCAGTGATCTGGCACTTTTGTGAGTCTATTCGTAGACCGTGCATGCCCAGTCACTTAGCATAGATGCATATCCTCCGGTTGCACATAGCATGATCATTGGAATTCCCATAAGAATCCATTAGCATCAGTTAGGGGAATTTTTCAGTGCATTTAGCCTATTTTTCTATTTTTGGTTATTTTCATTATTATTTTTAAGTGACTTTCCAACAAAAGTAGGTAGGGCAATTTTGCTAAGTTAATATATAAGCAAACCCAAGTTAGCACTTTTTGGCAGAAGAGGTAGCAGGAGCTTTCCGCTCAACAGGCAACTTCTCAGCAGTACCCCCCCCCCCCAGCACACCTCAGCGTTTTTGGACCTCCTCCTTCGTGGGGATTCCCATCAGATTCCATTGCCAGACATCCCCCTTCATTGGCGTTTTCATTCCCAGCAGATCAGCCCTATCCGTGGAGTTTTCCCGCAACCAAACCATCTCAGCTTTAGCGTTTTTGTTCCAGCAACACTCAACGTTTTTGTAGCATCTCACTAACGCTAGGAACTGCATCAGATTCAGCGTTTTGGGATCTCAAGGCCTCAGCTTTTCAGCGCTTTCCAAGCATGGAAAACACTGCTGATCCAGCGTTTTTCAGCATGCGGCAGTAGCATTAAAATGCAGCCTAGACAGTCAGCAACATCAGCGTTTTCACCCTCAGCATGACCCCCGACCAAGACAGTCATTTTCAGCCATGAAACAGTAAGAAAAACAGTCATTTTCAGCCCCGACACAGCCACCGAATTCAGCCCATAGAAGATCACAGTTTTTAGCCACGAAGTCACCGTCGTCATCACCGTCTTCGTCATCGGCATAGTCCCATTGCATCAGTCCATTGCATACGCATTGTACACCTTTGTGCAATCAGAGTAGACCACTCTCGCCAACGAGAGTGGGGCCTTCGGAGGAGGGTTTTACAACGTCTCTGGTGTCATATTTCTCTTCTCTCTCTTTCTCTCAGTCTCATTCACTTGCACGTACAATATCCACTCACTTTGTTCGTGATCATAGCACTCTCCATAAAGAACGGAAGGCTCTCCCTTCCATAAGAACTAAAAGGAACCTTGAGCAATAAAGATCACTAATCTTGAGAAAATACAACATTCATTCCGCTGCACCTTACATTGACTCTAATGAATCTAAAGAATCCATAGAACCCACTTCCTCTGTCAATGCAATAAATGACAACACGAGTGTGTCCCAAGTTTCTCATGACCCTCCCATTGATGATCATTAAATGTTATGGTCATATGACGGGGCAGCGTTTTGTCATATTGTTTGACCCAGGCAGTATGCATGATGTGATTAGTCCCTCTTGTTGAGAAATCCCGCCTAGAGGTTAGTCAGAAATCTCCTCTCGAGGTCTCTGGTTTCGCTCTCGGTATGGATTCTTTGATCATGAAGGAGTACCTTGATGTGTTGTTTACAGTTCAACAAGGTGCTTTCCGTAGAAAATTTTTAGTCTCTCCTCTCAGAGGATGTGATATGATGTTGGGCATTTGATGGTTTCGTGAGCATAACCCTCTTATTGATTGGGTGGAAAATATGTTCACTTTCAATGCCAAAAGTGACTTTCCCATTGTCATTCGTGGAGAGCAAGTTGTTCATTCTCCATCTCTCATTGCTAATGTGCAGGCGAAGATTGAACGGATTCAGGAGAAGGACTCTCTCGGTCTCGTCTTCTCCAAAGCATGATACCCAGGATTTGAATGATGATAAGTAGGATAATTTGAATGATAATGATGAGCATGATGCTTTGAATGATAATGATGAGCATGATGATTTGGATGGCAATGAAAAGCATGATGATCAAGATGTGATTTCTCACAAGCATGATGATTTGCAAGATACAGTTGATGTGATTGTTCACAAGGATGATGTGTTAGTTGATACTTTCTCTAGTGAAGCTAACCTCATTGCAGATTTGATCAATCACGAAGAACAGATCTTGGCTCTCGAGCCTAGGTCCAAAGAACCCCCTCAGGAAGAACCGATCTTGGCTCTCGAGCCTAGGTCCAAAGAACCCCCTCATGAAGAACCGATCTTAGCCCCCGAGCCTAGATCTAAAGAACCCTCATAGAAAGTATTATGTGTTCGAGTGATTAGTCAGCACGCATTGTTCGAGTGTTTCATTCGTGATCGTTTCCTGTATTTTAGTCGGCGTCTTTATGTGATCCCTTTTCCTAGGCATGACATATTGTACGTTGAGCATGAATGAGCACGGATGTATGCGGATTTCTCATGAAAAGCTGAAAAGTATGCATTCAAGGAAGTGACATTCCATGTCTCTTCCTTGGCACGACACAGTTGTAGAAAGAGCACAAGAAAGTATGAGCACCAAGCATGGGCATTTCCGTTGTGAATTGCCACAGTTGCTTGATTTAGATCAAAAGAGAAAGATTCGATGTCACGTGACACATCCAACCCTATTTGTCCGTGGACAAGCTACAGCATGACCAAGGTTCAGTTCAGTCAAGTCAGTCTAGAATAGGAAGTGATCTGGCACTTTTGTGAGTCTGTTCGCAGACCGTGCATGACCAGTCACTTAGTGTAGGTGCATATCCTCTGGTTGCACACATCATGATCATAAGCATTCCCATCAGAATCCTTCAGGGGAATTTTTCAGTGCATTTATCCTATTTTCTCTGTTTTTGACGTTTTTCACTTATTATTTTTAAGTGACTTTTGTTGGAAAGTAGGTAGGGCAAATTGAGTAAGTTTGTATATAAGCAAACCTAAACTAGCACTAATTGGCAGACGAGGCAGTAGGAGCTTCACCGCTCAACAGGCAACTTCTCAAGCAAGACCCCCTTGGTGGTTCCCCCTCCAAGCAAGAAGACGCATCAACCTAACGTTTTCTCCAACAAGCAAGCCTAGCGTTTTTGGACATCATCGCCCAACAGACTCCAGACATTGGCGTTTTTGCATCATGTAGCCATCACCATCAGATCCCAGGCCTAGCGTTTTTGACCCAAGGCGTCATCGCAAGTAGGTCCCCATGCCTAGCGTTTTTCAGCCCATATCGCCCTCCCTTCTGACCTAGCGTCTTCTGCAGATAAGACCGCAGTAGATTCAGCCCTAAAGAAGTGCAGTTTTCAGCCCTAAGACCTGCAGATTTCCAGCGACAAAGATCAACAGAAAGCAGCCCCAAAACCAACGTTTTGGATTTGCAGCAGATTTCAGCCCATAGCGTTTTTGGACAGCAGATAAAAGATTGCAGATTTCAGCCCTTAGGTCGGCCTCGTCATCTTCGTCGTCGTCAACATAGCCTAAACTTGCATCAGTCACATGCATCATCATTGTACCGGTTTGTGCAATCAATAGTAGACCACTCTCACCGACGAGAGTGGGGCCTTCGGAGGAGGGTTTTACAACGTCTCTGGTGTCGTATTTCTCTTCTCTCTCTATCTCTAAGTCTCATGCACTTTCACGCACAGTGTCCATTCACTTTGTTTGTGATCATAACACTCTCTCATTAAGAACGGAAGGCTCTTCCTTCCATAAGAACAAAAGGAACCTTGAGCACAGTTCGGAGCACTCATCTTGAGCAAAGCACAAACATTAATTCCGCTGCACCTGACATTGGTATCAAAGCTTTGGCAGTGTTCTGTATCACTCAAGGAAAGAACCACAAGAATCACAAGAATTTTTTTGCTTGTTAAGGTCGCACGAACCCAAGTTCGCTTGGGCGTGTCGATTCCTAATCGTGTTTTTGAAGAGTGACAGGAATCCCAAGAAAGAAGGGCTTGTCCAACCTCCCCTTGTGTCTATTTTCACTCATTGAGAGCGGACCGTGCACTTAGCGGCCGCCCAATCGACGTGAGGTGGGAAAAAGCAACCTTGGTGTGAGCGCAAGGCCGCCAAGGGGTGCGCCCGCGGAAAAGAGTAGAACTCGGGTGAAGAGAAGATCCTTCTCAAACACGGTTTGCAAGCGAAAGAAAACCTCAAGAACCTCAAGACCCGCAAGAACCTCAAGAACCTCAAGACTCACAAGAACCCAAGTTCCTCGTGAACTTAAGAACCCAAGACCACAAGAACCCACGACTTCAGAATGGTCATCACTCGAAGCGGAGTGATACTTCGCTTAGAGGTGATGAGCATCAGAGAGGTGAATAAGAATTTTCCCCACCTGGAGGTTTTTCCGACCCTCCCCCTTCCCCATCTATGTCAAGGATTGCTATAACCGGCCTGTACAACGTAGAGGGTGGTACTATTTCAATTACCTGTTAACTTTACACAGAGCACTGAGAAGGGAAAAGAACACAGTTGCGTCCAGCGACTAGAATGTCACTGTGCACACAAGACCGACATCCTGTAGGCCCCAAAGACTGGCGCCCCTTTCGGTATTTCTTTATTCAAATTAAGGTAGACGATCCGACCACTTAGCACAAGCTTTCACAAAGGTGTCCAAACCTAGCGAGGGCTGAAAAGGCAGGTTTTCGACCTGATTTCGGTAGCATAATGGCGCAAAAACCCCTGTAGGTCAAAAGCATCTGTCTAGGACGAATTCCCTCACTATCTGGAAGCTTTCTGGTGAGCTGTCACAGAAATTCAGCGGGTTGTAATTCTCTGTTTTTCACTGCCGGGTGCCCAAAAGCCTGTACACGCATCCCATGGCTCCCTCGAGGCTCCCCCGAGGTTCCCTTGCAGTTTAGGTGCGAAACCCTAAACCTGCAGAAAAACACAGCAGGCTGTAATTCGCTATTTTGGATCGTTTTTAGCGGAGCGAACATGCCTACGCGTGTCCCAAGGGCTCCCGCACACGATGGGACAGTTCCTCTGTGAATTGGACGAGTTTTCACGCAAGAAAACTCTCCAAACTCGCAATCTTTCGTGATGGAACTGTGCGTACCTGTGGGGGATTAGCAATTAGCTAATCCGGTTCCTGTTCTGAAGGCTCTTGCCTTGGCAAACGTGCATAAACCCCCAGAACTGTACATGTTCATCTGAGGAGCCCAACTAGTGGGGCATTACCATATGTGCCAAAGGGGGGAGAGAGATGCATGAGAGCAAATCATCGCGCTTAGTGTGTAAAATTCAGCCCCTCTCTCAAATTGGGCGCCTCCTCTTGCTGAGGTGTCTTGCAAATTGACCTCCTCTTGCCAAGTGTCCAGTTTGCCCCTTTGAGTTAATTGCCTAGTTCCCACTCACTTATAAAGTTGTAAGTGACTTTCCGAGTGGCCCAGATTTCGTTAGGTGGGCACAGGCTTTCATACTCATCAGAATTCAGTGCTAACTGGCCCGACCAGTCCGCGACCGACCGACCGACCCAGACTCCTGATGTGAGAAACCTATTCGGCCGCAGCCGTTTCACACTGGCCATGCAATGTCTACTTGCACCCTATCAAGGGTCCCGGGAAAAACAAGTAAAAATAAAAATAAATAGAAATATCTAGTACTTATTTATTGAAGGCAACATGAAAAATACACCTCCTGGTGACACACCCCACCCTTGAAATACTGCAAGTGACCTCGCTTGCATGCCAATAATACATGCGGTATCTCTTGATATTACACATATTCTTTGATTGGAATCCAAGATATACATGCTTCCGAAAATGTAGCGTTGGACGATTAAACAATCCCACCAACCTCTCTACGACACATATATCAAGCATAGAAGTCTTCTAGTGTACTCTAAAGCACAAACTTCTCTAGCTAAATTCTGTATGGAAAGAGTAGATACAATTGCTTAACTACTCTCTTGAGCATCATGAACCATGCTCTTGCCTTGCTCCAAAAAAGGCTACATCAAGTCACTGTGGGTTCCATCTGAAAGGCTTCAAGATACAATTGCAATAGCTGAGGTGAATCAACCAATTCAGACTCTTCCATCCATTAGGCATCCAACGATGGGTAGTTCTTGAACTTCACCAAATAGCGTCTTGCAACCTTTCCTCTAACCTTTCTTTCTTTATGTGCCAATATCTGTTGAGGAACAAGGATTTCATCCAATTCTTCCACTTCAGGTTGTTCCTCAAGCATATTCTCTGGCACATCACCAACAAAGGGTCTTAGAAGGCTGACATGAAAAGCATTATGTATTTTCCAGCGTTCTGGTAGCTTCAACTTGTAAGCTACATCGTTGATCTTTTCTGAAATCTGAAAAGGACCATAATATCGCATACTGAGCTTAGGAAACAAACGTTCTTTGCCTTTCCTTTTCCTTAACCTGGCTTTTTCAAAGCGCAAAAGCACCCAATCACCAAATGAAAATACAAGTTCATGGCGGTGACGATCAATGGCTTTCTTTTGCTTAGCCCGAGTCTTCTCAAGAGCAATCTTTATCTTCCTGTATGTTTCATCCATATCTTGCACATACTTGTCTGCCTCAAATATCTTGTCCTTAGTCTACAAAATGGGCGGGACTTTCTTCCCTCCTTCCACTATCTCAAATGGTGCCTTACCTGTTGACGTATGCACAGTGTTATTGTAAGTATATTCCACCAATGGAAGATGGTGCTCCCAAGTTGCCTTGTGCTCTGACACATAACATTTGAACAAGTCAAGGACAGTAGAATTTGCCTCTACTAACTGGCCATCAGTTTGCGGATGAAACGAAGAAGAGAACTTTAGCGTAGTGCCTATGTTCTCAAACAATGCCTTCTAGAAAAGACTAGTCATACGTGGATCCTTGTCATCACTAACAATTGACTGAGGCATCCCGTGATATTTAAAGATATTGCTCATGAATATCTTGACCATGTGTTCTGGCTTTATCTTCTTCCTCACAGGAATGAAATGGGCCTGCTTACTGAACCTACAAATGATAGTCCAAATCCCATCATTGCCTGTTTGCGTCCTTGGAAGATCAAAGATAAAGTCCATTGCTATGCATTCCCATGGCCTATCAGGGATTGGCAATGGCTGCAACAATCCCGATTGCTTTTGCCTGTCAAATTTGACTTTTTGGCAAACTAAACATGATCTTACAAACGTGTCAACATCTTGACGCAAAGCTGGCCAATAGAAGAATGCGTCAACCCCTTTCACTGTCGCATCAATTCCATGATGTCCAGCATAAGGTGGAGCGTGACTTTCCACCAAAATCTTTGGCCGTAACTGTTTAGCAACGCATAACTTTTTCATGCATCATGAGAAAGTCATTCTTAAGCATATATGCTCATGATGTTGCCCATCAACAAGCTGGTCATAAATCCTTGCAAAATCTGAATCTTCAGCATATTGTGTCTTCATTTCGTCTAGTTCACAATGGTATAGAATTGACACTGCTGAAATTTGGGGCTTTCGTGACAATGCATCAGCCACCACGTTCTTTTTCCCTTGCACATGCACAATTTGAAAATGGAACATTGACAAGATGTTTGCCCATCGCATGTGCTTCTTAGACAACTTCGTCTGTGTGAGAAAATATTGCAAGGTTTGATGATTTGTTTGGACAACAAAATCAACCCCTAGCAGATAGTGTTTTCAACTAGTGAGAGCATGAATTACTGCCAAGAATTCTTTCTCATAGACTTGCAAGTTTCTTTCAGTCTTCAAAAGAATTCTGCTCTCATATGCGACTACTCGGCCATTCTGCATTAGAACTTGCACCAAGACTATGGCCACACGCATATCACTGAACCACAAAAGGTTTCGAAAGATTTGGCAGAATGATTACCGGATTTGAAGTCAACTTCTCTTTTAAGTGTTTGAAAGCTAAAATTTCCTTGGCTGTCCACTTGAAAGTAACTCCTTTTCCTTGCAGTGCATGGAGTGGAGAAGCAATCTCAGCAAAATTTCGGATGAACCTTCTATAGTAGGAACATAAGCCTAGAAAGCTTCAAATGTCATGTACGGACTTCAAGTCTGGCAATGACCTAATTGCTTCCACTTTAGCGGGATCCATGCGTACCCCATCCTTTGAAACAATGTGCCCAAGGAAGTGAATCTCTTGCAAAAAGAATTCACTCTTCTTCGCATTAATGAGTAGCCTGTTGTTACGTAACTCATTGAAAACTGCAGCTAAGTGATCCCTATGCTCCTCTTCAGACTTCGAGTAGACAATCATGTCATCAAAGAAGGTACCCGCGAAGTTTCTATGTGGTCTAAAAATTCTGTCCATCATTCTATTAAACGTGGCAGGAGCATTTGTGAGACCAAATGGCATAACAAGAAACTCATAGAGACCAAATGTTGTCCTGAACGCAGTCTTATAGACATCTTCTGGCCTAATGCGTATCTAATGGTACCCACTCTTTAGGTCTATTCTTGTAAACAATGACGCTCCCTCAAGCCGATCAAGAATGTCATCTATCCTTGGTATGGGGAACCTGTTCTTGATGGTATTCTTATTCAAGGCGCGATAGTCTATGCACATGTGCCATGAACCATCCTTCTTTTGCACTAAGTGTACAGGCGAACAAAAAGGGGATGAACTGGGTTGAATCAGCCTCTTCTCTAAAAGCTCGTTGACCTGACTCATAATCTCTTTCTACTGGGTTGCACTAACCATGTATGGTGGTCTATTCGGTGGACTAGAACCTAGCACAAGATCTATAGTATGATCCTCAGGTCTCTTAGGAGGTAACTCCCCTGGCAAAGAGTCCGAAAAACAATCACTGAAACCACTCAAAAAAGTTGACCTGTCTTTATCTAAGGTAGACAAATTAGATACAACTTGAGGTACTTCTTTTGCAAAGATCAAGTACGCAGAAAGATGAGTCTTTATTACAGATGGAATAGTAGAAGCAGAAACAACTGGAACAGACTTGCCTTAAAGCTTTACATCAAGGACATGAGTCTTTCCTCTATGTACAAAGGTAATCTTTTTGTTGTAAGTATCCACCATAGCATGCAACCTGTAACACCATGGGATACCCAGTAACACATCACAGCCCTCAAGTGGCATAATATGAAATTCTTCCGCATCCACATAGCTCTGAATGTGCAGACGAAGCTTTCCCAAAATGGGAGTAAAGCTCTGAATGACCTGGGCATGCCAAACCTGCTTCCCCTGTCATACCCATGTCCTCTGCACGAATGCCCAACTTTGATGCCAATTCTGGTGATATAAAATTTGCACGGGCTCCTGGATCAAAGAAAACCAGCACTGTCTGGTCTCTAACTTTGCCCCAAGCTTTGCACAGCTCTGTGGCATCTGAGTTTGGCTGGTCCCCAACCAAACCTGGAACAAGTCCTGCACTCGGCTTTGGCTTCTTCCCTTTATGGTCTGACTTGTCATCCTTATCCTGTGACTTCTTCTGTGGGCATTCATTTGCAAAATGTCCTTCCTGTTCACATTTCTTGGCCTGCCTAAGAGCTTTCCTTTCTTCAAAAGATTTGCCAAAAAAATGCCTTTTTTGTCCTTGTCCTCGTCCCGAAGAAGACTTAGATTGCTTCTTGGATGTATCACCTTCTTCAGTGGAGGGCTTCTTTGTGGGAGGCTCGGAAGGCTTTGTTGCAACATTGCCCTTGGCTGAAAACTGTTTGCACTGGGACCCTTTCTTGTGGCTATTAAATCCATCGGAGTCCCCCTTCGACAGATTGATGGCCACTCTTGCATTCTCAATGAGCTGAAACATATTCATGACAGTAGTCTTTGTGCAGTAGTCCCCGATTTTCTTGGGCAATCCGCAACAGTACTTCTCAATCTGTTCTGACAATGGCACAAACTTGTAAGAGGTAACTGGCAACAGTGCGGCCCAAAACTGTTTATTGTACTCTTCCAGATTCGCACACTGTTTAGCATTCAACTCGTGCCATTCTGTCATCACATCCACTTCAAAAGTGTTTGTCAGCCATGCAGGCGCAAAAAGCTGTTTGAATTGGACCCACGTTGTTGGGGCTTGACCCTGGTTCAACAATGGGGTCCACCATTGAAGCGCATTCCCTTTCAAGAAAGTGGCAGCCTTGCGTATCTTTGAAGATTCTGTGAAGTTTCCTCCAGCATAAGCTGCATCGAACTGCTGTATGAAGGTCAAAGCCTTCAATTGGTCCTCAGTTCCTCTGAAAGTTCCAAACTTCACTCCCTGCCCACCTTCCTTGTAATCCTTAGGCTGACTCAAAGGAGCCACATTATCATAAACAGGAGCCTGTAACAGTGGTGCTCCATGATTGTTCATTCCAACACTTGCATCAACTGTTTTCCCTGTCGTATCTGCATTTTGTACGTATGGCTGCGAAAAACCAGCCATACCAAATTGTGTTCCAGGCACTCGAAACTGGCCATAGGCACCCTGAAAACCTGGTTGGACACCCATGTTCGCGTACATAGGGTTACCCATGCTTGTTTGCATTGTCCCGAACACATTCCCTGGCATATAACCTGTGGAAGGTCCATCATAGTAATAGGGAATGGCCGTTTTTAGGTCTCCGTTTCCCGTTCCCATTCCAAGTTCCCGTTGCGAATCCCTGTTCCGTGTTTCAAACGTGAGTACCCGTAACAGGGAATGGCATTTTGTTCCGCGTTCCTGTTCCGGTTTCCCGTTCCTGGTAACTATGAGGTCCATCCATAGCTTGAAACACTGAACCACCTTCAAAATAACCAGGATAAGTAATAGGTAATGGAAGGGTCTGACGCATAGCGTGTTCATTACTCCCTTGACCATTCACAAACGGTTCCTGTGCAGCTAAAGCAAGTTGCTTTGGATCATTGGACACCGCTAGTTGCTTAACCACATGGGCTTTCCCTCGAGCATCATGAGTCCTCTGCGCATTGGAAATCTCCTTTTCTTGCAACGGCTCAGTCTCAGTCATGCCCTGTGTAGGAGGCTGAAAACCCTGTGTCGGAGCCTACAAGAACTCCTGCATCCTTGGGTTGTTAGCCAACTGCTGAAACATGTCCATGCAGCAACGCAGTTGAGTTGTAAACAACCTGTCCTCTTCTTGGAAGAGTTGAAGCATTTTCTCTGTGCCATGTGAGGAAGATCCCTCTTTTGGTACTTGGTCTCTGTTCTTTGCCATAATGACAAGCTCTGTGTTGCTTTCACCCACAACAATCCACGCTGCACTTTTTGAAGAAAAAGTGACTATCCCGACAATGGAACCATATAACCGGCATGTACAATGTAGAGGGCGGTACTATTTCAATTACCTGTTAACTTTACACATAGCACTGAGAAGGGAAAAAAACACAGTTGCGTCCAACGACTAGAATGTCACTGTGCACACAAGACCGACATCCTGTAGGCCCCAAAGACTGGCGCCCCTTTCGGTATTTCTTTATTCAAATTAAGGTAGACGATCT
The DNA here is from genome assembly GCF_014529385.1 of Adiantum capillus-veneris. Classification (NCBI taxonomy): domain Eukaryota; kingdom Viridiplantae; phylum Streptophyta; class Polypodiopsida; order Polypodiales; family Pteridaceae; genus Adiantum; species Adiantum capillus-veneris. Next base: position 7,096,497 of record NC_140952.1, on the reverse strand, counting down.
GACCACTTAGCACAAGCTTTCACAAAGCTGTCCAAACCTAGCGAGGGCTGAAAACGCAGGTTTTCGACCTGATTTCGGCAGCATAACGGCGTAAAAACCCCTGTAGGTCAAAAGCACCTGTCTAGGACGAATTCCCTCGCTATTTGGAAGCTTTCTGGTAGCTGTCACAGAAATTCAGCAGGCTGTAATTCTGTGTTTTTCACTGCCGGGTGCCCAAAAGCTTGTACACGCATCCCAAGGCTCTCACGAAGGCTCCCCCAAGGTTCCCTTGCAGTTTAGGTGCGAAACCCTAAACCCGCAGAAAAACACAGCAGGCTGTAATTCGTTGTTTCGGATTGTTTTTAGCGGAGCGAGCACGCCTACGCGTGTCCCAAGGGCTCCTACACACAATGGGACAGTTCCCCTATGAATTGGACGAGTTTTCACGCGAGAAAACTCTCCAAACTCGCAATCTTTCGCGATGGAACTGTGCGTACCTGTGGGGGATTAGCAATTAGCTAATCCGGTTCCTGTTCAGAAGGCTCTTGCCTTGGCAAACGCGCATAAACCCCTAGAACTGTACATGTTCATCTGAGTAGCCCAACTAGTGGGGCATTACCATATGTGCCAAAGGGGCGAGAGAGATGCACGAGAGCAAATCATCGCGCTACATGAGACAGAGGAGAAGGCAAGCTTTCCATTAAAGCTGTAAACCTGTACCCACTACTCACACACACATTGTAGGTCACTTAGTGTGTAAAATTCAGCCCCTCTCTCAAATTGGGCGCCTCCTCTTGCTGAGGTGTCTTGCAAATTAACCTCCTCCTGCCAAGTGTCCAGTTTGCCCCTTTGAGTTAATTCCCTAGTTCCCACTCACTTATAAAGTTGTCAGTGACTTTTCGAGTGGCCCAGATTTCGGTAGGCGAGCACAGGCTTCTATATTCATTAGAAGCTAATTGGCTCGACCAGTCCCTGACTGACCGACCTAGACTCTCGATGTGAGAAACCTATTCGGCCGCAGCGGTTTCACATTGGCCATGCAATGTCCACTTGTACCTTTTCAAAGGTCCCGAGGAAAACAAGTAAAAATAAAAACAAATAAAAATATCTAGTACTTAATTATTGAAGGCAACAAGAAAAATACACCTCCTGGTGACAATTGCACTAACTCCTATGGAGGCTTTGGACCAGATGTTTATGGAAAGGAAGTTAGAATGCGAAGCAAGACATGCAGAAAGAATGGCGGGAATGGAACGCAGACACGCAGAAAGAAGAGCTGAAATGGAGCGCAAACACGAAGAAAGAATGGCAGCTGCCGTCAAAGGAAAGAGCAACCAACACATGAAATAGTTCTTGCGACTCTTTTCTATTGTGCAGGCGCAGTTTGCACAGGATTAGGAAAAGGAGACTCTCTTAGTCTCTTCTTCTCCCAAGCATGACACACAGGATTTGCATGATGATTAAGATGTGATTTCTCACAAGCATGATGATTTGAATGACAATGATTTGCATGATGATTTGAATGATAATGATGAGCACGATGATTTGGATGACACTGACAAGCATGATGATTTGCATGACCAAGATGTGATTTCTCATAAGCATGATGAGTTGCATGAAGATGACGTGATTGTTCACAAGGATGATGAGTTAGTTGATGCTTTTTCTAGCGAAGCTAACCTCGTTGTAGATTCAATCAATCACGAAGGATCGATCTTGGCTCTCGAGCCTAGGTCGAAAGAACCCCCTCAAGAAGAACCGATGTTGGCCCTCGAGCCTCGGTTCAAAGACCCCTCACAGGAAGTATTATGTGTTCGCATGATTCATACGCACGCATTGTTCAAGTGTTTCATTCGTGATTGTTTCTTGTATTTTCGTCAGCGTCTTTATGTGATCCCTTTTCCTAGGCATGACATATTGTACGTTGAGCACGTTTCACTCATGAATGAGCACAGATGTATGCGGATTGTTCATGAAAAGCTGAAAGGTATGCATTCAAGGACGTCACATTCTATGTCTCTTCCTTGGCACGACACAGTTGTAGAAAGAGCACATGAAAGTATGACACCAAGCATGGGCATTTCCGTTGTGATTGCAATAGTTGATTGCTTTAGATCATAAGAGAAAGATTCGATCTCATTGTTTGCGTGTGTGTGGTGAACGGTTTGACACTCCATCTTTTTGTTCATCTACATGGCATGCACAGTCTATTAGGACGACAAGATTTTTTCCACTCACTTTACATGGAATAGGTATGTTCATGGTTTTGTGTTGGAAATGGTTTCAGGAATTTTTAGCGATGGAGATTCTTGAAGAAGACAGAAGCATGACTCTCGACGAAGTTGAAGCATCGAAGGAAACTCAGAAGACTTTGTGTCGCTTTTGGCGCGGCCCAAAGAAGCAAGCGTTGCAGACCTTTATGAAGTTCAAGTACCGCACGACCCACCCATCAGAGTGGGCCGGCGAAGAGTCCCTTCCAGGATTCCAGATGTTATTGGCGATCTCCCTCGACGCCATACAGTTCGGTACCAGTGCCTCACTTTTAAAAGGAGGGGATGTCACGTGACACATCCAACCCTATGTGTTCGTGGACAAGCTACAGCATGACCAGGGTTCAGTTCAGTCAAGTCAGTCTAGAATAGGAAGTGATCTGGCACTTTTGTGAGTCTGTTCGCAGACCGTGCATGACCAGTCACTTAGTGTAGATGCATATCCTCTGGTTGCACACAACATGATCATAAGCATTCCCATCAGAATCCTTCAGGGAAATTTTCCAGTGCATTTAGCCTATTTTACCTATTTTTGACATTTTTCACTTATTATTTTTAAGTGACTTTTGTTGGAAAGTATGTAGGGCAAATTGAATAAGTTTGTATATAAGCAAACCTAGACTAGCACTAATTGGCAAAAGAGGCAGCAAGGGCTCCACCGCTCAACATGCAACTTCTCAAGCAAAACCCCTTGGTGGTTCCCCCTCCAAGCAAGAAGACACATCAACATAACGTTTTCTCCAACAAGCAAGCCTAGCGTTTTTGGACATCATCGCTCAGCAGACTCGAGACATTGGTGTTTTTGCATTAGGTAGCCATCACCATCAGATCCCAGGCCTAGCGTTTTTGACCCAAGGCGTCACCGCAAGCAGGTCCCCATGCCTAGCGTTTTTCAGTCCATGTCGCCCTCGGTTTTGACCTAGCGTTTTCAGCAGATAAGACCGCCATTTTCACCAGACAAAGACCGGTAGATTCAGCCCTAAAGAAGTGCAGTTTTCAGCTCTAAGACCTGCAGATTTTCAGCGACAAAGATCAGCAGAAAGCAGCCCCAAAACCAGCGTTTTGGATTTGCAACAGATTTCAGTCCATAGCGTTTTTGGACAGCAGATAAAAGATTGCAGATTTCAGCCCTTAGGTCGGCCTCGTCATCTTTGTCGTCGTCGACATAGCCTAAACTTGCATCAGTCACATGCATCATCATTGTACCAGTTTGTGCAATCAATAGTAGAACACTCTCGCCGACGAGAGTGGGGCCTTCGGAGGAGAGTTTTACAACGTCTCTGGTGTCGTATTTCTCTTCTCTCTCTATCTCTCAGTCTCATGCACTTTCACGCACAGTGTCCATTCACTTTGTTTATGATCATAACACTCTCTCATTAAGAACGGATGGCTCTCCCTTCCACAAGAACAAAAGGAACCTTGAGCACAGTTCGGAGCACTCATCTTGAGCAAAGCGCAAATATTCATTCCGCTGCACCTAACATTCGATCTCAATGTTTGTGTGTATGTGGTGAGCTCCGTCTCTGTGTTCATGTACATTGCATGCAAAGTCTTTTGAGAAGACCAGATTTTTTCCATTCACTTTAGATGTAACGGGTATGTTCATGTTTTTGTGTTGGAAGTGGTTTCAGGAATTTTCAGCCTCGGAGATTCTTGAAGAAGGAAGAAGCATGACTATGGACAAAGATGAAGCATTGAAGGAACTACGGATGACTTTGTGTCGCTTTCGGCGCGGCCCAAAGAAGTAAGCTTTGCAGACCTTTATGAAGTTCAAGTATCGCACGACCCACGCATCAGAGTGGGTCGGCGAAGAGTCCCTTCCAGGATTCCGGATGTTATTGGCAATCTCCCTCGACTCCATACAGTTCGGTACCAGTACCTCACTTTGAAAAGGAGGGGATGTCACGTGACACATTCAACCCTGTGTGTCCATGGACAAGCTACAGCATGACCAGGGTTCAGTTCGGTCAAGCCAGTCTAGAATAGGAAGTGATCTGGCACTTTTGTGAGTCTGTTCGCAGATCGTGCATGCCCAGGCACTTAGATTAGATGCATATCCTCTGGTTGCACATAGCATGATCATCAGATTTCAATCAGAACCCATCAGGAGCATTTTTATAGTGCATAGACCTATTTTCCCTATTTTTGACATTTTTTACTTATTATTTTTAAGTGACTTTTGTTGGAAAGTAGGCAGGGGAATTTTGCTAAGTTTGTATAAATAGAAACCTAGCGCTAGCACTTTTTGGCAGAAGAGGCAGCAGGAGCACCTTGCTCAACAGGCAACTTCTCAGCAAGATCCCCCACATTAGCAAGGCTAGCGTTTTTGCATCTGCAAGAACCTAGTGTTTTCATCCACAGGTAGCCTGGCGTTTTGTGCAGAGCAGATCAGCCCCGGCAGCAGCAAGACCAACCAAGAAGCCTAGCGTTTTGCATTTGCAAGACAACCGGCAGCAGCAGAACAATTTTCAGCCCGAGCGTTTTTGCATCAGCATAGTGTTTTCCAGATTCACCGCGACAGAACACCAAGAAGCATCAGCGTTTTCAGTTTTCAGCCCTTAGACACAGCAGAACAACCCCGGAACCTCGCAGATCTCACCTTCCAGCAACAGTTCATTGCCGCACGGTCAGATCCCGCGAAGTTTGCAGATTCAGCCCGGAAAACGCAGATTTCAGCATCTGCATTTTCAGCGCGTCTTCGTCGTACCGTCGTCGTTGACATCGTCACCGACATAGAGTTAGAATTCAGCAGATAGAAGATTTGTAGATTTCAGCCATTAGCGTTTTCAGATTTCAGCCCATCTCGTCGTCGCCCTCATCGTCGTCGCTCTCATTGGCAAGTCCAAGCATTGTAGAGATTTGTGCAATCATAAGTAGACCGTTCTTGCCATAGAGAGTGGGTCCTTCGAAGGTGGGTTTGACAACATCTCTGGTGTCGTATTCTCTTCTCTCTTTATCTCTGAGTCTCATGCACCTTCACGCTCAGGGTCCATTCACTTTGTTTGTGTCCTTTGTACTCTCTCACTAAAGGAACGGAAGGCTCTCCCTCCCGTAAGTAAAAGGAACCCTTGAGCACAGTTCAGAGCACTCATCTTAAGCAAAGTTCAACATTCACTTCCGATGCACCTTACATTCAATGCCCTGTAATCAATACACAAACGAGACGAACTATCTTACTTGTGGACAAACAAAATAGGAGCAACAAAAGGACCAACACTAGGACGTATGAATTCTCTAGCCACCAACTTCATGATTTTCCGCTCTAACTCTTCTTCCTGTGTCTTGTTCAAAAGGTAGGGAGCATTACTGACAAGCTGTGCTTCCTCCGTAAGCTCGATGCGATGGTTCTTTGGCTGCTCGCGTGGGAGACCAGGTGGAAGATCATCCTACAAAAAGAGGTGCTTAAACTTGGTAAACAAAGCTGAATACTTGTCTGGAGCCTGAATGCTCTGGGTAACTGGAGAGGCATAGATGAATGCCGCTTGTGCTCCTCGTCGTAATTTACGCTTTACCTGCACATGAGAAATGAGAGGCAAAGAATGGAGACCCTCCTCAACACGAATGATCATGGGAGAGTTACTCTTGGCATTTAATGTGAGAGTGTTGTCCTCATCACATCCTGAGAGAGGAAACACGACAAATTTCCTATGCAAAGCAGCTTGTTGAACTGTAAACAACATATCAAGGCACTCTTGCGTGATGAGAGAGTCCATACCGGGAGCGAAGCTAGACACCTCGAGAGGAGATGTCTGACTAATCTCTACGCAGGATCGCTCTACAAGGGAGGCACTAATCACATCATGCATACTGCCTGGATCAAACAATATGACAAAACGCTGACCCTTCACATAATCATAACACTTCATGAGAGACTCATCAATGTGTGTGTCAGAGACATGAGAAGATTCAGCTTGGTTCATTAAATTGCTTGTGGTTGCTGTGGGTGCCTTAGGTTCTTTAGGTGGGGCTGTCTTAGGACAAGCCGCTTTATTGTGACCCTTGACGTGACATTGATAACAACGACCTTCCTTAGCATAAATGACTTGTTATGTATCCTCCTATAATTCCTTTTGCGGCTTTTTCATCCTGGGTTAGCTTAGGTTTAGTAGGTGTTTTAACTTTATCCTTAGATTCATTGTTAAGAGTTCTTTTTCGAAGAATTAGAGGAGGATTGGCTAGAAGAGTTACCGTTCTTACCATTCTTACCGTTCTTACCATTCTGAGGGTTCTGAGAAGTTCGAGTGGTACTTTGAGACGACTTGTTTTCCTTAGGCTTTCCCTTGTTGTGCTTCATCTCTTAGGAGAGAGCAATTGCTACCGCCTTGTTGAGATCCACGGGGTCGAAGACTTCTACATCAAACTTGATATATTCGTCCAACCCAAAAAGGAAAGCTTCTTTGCGCTCATCATCAGATTTGCGTAATTGGGTGCCGAGTTGCAAAACACGGTTAGAAAAAGATGTGAGTGGCATACCATTTTGCTTGAGATTGCGTCAATCTTCTTTCAATCGCGCTAGGTACTAAGGAGGCATAAACCGCGCCTTGAGCTTGTCTTGGAAGTCGGCCCAATTGAAGGAAAGGGGCGCGTCTTCGTCGATTGCCTCTAGGTGCGCTGCGAGCTGGGCCTCTTGCCATGTGGTACCAATTAATGGCATCACTAGCAAGGTACATGGCTGCCGTTAGAACCTTGCTATTCCCCGTCTTCTTAGTTGTTGCAAAATAAGCATTAAATTGATGCAACCAAGAATGAATAACACTAGCATCCATCTTACCGTCATACTTACTAAATGTCAACTTCTCGGTGACGGGGTTTGCGCCACTTGATGAACCACCAACATCTTTGGCCGGCTCGGGTTTCGAGGTGAGAACCTGTAGGATCATCTCTTGCATGCGTTGGTCTCTCTGCGCCTCACGCTCTAACTCCAAGGCCGCTCGTGCTCGCGCTCACTCTCCAAGGTTGCCCGTTGCTTCTCGGCCGCCAAGCACGCTTGCTTGCGCTCACGCTCCAAGTCGGCCTTTCCTTCTGCTTTTCTTTCGCGCTCGCGATCCAAGATAGCCTTTCTTTCTTCGCGCTCGCAGTCCAAGGTAGCGCGTTCCGCGTCTTTTTGGAACATCATGTCCATCATCGTCTTGACCAAAGCCTCCATAGGATTTGGTGCAATCCTTGGTGTAGATGGGGAAGGGGGAGGGTAAAAAAAACCTCATAGTGGGAAAAATTCTTCTTCGCCACTCTCATGCTCATCACCTCCATGCGAAGTATCCATTTCTTTTGGGTAATGACTAACGCTAAAGTCTTAGGTTCTTAAGTTCACGAGGAACTTGGGTTCTTGAGTTCTTGAGGTTCTTTTGCTTGCAATCCGTGTCTTACCCGAGCTCTTCTCTTTCCCGCGGGTGCACCCCTTGGCGACCTTGCGCTCACACCAAGATTGCTTTTTCCCACCTCACGTCGATTTTTCCCACCTCACGTTGATTGGCCGGGCGCTAAGTGCACGGTCCACTCTCAATGAGCAAAAAGAGAAACAAGGGGAGGCGGTACAAGCCCTTCTTTCTTGGGTTTCCTGTCACTCTTCAAAAACACGATTTGGAATTGACACGCCCAAGTGAACATGGGTTACGTGCGACCGCGACAAGCAAAAGAAATTTTGTGGTTCTTTCCTTGAGTGATATAGGACACTGCCAAAGCTCTAATACCAACGTAAGGTGCAACGGAAGTGAATGTTGAACTTTGCTCAAGATGAGTGCTCCGAACTGTGCTCAAGGGTTCCTTTTACTTACGGAAGGGAGAGCGTTCCGTTTCTTTAGTGAGAGAGTGCAAGTGATCACAAACAAAGTGGATAAACACTGTGAATGAAGGTGCTGAGGCTGAGAGATAGAGATAGAGAAGAATATGACACCAGAATGTTGTCAAACCCTCCTCCGAAGGCCCCACTCTGCAAGCGCTGTCTACTATTGATTGCACAAATCTCTACAATGCAATGGACTTGCTGACGATGAGGACGACGACGAGACGGGCTGAAATCTGAAAACGCTAATGGCTGAAATCTGCAAATCTTGTATCTGCTGAATTCTGACTCTATGTCGGTGACGACGGCGATGGCGACGATGATGTGCTGAAAACGCAGATGCTGAAATCTGCGAATAGCGGGCTCAAACTGCAAAACTGCAAATGCTGAAATCTGCGAATAGCGGGCTGAAACTGCAAACGCTTGCTGATCTAACCGTGTGGCGAGGATCTGCTGCGGGAAGGTGAGATCTGCAAGGTGCGGGGGCTACCGTGCAGAGTCTATATGCTGAAAACTGAAAACATTGATGCAGAAAATGGTTATGACACCGGAAATCTGCAAAACTCTAGGCTGAGGTGCTGGTCCAAAAACGATAGGGCTGAATCTGTATCTGTTGCAAAAACGCTAGGGAATCTGCAAACACCAGGCTGATCTGCAAGTGGCAAAACGCTGGGCTGATGTGCACTTGATGAAAAACATTGGCTGTCTTTGGTGGCTTGAAAACGCTAGGTCCTCGTGCCGTCTTGCTGAGAAGGTGCACTTCAATTGTGGTATCTGCAGCTTCTAGCGCTAGTTTGCTTATATATTATCTTGCCCAATTTGCCCTACCCGGTTTCCCAACAAAGTCACTTATTAATAATAAGTGAAAAATGGCTAAAATAGGGACAATAGGTTTTGTGCATTGTAAAATGCTCCTGATGGAATCTGATGATATTGTTGATGATCATGCTGTGTGCAACCAGAGGATATGCATCTACTCTTAAGTGTTTGGACATGCACGGTCTGCGAACAGACTCACAAAAAAGCCAGAACCCTTGTCATGAAGTAGCTTGTGTACGTGCGCATAGGGTTAGATGTGCACGTAACATCAACTACTCCCATGACCTAAGAAGGCTCCCAGCAAATTGGTCCTCCAGGCTCCTGCAACAACCCTGTGCATATGTGTAAAAATCCACCTAATGGACGGGCCCCAAGGGCCGCTCGCATAAGGGACTCGAGCTCGAATCCGATGAAGCTATAGGTCCTTCCAGTGCTCCTCCCCTAGAAGAAGTCCTTTGATCACTAGCTTCCCAAGGAGGGCTCTGGTTTGGCGTGCTGAATCGATGATCCCCAGCCCTCCCCCGAGAACATGGTAAAGTGATGACCTGCCAGGACACTTTGGTTCGGGCTGATTGGGTGTCACGCGCTGACCACAAAAAATTCTTGATCAGCCTCTCCATCTGGCCGATGCAGGAACTTGAGAAAATCTAGCAAGACGTGATGTAACTAATAGTAGCCAAGAACACCTGGTTGATCACTACAACTCTGGCAGCCAAAGAGAGCCGTGTCGAAGAAGTAGCTCTTGTTAATCCCCGACGAGCTCGTTGCTGCTGCTGTGCGCTCCCTCCCTTGCTATCACTGACCTCTCCCTCTCGCCCCCCCCGGCTTAGCTTCGCGTGTCCCTGCCCTACAGTGTGCACCCGCGCGCCAGTCCCCCCCATGGCCTTTGCCCACTTGTGCCAGCCCGCCCCTCCCCCCCCCCCCCCCCCCCCCCCCCCCCCCCCCCACCACCCATCCCGCTGCCTCAGTTCGCATCCGCCTCAGCCCCGCCCCTCGCCCGGCCCTGCAGAGCCCACCATCCAACTTGCTCTTTCACCGACAGAGCAAGCGAGCCTCGCAGCAGAGGTGGAGCGTCTCCAGGCGACCTCCGTCATCTGCAAGATTCTCGGCACCAAACCCAGCAGAGGAGAGCTGCGTGATCTTCTCCAAGCCCGCCTTCTCGCAGAGGTGGGCAAGATCTTGGATGTCGAGTTCCTCGGAGGCGGCTACTATCAGATCGAGTTTGAGACCTTCGAGATGGTGTCCAAGGTCATCGCCATGAGCCCCTTGACCATTCGAGCAGTTTGAGCCCACGTTCGATAGTGGAGACATGGTTTTGACCCTGCTTCAGATGTTCTGGTAGAGGAGGCAGACCTTCCCATCTCCATCTGCTTTCCTGGTTGGAGGAGGGAGTACCTACCACTTTTGTCCAGGATAGGCTCAATGATTGGGACTGTCCTGGAGACACCTCGCACAGCAGCCTCAGTAGCTGCCAAGGCGGCCGATATTCCCTCGGTACGTGTTCTGGTTAGGGACACCCATACTCTTCCGAAGGTTATCTTACTTCCTCGGGTGAGTGGGGGTTGGTTCCGACAGAGCATGGAGTATTCAGGCCTCCCGAATCAGTGTTTCATTTGTCGTCAGATGGGCCATCTCGCGAAGGCTTGTCCACGGAGGAGACCCCGACTTGCACCACATGCCCAATCCCAGTCCTCAAAGGCTCGCTAGCAACAGCAGGCAGAGCCACAGAGTACACAGACAGAGCCACCCTTCGAGCCTGGGGCTCAAGCAGAGGAGGGCTGGCAGCAGGTTCGTGGTTGACGTTGGCAGGGGCCACCGCGCCAGCCTGGCACTCAAAGCGGTCCTCATGCTCCTGCCTAGCAGCAGTGGGTTTCCACGGGGAACTGATCCGACCCTCTTTAGTAGGATGAGGTCCCTGCTCCAGCCTCCACCTCAGCTTCACCCTCGACAGTCCCCTCCCCCCTCCCCCCTCCTTTTTTTTTTTTTCTTGCGCTTAAAGTTGAGTACTTGTTTTAAGCCAAGTAAGTTGTGTCAACTTATTTTACACATACCTTTTTTGAAAACATTTTTAAGTTAATAATGTTTTGTTTTATCTAGTTTTGTTTCGAAGCAATCAAAGTGATTTAGTTAGTTAGTTAGTTTGTTTTTGTTTTTGTTTTCTTTTCGTGTGTCCCTTGCTTTTATAGTTTTATGAGTGCTTTATTCCCTCTTATAATTCGTGAGTTCAGACTATTCTGAACTTATGAAGGTATATTGTCTCATGGAATGTACAGGGACTAGGTGGGCCCCATTTTCTCCGTCAGAGGGCTGACTGCATTAGGAGCTTCAGCGATGCCTCGTGGGAGGAGAGATTGACCTGTTTATGCTACAGGAGTATCATCTGTGTGAGAGCCGCATTAGACGGTGTCAGTCAGCTTTTGCGTGGATGGTATGAGACTTTTTGGTCAGCTGCTTTTGGACTTGGAGGCATCCAGGGCGGGGTATGTATGACTATTGCAGATTCTTTGCTGCAGGCCATTGTGGGCAGAGGGATTATTGTGCTAGGTAGGGCTCAATGGATCACTATGCAGGTTCGGGGTTGTCTCGTGGGCTTCCTGAACATCTATGCGCCCAATGTGGCGAGTGCACGTGCAGAGTTTTAGTCTCAGATTGTTAGAGTCTTTGCCGTAGGCAGAGCAATGGTGCATAGGGGGTGACTTCAACATATTGGAGGAACCATCTGACAGGATTGGTGTTAGCCATACTAATGTGCATGGAGTTGAGCTGGTAGCTTGGGAGAGGTTTTGTATGACTGCGGGTTACAGATGTGTGGCAACATTCCAGTTTTGCGAGGCCCCCAGACAACCTGGTCTTCTCTAGTTCGGACGGCAGAGTCGGAGGCGTGAATCTATCTCGGATAGATTGCTTTTACACTAGTGACCACTTCTGTGACTTGGGAGGGACATTAGGCATTCTTGTAGTGACCACCTTTTCGGACCATGCTCCAGTGATCCTTAAATGACTGATAGACAGAGGAGGGGGAGCACGATACTTCGCATCCCAGAGAGGGTTTTGCTGGACTCGGTGCTTAGAGAGCGAGTGAGGCTCTTTGGACAGAGAGGTTAGACATGCAGGATTCTCTTGCTGGCAGAGTGGCCTCAGGACTTGCTCAGCTTAGTCGACTCTTTCTCCAGGAGTCTTCGGCTCGCCTGACTGCAGCGAGAGAGGAGCGGCAATGTCTTTGACGGGGTGTTGCTTCCCTACAGAAGATGCAGGAGCAGCATCCAGACAATCCTTGGTTGGAGGAGCAGTTACAGCAGGCTCGCTAGGAGCTCGTCAGCACAGAGGAGAGGTGCCATGAGTTTGCTTTCCATCCACAGGCATCTCAGTGGACCTAGGTGGGTGACAGAGTGACAGGAGCTTTCTTTGAGGCAGTTGCTTCAGAGCCAGAGAACATGCGTGCAGTTGCCACTGATTTCTACCGTGATCTACTGTCTGCAGAGCCTCAGTCGGAGCGTCAAGATGCATGCAGAGCAGGTGTGGGCACAAATGCCTTGTCTTCTAGAGAGCATTATACATGGGACTCAGACAGGTTTTGTCAAGGAGCGTAGTATTCTTGACAAGACCTTTACTTTTTGGGAGGCTTCTGCCCTAGCGTGGCTCTGTGGTGAGGATCTGGTGATTCTTCTTCTCGACTTTGAGAAGGCCTACGACAGTGGGCTTCTCAGATGCTTGGATCAGAGGGGTGTCAACTTTGTACAGACGGGCATATGGTCAAGTACTTTTGTCATATGGTAGAGGGGATTGTTTCATGCTCACGCGTTTGGTCAGACAGGGCTGCCCTCTTGCCCCATTCCTCTTTCTGTTCTATGCTGAGGCGATGAGCAGGTTTTTGGTTTCACAGCAAGTTGGTTCGCGTGGCTTAGCACTTCCTATTCGGAGAGATGAGCTACTTCACACTGAGTTTGTAGACGACTCAGCCTTGTACTTGGATGGCCAGGAGGCCAACCTTCACAGGTGCGAGCATGCTCTTGAGACTTTCTGTTGTGCATCTGGCCCATTGATCAAGTGGAGAAAGACAGTGGCTTTCTCGGTTGGTAGTGCCCCTATGCCCGATTGGATGCCAGGTGAAGGTTTCAGGTGGATTCCCCCAGGGATTGCAGTTTGGTACCTGGGCTGTTAGGTTGGTTTGGACTTGTCTCCCGAGCAGCAGATTGCTCCCCTCCTCCTGTCTATTAGGAGGAAGTTGTTACATTGGAGCTCCGCACGACTTTCTCTGGTAGGCGGAGTTGTAGTGGCCAACTAGGTGTTGTTGGCTACTATGTGGTACATCACTTCTTGTTGGATCTTCTCGAGTTCTTGTATCAGCTAGGTTGAGAGGCTGATCAGGAACTTCCTTTGGTCAAGGCGTGACACTCAGATAGCATGGGTCAAAGTGGCATGGCAGGTCATCACTTTTCCTTGTTCTCAGGGAGGGCTAGGGATCATAGACCCAACACAGCACATCAGAGCCCTTCTTGGGAAGTTCATCGTCAGAGGACTTTTTCCAGGTGAGGAGCCCTTGAAGGAGTTCTTGCTTCAGCGGCTCAGTGCTAGGGTGCCTCAGGCTGGAGGGCCCTGGCGACCAGATGGATTTTCACAGAGATGTGCAAAGTTGGCTTGAGCAGGAGACTGGAGGACCGCTTCGTTGTGAGTTTACTCCGATTTTGGGAGCAGTTGCGGCAAGGCCTCGAGCAGCGTCAGCCTACTTGCACGGAGGAGCGCTTGAGACAGCCCCTTGTTTGGAACCCCATGGTTAGCACTCAGAGAGGCCACTTGGTTGGTAGTTGGCCTCATGTTTCTTGGGGTCCCATGGCAGAGGGTCCAACACGCTCGCTAAGTGATTGGTTACAGTTTTTAGGCTTGTCAGAGGAGCTTCAGAGTCTTCAGCTACTACAGGGCATGAGAGGGGTGCAGAGCATGTGTCAGAACATCTCAAAGGCAGTACCAGCTGAGTGGCTCACACCTCTCGAGTCAGCAGCGTGTAGGTGGATGGGAGCCTTCACGCGACTGGAGGTTCTCATCTCAGTTCGGGCTTGATCAGAGATTGTACCCTCCCTGTTTTTCGAGCTACAAGGTGAGGGACGCTTACACCGAGTTGCAGTAGAGGCCCCGCAGGTGTCAGAGTGCTGTTTTCAGAGGATCCGAGTGGTGGGCATCTATGGGAGGACTTGTGTCATAGATCCCGACCTTGCAGCTTTTGAGATTGGCCACTGGAGACTGTGGGCTTGGGAGAGCTGTCCCCTGGCACGAGTACAGTGGGATCCTGGAGAGTGGCTCTGGAGGGACCCTTTCTCCTGTTCAGACCACCCGGGTGTCCCTTTCTTTCAGCACACTGTTCAACTGGGGCGTCACATACTGGCAGCACAGAGAGAGACTCGCCTTGCTACAGCACCTCATTGGCAGGAGGAGGGTCTCACAGCTGCGTTCTTGGCAGTTTTTTGGGAGATGTTGTGGGACTCCAAACAGCCGAGACGAGTCACTTTGTTCCAGTGGCTGGTTGCTCACAGAGCTATAGCAGGTGGAAGCTGGCTTGTACATAGTGGTCTTTCGGCCGCATGTGCAGCTTGTGACTATCTTGTGGAGAGTCAGTGTCACTGTCTTTGGGACTGTCCTTTGGCACAGCAGGTGTGGCTTCGTGTTCTTCGGTTGATGCCAGCCCTTTACACAGCTCGGCAGTACACTTGGGGGGCAGCTGCTTGGTCCACTCTCACAGGCCCGGCACTTCAATTCGAGCTATCTTCCACCAGCAGCATGATAGTGATGCAGGGGGGTCGACCTACACTCCAGCCTTCCACAGAGCTTACTCCACAGGAGTGGTGCAGTTAGAGAGAGGAGTGTTGGGAGCTCATCAATGGCCTGACACTCTGGTTCATCTGGTGGGCCCGCTGCTTCTGCATCTTCGAGGCTCTCCCTGTACCACCAGCAAAGATTGTTCGGGATCTTTGGCTAGAGCTGATCCATACTCTCAGAGGACAGCTCGAGAGACTCCAGGGCAGCTCCGACCACATGCGGCGCAGAGAGGTTTTTCTTTGACTCTGGTGTCTTGGGCCTTTCTTCACCATGGTCCAGGGTGTACTCAGATGGCACTACCGTCCGCCTGTGTGGCTTTTCCCTCCTCCCATCTCTTGATTTAGCCTCATTGTACATATGCTATTTTTTCATTGGGACAGTCTCCCCATCATGTTGTTGTAGCCCTTTCTTGTAGAGGTGGTTGTAGCCCTATGGGCAGTTTCATTAACTAATAGAAGGATCTTTTTCTTGGGAAAAAAAAAGAGAGCGGTGCCGAACTCCAATGGAGTAGTTTTTTTTTTCCGGAGAAAAAGATCCTTCCATTAGTTAATAAAAACTGCCCATAGGCTTGGGAATTTTCACGAGTGTATAGCTTGCTTTCCTTTTTAAGGTGATTGTGGGCTTATCTCGGATTCAGCTAGGTATACGCAAATTTGAGGGACATAAAACAAATGCAAAATAGACATCGATTCCTGAGATTGTTGACTGATAAAGTCCAAAAACCATTTAGTGAGCTGTGACTGACGCACTTGTTTGGAGTACTCTTTACATTGAAATTCTCCTTCGTCATAGGGAGATCTGGGTGTTAGTCTTACGTCACTTTGGAAAATACATCTACTGCAGGAACAGATGGCCTTGAGATGTTAAAGCGTGGATGGATTCAATACCTGTCGCAGCCCGCATTGCCTGTCAGTCTAGCTGCCGTGTTTTTATTTTTCAATGTCGCCTTAGCTCCAGGAAGCCTCATGACATCTTTTCTGACACAGCAAGGTAATATTTGTTTCCTACAAGATGTGAGATGGTTTTCATGTTATCCTGTGGTGTGGGCTACTAATTGCATCAGCCTTTTGAGCAGGCATGAATCCCTCCATTATTGGGGCTTTCAGCGGAATAGGTGCCTTGATGGGTTTTGGAGCAACATTTCTCTCGACTACCTTGGTTCGTAAATTGGGTTTACTGAGGGTGAGTTGAAGTCATGATGCTGGAAAATCAATTCATAATGCCAGATGCCGATAAGTGTAGGATATTCTGGATGACTACCTTTGTGTCATGTGATTTTCAGTCAGGGGCTGTTGGCCTTGTGTTCCAAGCTTCCTTACTGGCTGTAGCAGTTCTTATTTACTGGAGCAACTCCATGCGTCATCTTCATTCTCTTCAATTTTTCCTAGCAGCAATTGTGAGTAAAGTTGTACCTCTTTCATGCTTGGATAAGGTGTAATATGGTTTAGGCACCTATCTGTCTAACCCTTCTTGGTTTGTGACTAGGTACTTTCACGGCTAGGCCACTTCACCTATGATATAATAGGTGGACAGATTTTGCAAACTGCAGTTCATTCCTCTGAAGCAAATACGGTAGGAACTACTGAGGTTTCTCTGGCAAGTCTGGCGGAGTTGGTGATGCTGGGTGTGGCTATCATAGCCAATGATGTTTCTCACTTCGGTTGTCTGGCGGCTCTATCCTTGGCAGCAGTAGTAGGAGCGACGGTTGCATATTATCGGTGGATGTCAAACACGTCCGCATTGCCTACATTTGACTTATCCTTGAATGATTAGCTTTCCAGGTAGGAAAACACACATGTGATTACACATGGGTGGTAGTGCCCCACCCCCCCAATTGGATCTGTTATTTAAACTCTTGTCTCTTTACTTTGATGTTACAAAATATTAAGGAATACTGTATTTACTTCAATTTTCTTAGTATCTTTTGAAACTTGCTTCCCTAAATGAAGTGATTGTAATTTTACTCGATTGGATCCACTTCATGTAGGATGATCTGAGTCCTTGTTTGTGAAAGGATGTTACCATGACCCTTGGAAAGCTCTCTCTCTCGTTTCAGTCCATGCTAGCATCTACCTCACTTTTCTTTATATTTTCTGACTCTCAAGATTGTAATTTGCAGTGTTTTTGAGCGTTCAACTGATGTCTCGTTAAATGCATTTCAGAATTAGGGAAGGTATATTACTGGTTAGGAAGCTTCATTCTTAGTAAAACCCTGTGTACAATCTCAATTCCCAAGCTGATTTGGTCTAAGGGAAGCTCTTAGAAGCTGAATAATAAGGATTGCTGTAGTATAACAAAGAACTGTAAAGTTACATAATCCTACCCCAAAATATTGTTGCATGCTAATTACATTATAGTGTGTTCGTTTTGCACGTACTTTGGCATGTGTAGATCGCATCCAATGCCAAAATTGGAGTTATAGGAGTTTGATTTGTCAAGAGTGCACTTGATTAGTATTACTCATGGAAATGCAGGTCCCCATCTTCATTTGTGAGAATTTGTTGAAGCCTTTCACACTGTGCCTGAATTCAAGACAAGGCAACCACTCGAGAATAAGCTCCTGACAATGCATCACCACAACGTGGACCCATCATGAAGGCAAACAAAGGGCTGCATATAGTAAACTTGGGGCTAGAGGACGACCAAAAGTGAACAAGGACCCTAGAAAACTAAACATAAGACAAGGAACACGATGGATCTTGCACCCTTGTTGTTCATGCGTACATCTAAGACCTTATGCCCTTTCATATTGTGGTAGTTGCTCTTAAGCTAGTTTACTTAATGGAGATTGATTTGCATAGCTTTCGTCTCCTTAATTATAAGCGAGGTGTACTTTCCGCCCATACAACAAAATGCTTCACCATTGTTGATACGGATGAATCACTCATGCTTTTGTAATCACCTATAAATTATCCAAATGAGGGATGTTTGCAAGGGATGATGCTCACATTGGTCAAGATATACAGTCACATCAAAAAAAAAAACATGTGTAAGGACCCATCATTGGCTTAACGATTCTTATTATGATTATTAGTGCTTGCGAGAGCTGTGCGCGTGGTGACACACTACCATAGTATCCAATGGAGATGCTTTCTTCTCTTGCAACTACTTTAATCTTCTCCCATGCAACCCCTTTTTCGCAACATTATTTAGTTTTGGCCTTGTTTTGTTATATCATCCTCACACAAAAATACTTTTCGCATGCGAAAGGGAGCTGTTCTTGTGCTTTGTGGACTTTCATAGAGATGCTAGGCATTCAATGGATTTCTCTTTTTACAATTGAGACAAAAGCTACAATCAACTTACAAGTTATTATGAGCAAGCACAAGCCTGAACCCAAACCAAAACTTGAGATGAATATCAAGTAGGTTATGCATAAATGGGTTGCTAGAGTCGGATCTTACCCACAACTATGCCTTACCCCTTGGTGGTGTTTCAATTTCAAGTGAAAATGTATGCACAGAGCTTTCTCAATATGCATGAAGGACTTGCCGCTTTAATGGTGTCTTAAGATTCAAACAAAAATGTATAAAACCTAGAAAAACGCATAAAGGACATTCTAAAAGGAACAAAACTTGTCGCTTTGTGTGTAGTAGATAAAAAGAAAAATAGGAGATAGTAACTTAGTTTTACAAAACATTGCATCGAGGGATTGCCCATATGATAAGGAGACTAGTGTAAGTCTCTAGTACACTCTTTCTTTCAGCTCAATACTTATTTGTAATCTTTAACGTAAAGAACCATTCTATCTTTTGATCCAAGCAATACACCGTCCCTGCCAATCTCTTTAGCCTTCAATTCGTTTTGCTCTTCCTTCTATAATATGTGCAGTGCTATGTAGACACTTTATGCTCATCCATAGAGATGATGTGCACAAAAAAGCAACATGTACAAGGCGAAGTGCACAGAGTGGGTCCAATCCGTTTCCATGCAAAAGTGAGCTCCTCCCTTGGGTGTATGTAGTTCCTTGTATTTACTAAACCTAAAAAGTAAGCTAAAAAGTAAGAGGTACATCCTACTTAGGAAAAAATAGCTCTACTTTAGGGTGACGGTGCCAATGAGTGGACAACGTCCAAAACTTAGGAAAAAATAGCTCTACTTTAGGGTGACGGTGCCAATGAGTGGACAAAGTCCAAAACAAGAGAAACCTTTAATTAGCTTCACATTCTTTTCAAAATGATGAGGATTCATGATGGGATTAGCATTGGATACATTCAAAGCTTGACAAGCGCTTTCTTTTTAGCTCCACTAAAATTTGAATTTCCTTCTATTGGCTCCTACATTTCAAATGTATCTAAATTAGCACCTCTATCCTATTGAAAATAGACCTTTTAATGGTTAAAGAGAGATTCTTAATGGACTAATAGTTAAATAAACATTGCTCTTTATTGCAAAAGTGGAAGCCACCTGAAATGGATGAGGCCTTGTAGTCCACATCTACTTATCTGGCAATATGCATCAAACACACTTAGATCATAATTCTCACCAATGGAATATCTGATGGGGATTAACAAATAATTATCCTTGCATATTCACACAAGCATACATCTATCATGGGAAAAGGTGGATTCTCTGGCATGCCATGTGGCAAAATTACTTGGTTGCTAGTATTAACACCCAAAAGTATGAAGAGCAGGTAAAGTTCAAAGTGATACTTTCAAAAGAAATGCTTATAGAGGTTAGACCAACACAAGAACTACAAAGAAGGTAGAATGCTTTTGCTCTCCTTTACAAAGTGGTAGTAAGAAACTATTACAGATACCACTAATGATGGATTGAAAGTTGCAAATGTCACAAGAATCACCGACATATTCTATAGACAAAGGCAAAGCTAAAGTGGACCCTCCACCTACTAGCATAATAGATGTGACAACATGTGCTTCTACATCAAAGAACCGTGATGGATCAATTCCCTCAAGTGATTCAAGCTTTCAAAAATGTCAATCATTCACTTACCCAAATAGAAACTCAATGGAAAACCCCAAAAAAGTAAAGGTATATTAGCCCAAGTACTCGTTGAAGCATGAGAAAGTCAAGAAAGTGTTTATTTCGAGCAGTCTAGTAAAAGTCAGTGATCTGGTGTGGATTGAAGATAAAAGATCAACATAGAAAGACAAACACATATGATGGATAGATTTACAATACAATTTGGAAGAACACAAGTTCTACAAAGGTAATAGACATGTATGGGTACCAAAACCAAAGATCACAACATATGAAGTGCAATTGAATCCCTCTGAGAGAAGAATACCAAATAGGTATCAACCTCTACAACATTCTAAGATACCTAAGAAGGGGCAATACAAGAGAACAACACCGAGTACTACTAAAGTCTTCCACACCTCTCCAGAAGATACAACTCAAAGGTGGATTCTAGAGAATTTTCTTCTTGCACAAGGATTTTACATAGGATATACAAGAATTTGGCTACCAGTTGACCAGTAGCCAATGGCACTTACAAACAAGCTGCATGAAGATCTCAAAAGCTCAACAAGAACTCATGCCAAAAAAAGTCACCAAAGAAGCTACAAAGGTAATAGGAGGATTTGGATTCTTAAATCTTTCAGTACTCTTAGTCAAAAGACAGTCAACAGAGGTCTACAACAACATCCAAGTCTCCTTTCAAGAGGCCTAACTAGAGAATCAAATGAATAAGGGAGTCTTCACAATCGAAGAAGGACAACTCAACCGTCCTAGCCACAAAGTCAAAGGTGATCAAATAGGTACAACTTGGTGCTTCAATAATCCATTCATGAGGATTCAAGCTTACTTGTACTAGAATCAAAGTTTGTTGTAAGCACAAGAATGTAAAAATTCAAGTCGCTAGGGTGCAAAAAATACGCTTTGGCATAGCCAAAGTTGGGTTGTTGAGCTATGAAATGAGCAAAGTGTTAGTCCCAAAGCTTCAAGTCTTAATAAAATCTATGCTAAGGGTCGTAGTTATTATGCTTATGCTCAAGCTGGAAGACTTGAGCTTATGTAAGTTGAGTCACTCATGTGAAAGAGATGAGCATAAGAGTCAAAGTCTATTAGCTTAATAAAGGTGGAGTGGCATAGCATCCTACACTCACACACAATGCACTGTAAGATACATATCCTCAATAATGAAAACCCTTTCAAAAGGGGTGGTAACTTGTAAATCCATGTCATATTCTTTATAGCTAGACCTTTTTGAAGAATCTCTTAAAATTCTAATTAGCATAGCATAATGTTTTATTCATTTTTGTGCATGGATGTTGCATCATTGGACATAAGGATTAAACACCCTTTTTGGCTTCCACCTATGCATCTTGAGTGGACTACAATAGACAAAAAGCCTTCCCATATTGCTACTCTATTATTTGCTACCATGTTATTTCTATGTACATCAACAAAGAATCCCTTCAGCACCCTAGTACTTTAATAATACATGTATCCCAAAGTTACCTTTTCACTATGGGTTTTTTCTCTTCGGTCATCCAAGTATTAGAAATTAATTTAGATCCTCATCTTTCTACGTCACTTCTACATACTCTTAATAAATGATGAGCAACCTCACCATTATGCTGCTACAATGGACAATGCAACATCATCAACTCACACTGGAGATATCCACAATTTTGGCCATTTAGGATGCTACAACAACGGAACAAACGTTACCAATATATTCATCAACCAATGAAGAAAGTGTAGCCCATTGAAAACTATCAACAACCTTCCAGCCTCCACAAACACTTCTCACCAATGCCCGAGGATGGCCTCTAAAATGGAAAGGAGGGAATGTTAATTGAGCTAACATCAATTAATCAAATGTGCTAAAGGCCCAAGGATGCAACTACACATCAAGGATGGATACAATGAAATAGTAAATATTGGAGTTACACATTTTACCAATGTGGCCATGTAATGTAAATTCTCAATTTATTTCAAGCCATTATAATAATTTTGCTGTGTTACGGGCTCAATGAGAGTTCCAAGTTGTAAAAAATATTTTAGTTAATGATTGAAAATACAGTATAAGTGGATCTCTAAAAACCTTGGACTCTCCGATAATGCACATTTTAACCCTAGGTATATAAGGCAATGTGAATGAAATCAGGGTTCTTAGGTATATAAGGCAGTGTGTAAATGAAATTAGGCTTCTTAGGGTTGTAGATCTTCCCTAGGTATATAATCCTTGCTCACATGACTTGATTAATACTAATCAATGCTCTTAATTCTCTTTCACTTCACCTCTCACTCTGTATTGATTGTTGTTGATGCCTTGATTAACTAGATATTAACTAATTAGTGGTTAATTTCTCTCTAGTCTTGTGTGATTACTCACTATTCTTTGTGTGTCCATGTATGTTTGATTGGAGCACGGATTCTTGATACTTCTATGTGTGTGAATTTGTGATTAATGTGTAGCATGATGGGATTAGTTATGTGTGCATAATTGGAATCGTTAGTGTGTGTAATCGAGTTGATTTAGGTGAGGAGAAGTGGAAGTGGAGATTGCCAATATTGTGGCTTAACTCCTCCATTGGCCGAGAAGCTTACCTCATAGAGTTAACCTTTTGTGTTGTCATGATTAGCTCACTAATCGAGTAAATCAATCCAATAATGTTACTAATTTCTTGAATGGTGATATATTTGAGGAAGTATATGTGTTACCATATACATGTGGTAGTGATGTGTGTGAACACACTAGGACCGCCGGGGCATTTTTTCCCTCTTTATGAGGTTTTTCCCCCCGTGCATTGTATATACGCCCATCACTCTAGGGCTATCTATCTTTCCATTGCACACTAAGTAACACACTCTCTATTGTGTGCCTTGAGCTTCCTTTGTCTTCTCCAAGCTGTGTGTATTTCTCTACAACCCTAATTCCAACAATTGGTATTAGAGTAGGTCATGTCCTCCCGAGCTTAGTCGCCAGCTGCTCCAGCACACGCTTGCTCACTTTCTCCGATTTCAGTGAGCTTTGGCGAGCGTTCACAGGTCGACAAAAATTTTGGGCAAGCTCAAAGAGCTTGGTCTGCTCAGAATTTTGATTTGGGCTCATTTCGACCTCCGTTTCCACTACAGGCAGTACTGCATAGGCTATTTCGTCATTTTGTGCAAATTTTTTGT
Source organism: Adiantum capillus-veneris (assembly GCF_014529385.1). Lineage (NCBI taxonomy): Eukaryota > Viridiplantae > Streptophyta > Polypodiopsida > Polypodiales > Pteridaceae > Adiantum > Adiantum capillus-veneris. The sequence continues at coordinate 7,073,742 of NC_140952.1, read as the reverse complement.
CAGTGCCGTTTTCTGCATAACAGGTGCCTTATAGTCTTCTACGGTTTGTGCTATATAGCACAGGTTGTTCCCGCTCCATTTCTCCTATTTTCGGGTAGTTTTCACATCAGGTGCAACATTTACCATGGCTGAGAACAACAACACAGATGTGTTCAAGATGTTTGCTGCTGAGGATAGGTTGGATGGGGACAACTACCCTATGTGGGCTTATATGATGCAACATGTTCTTGTGTCAAAGGGTGTCTGGAACATTATGCAAGGCATTGATGTACGTCCTGGTTGTGAGGATGTAGGCGATGTTGAGGATGTTGCAGGTCTTGCTGCAAGGATTGCAGCTATTAGAGTTGCTTTGCCTACGGCAGAACAAGCTCGTTGGGATGTTAAGGATGCGCAGGCTCATGCATTGATTGCGTTGTCTATGAAGTACACCATTGTTCCTCACATCCGTTCAACAAAATCTGCAAAACAGGCTTGGGATATTCTAGCAGGTCTTTATGCAAGCCGCAATGAGGCTAAAATTGCTTTACTGCGTAAAGAGCTGGAGTCAAAGATTATGCATGAGGAAGATGATATGGACACTTTCCTTGCTAGTGTCAACGATATCAATGAGCAACTTATTTCTTCAGGTGAAGTCATTTCAGACAGTTTTCTTGTGCAGACTGTTCTGGATGCCTTACCAGATTCCTACCAGACTTTTGCTAGTACTTGGAGACTGATGACCCAAGGAAATCCTGAAGTTGTCAAGTTTGATGCATTATGCACATTGCTGTCCCAAGAGTCACTTTCTAGAAAAAACAGGACTAGGCAGCGTGCAGTTGAACAGGCTTTTATTGCTTCTCAAAGAAAGGGTGGTAACAGTAATGCAACCACTTCTTATGGTTCTGCTGTGAGTGGCAAAAATTCTGTTCCTAATGCTTCTGCTGGCAGTACTTCGTCTGGCAATTCTGGTGATAAGGGCAAAAAGAAGATGTGTTGCCATTATTGTAAAGCCAATGATCACTTGATCAAGTCGTGTCCTAAGTTGAAGGCCAAAGAGGCTAAGAAGAAAGAGGGTAGTTCCACTGCAAACGCTGGTTCCACTACAAATGCAGCCATTGTTGAGTCTTCTGTGAAAGGAGACTGTGTTACTGATGTTGATGTAGAATGGGCTTTTAGCGCAGAGTGCACTTACAATCCTGCTGTCCATGATGCATGCTTGTCAGTTTCTGAGTGTGGTATTTCGACAGTGGTGCTACAAAGCACATTACCTCACATCGTGAATTCTTTACCTCTCTCGAGTCTGTCCCTCATGGGAATTCAGTCACTCGTGCCAACAACGCCTCTTATCCAGTTCAAGGAGTTGGAAAGATTGTGCTTACTGCTGCTAATGGCAGTTCTTTCACACTTGTTGATGCACTTTATGTACCTGGGATCAAGAAGAATCTCTTGTCTGTATCCGCACTTGCTAGACTTGGACTTGTAGTCAAATTTGTGGATGACAGATGTACAGTTCATGATCTCAGTTTTGGTGATGAAATTGTTGCATCTGGGCTTTTGTGCCGTGGGCTGTATACGCTCACTTTGTGTGACAAGTGTGGACGAAATTTTGCAAACGCTGCTGCAGATTCAAGGGCTATTTCATATGCAAAACTTTGGCATGCACGTTTTGGTCATCTGAATTTTGCGAGTTTGTTGCATTTGCAGAAATCTGATATGGTTGCTTCTTTCCCGCCTCTTGAGGCACCTGTCAAACATGTTTGTGAAGGCTGTATTTTGGGTAAGATGCAGCGTTCTAAATTTCCAAAGGATGGTTCAGTTAGGGCCACATGCAGGTTGCAGCTTGTGCATAGTGATGTTTGTGCCCATGCAAACTCCGTCCTTGGGCAATTACCTGTACTTCGTGACTTTCATAGATGATTACTCCAGGCATGCATGGGTATTTCCGCTTAAAGCGAAGTCCGAAGTTTTTATGTGCTTCAAACAATTTTTGGCTATGGCTGAAAATGTCTCGAAATGTACTATGGGCACCCTCCGTTCCGATCCAGGGGGGGAGTATATGTCTCATGAATTTAATGCATTTCTGGCTAGTCGTGGGATAAAACACCAATGTACAGTGCCTTATACACCTCAGCAAAATGGTGTTGCTGAGAGGAAAAACAGGTCACTCACGGAAATGGCACGATGTATGGTCAAAAGTCAAGCTTTGCCGCATTCTTTTTGGCTTGAGGCCATCATGTGTGCCACTTATGTACTTAACAGGTGTCCTATGAAAGCTTTGTAGTCTATTACTCCATATGAAGCATGGCATGATAGAAAACCTTCTATTGAGCACATGCGTGTTTTTGGCTGTTTGGCATATGCTTTGGTGCCACAAGTGCAGCGCAGAAAATTGGATGATAAGGCTGTCAAATGTATTTTTGTTGGTTATAGTGCTGAAAGCAAAGGTTACAGGTTGTATCATCCGCAAACAAAACGTATTCTGGTTTCTCAGGATGTAGTGTTTGTGGAAGATTCTGTTCAGCCCTTGCTGTCATGTACTAGAGACAGTAATGTAAGCTCACAGGACATTTATGACACTTTGTTGCCTCTTTTCAGTGGTGGAAATACGAATGTAAGTTCCAATGAGGCAAATGTACAGCCTATGGGGGTTTCTGAAAATGTTTTAGATCAGCCTATTACTGATGCAGATGTACATGATGTACTTGATGAGGAAAGGGCTGAAAATGAGCAAGCTAGTGGTATGCCAAAATGGCTGGTGTACACTTTGCGTTACAGTAAATTGGATGCACCTTTGTCTAGTCATACTCGTTCAGGATCTCGCCATGCATCTTATGCATCAGATTGTTATGCTTTGGCTGTGTCTAGCTTACATGATGTTGAGGAGCCTTTGACTTTTGATGAAGCACAAAATTCAGAAATTTGGATGGCTGCCATGCAATCAGAATATGATGCACTTATAGAAAATGACACATGGACTTTATGTGATTTGCCTCCTGGCAAAAAGGCCATTGGTACGAAGTGGGTTTACAAGTTGAAACGCAAGCCGGATGGTGAGATCGATCGCCATAAGGCTCAACTTGTTGCAAAGGGTTATGCACAGCAAAAAGTCATAGATTATGAAGAGAATTTTGCTCCCACTTGTTGTATGACTACTGTGCGTTTTCTATGTGCATTGGTAACTCATTTTGGTTGGGATGTACATCAATCAGACATTGTTACTTCTTTCTTGAATGGTGACATATTTGAGGAAGTTTATGTAACGCAGCCTCGCGGTTTTGTCATAAAAGGACAAGAGGACAAAGTGTGCAAATGTAACAAGGCTTTGTATGGGTTGAAGCAATCTCCTTGTGCTTGGTATGAGAAAGCTGACACTCATTTGGTCAAAACAGGCTTTCGTAACAATCCAACAGAAAGCACATTGTATGTAAAGCGTGAGGGTGATGTACTTCTCATTGTGGTTCTTTATGTTGATGATTTGCTGATCACTGGACCAAATGAGAGACATATTGCTGAATTTAAGGCTGATTTGAATGCTACTTTCAAGATGAAAGATTTGGGGCTGTTGCATCATTATTTGGGTATACAGTTTAAGCAGTGTGATGGTGGTATTGCCTTGTGTCAGAAAAGTTACATAGAGACATTGCTATGTAAGTTTGGACTTGAGGATTGCAAACCTATTGCCACTCCCATGGAAACAGGTTTGAAGTTGAGTCTACATGATGCTGGCGATCCTGCTGATGTCACTCTTTACCAAACTGCTGTTGGCTGCGTCATTTATGTATGCAACACGAGGCCGGATATTCAGTTTGCAGTCTCACAGGTTAGCAGATTTATGGATAGCCCAGGGGGATCATTGCCGCCAGACTTACATGCTTTCTCGGACTCAGATTGGGCTGGTTGTTTTGACACGCGAGTGTCCACAAGTGGTTTTTGTTTCATGCTTGGCAGTTCATGTATATCATGGTTGAGCAAGAAGCAACCTACTGTGGCCACTTCAAGTTGTGAGGCTGAGTATAGGGCACTCTTCACAGCTACGGTTGAGTGTGTATGGCTCAGATGCCTTATGGCTGATTTGGGTGTTGGACAGGACACTGCTACCACTATGTACAGTGACAGTCAGAGCGCATTGGCAGTTGCGAGGAACCCAGGTTTTCATGCTCGCACAAAGCACATTGAGGTGCATTATCACTATTTCAGGGAGAGGCTCTCAGCAGGAGAGATCAGCTTGGCTTATGTGCCAACACTGTTACCATATACATGTGGTAGTGATGTGTGTGAACACACTAGGACCGCCGGGGCATTTTTTCCCTCTTTAGGAGGTTTTTTCCTCCGTGCATTGTATATACGCCCATCACTCTAGGGCTATCTATCTTTCCATTGCACACTAAGTAACACACTCTCTATTGTGTGCGTTGAGCTTCCTTCGTCTTCTCCAAGCTGTGTGTGTTTCTCTACAACCCTAATTCCAACAATTGGTATCAGAGCAGGTCACGTCCTCCCGGGCTTAGTCGCCAGCTGCTCCAGCACACGCCTGCTCACTTTCTCCGATTTCAGTGAGCTTTGGCGAGCGTTCGCAGGTCGACAAAAATTTTGGGCAAGCTCGAAGAGCTTGGTCTGCTCAGAATTTTGATTTGGGCTCATTTCGGCCTCCGTTTCCACTACAGGCAGTACTGCACAGGCTATTTCGTCATTTTGTGCAGATTTTCTGTCAGTGCCATTTTCTGCATAACAGGTGCCTTATAGTCTTCTACGGTTTGTGCTATATAGCACAAGTTGTTCCCGCTCCATTTCTCCTATTTTCGGGCAGTTTTCACATCAGGTGCAGCATTTACCATGGCTGACAACAACAACACAGATGTGTTCAAGATGTTTGCTGCTGAGGATAGGTTGGATGGGGACAACTACCCTATGTGGGCTTATATGATGCAACATGTTCTTGTGTCAAAAGGTGTCTGGAACATTGTGCAGGGCATTGATGTACGTCCTGGTTCTGAAGATGTAGGCGATGTTGAGGATGTTGCAGGTCTTGCTGCAAGGATTGCAGCTGTTAGAGTTGTTTTGCCTACGGCAGAACAAGCTCGTTGGGATGTAATGGATGCGCAGTCTCATGCATTCATTGCGTTGTCTGTGAAGCGCACCATTATTCCTCACATCCGTTCAGCAAAATCTGCAAAACAGGCTTGGGATATTCTAGCAGGTCTTTATGCAAGCCGCAATGATGCTAAAATTGCTTTGCTGCGTAAAGAGCTAGAGTCGAAGATTATGCATGAGGAAGATGATATGGACACTTTCCTTGCTAGTGTCAAGGATATCAATGAGCAACTCATTTCTGCAGGTGAAGTCATTTCGGACAGTTCCCTTGTGCAGACTGTTCTTGATGCCTTACCAGATTCCTACCAGACTTTTGCTAGTACTTGGAGACTGATGACCCAAGGAAATCCTGAAGTTGTCAAGTTTGATGCATTATACACATTGCTGTTGCAGGAGTCACTTTCTAGAAAAAACAGGACTAGGCAGCGTGCAGTTGAACAGGCTTTTATTGCTTCTCAAAGAAAGGGTGGTAACAATAATGCAGCCACTTCTTATGGTTCTGCTGCGAGTGGCAAAAATTCTGTTTCTAATGCTTCTGCTGGCAGCACTTCGTCTGGCAATTCTGGTGAGAAGGGCAAAAAGAAGATGCGTTGCCATTATTGTAAAGCCAATGATCACTTGATCAAGTCGTGTCCTAAGTTGAAGGCCAAAGAGGCTAAGAAGAAAGAGGGTGGTTCCACTGCAAATGCTGGTTCCACTACAAATGCAGCCATTGTTGAGTCTTCTGTGAAAGGAGATTGTGATGCTGATGTTGATGCAGAATGGGCTTTTAGCGCAGAGTGCACTTACAATCCTGCTGTCCATGATGCATGCTTGTCAGTTGCTGCAGATTCACATGTGTGGTATTTCGACAGTGGTGCTACAAAGCACATTACCTCACATCGTGAATTGTTTACCTCTCTCGAGTCTGTCCCTCATGGGAATTCAGCCACTTGTGCCAACAACGCCTCTTATCCAGTTCAGGGAGTTGGAAAGATTGTGCTCACTGCTGCTAATGGCAGTTCCTTCACACTTGTTGATGCACTTTATGTACCTGGGATCAAGAAGAATCTCTTGTCTGTATCCGCACTTGCTAGACTTGGACTTGTAGTCAAATTTGTGGATGACAGATGTACTGTTCATGATCTCAGTTGTGGTGATGAAATTGTTGCATCTGGGCTTTTGTGCCGTGGGCTGTATAAGCTCACTTTGTATGACAAGTGTGGACAAAATTTTGCAAATGCTGTTGCAGATTCAAGGGCTATTTCAGATGCAAAACTTTGGCATGCACGTTTTGGTCATCTGAATTTTGCCAGTTTGCTGCGTTTGCAAAAATCTGATATGGTTGCTTCTTTGCCGCCTCTTGAAGCACCTATCAAACATGTTTGTGAAGGCTGTATTTTGGGTAAAATGCAGCGTTCTATGTTTCCAAAGGATGGTTCAGTTAGGGCCACATGCAGGTTGCAGCTTGTGCATAGTGATGTTTGTGGGCCCATGCAAACTCCGTCCTTGGGCAATTACTTGTACTTCGTGACTTTCATAGATGATTACTCCAGGCATGCATGGGTATTTCCGCTTAAAGCGAAGTCCGAAGTTTTTATGTGCTTCAAACAATTTTTGGCTATGGCTGAAAATGTCTCAAAATGTACTATGGGCACCCTCCGTTCCGATCGAGGGGGGGAGTATATGTCTCATGAATTTAATGCATTTCTGGCTAGTCGTGGGATAAAACACCAATGTACAGTGCCTTATACACCTCAGCAAAATGGTGTTGCTGAGAGGAAAAACAGGTCACTAACGGAAATGGCACGATGTATGGTCAAAAGTCAAGCTTTGCCGCATTCTTTTTGGCTTGAGGCCATCATGTGTGCCACTTATGTACTTAACAGGTGTCCTATGAAAGCTTTGTAGTCTATTACTCCATATGAAGCATGGCATGATAGAAAACCTTCTATTGAGCACATGCGTGTTTTTGGCTGTTTGGCATATGCTTTGGTGCCACAAGTGCAGCGCAGAAAATTGGATGATAAGGCTGTCAAATGTATTTTTGTTGGTTATAGTGCTGAAAGCAAAGGTTACAGGTTGTATCATCCGCAAACAAAACGTATTCTGGTTTCACGGGATGTAGTGTTTGTGGAAGACTCTGTTCAGCCCTTGCTGTCATGTAGTAGAGACAGTAATGTAAGCTCACAGGACATTTATGACACTTTGTTGCCTCTTTTCAGTGGTGGAAATACGAATGTAAGTTCCAATGAGGCAAATGTACAGCCTATGGGGGTTTCTGAAAATGTTTTAGAACAGCCTATCACTGATGCAGATGTACATGATGTACTTGATGAGGAAAGGGCTGAAAATGAGCAGGCTAGAGGTATGCCAAAATGGCTGGTGCACACTTTGCGTGACAGTAAATTGGATGCACCTTTATCTAGTCGTACTCGTTCAGGCTCTCGCCATGCATCTTATGCATTAGATTGTTATGCTTTGGCTGTGTCTAGTTTACATGATGTTGAGGAGCCTCTGTCTTTTGATGAAGCACAAAATTGAGAAAATTGGATTGCTGCCATGAAATCAGAATATGATGCACTTATAGAGAATGACACATGAACTTTATGTGATTTGCCTCCTGGAAAAAAGGCCATTGGTACGAAGTTACCTCCTGGCAAAAAGGCCATTGGTACGAAGTGGGTTTACAAGTTGAAACGCAAGCCGGATGGTGAGATCGATCGCCATAAGGCTCGACTTGTTGCAAAGGGTTATGCACAACAAAAAGGCATAGATTATGAAGAGACTTTTGCTCCCACTTGTCGTATGACTACTGTGCGTTTTCTATGTGCATTGGCAGCTCATTTTGGTTGGGATGTACATCAATCAGACATTGTTACTGCTTTCTTGAATGGTGACATATTTGAGGAAGTTTATGTAACGCAGCCTCGCAGTTTTGTCATAAAAGGACAAGAGGACAAAGTGTGCAAATGTAAAAAGGCTTTGTATGGGTTGAAGCAATCTCCTCGTGCTTGGTATGAGAAAGCTGACACTCATTTGGTTAAACGAGGCTTTCGTAACAGTCCAACAGAAAGCACATTGTATGTAAAGCGTGAGGATGATGTATTTCTCATTGTGGTTCTTTATGTTGATGATTTGCTGATCACTGGACCAAATGAGAGACATATTGCTGAATTTAAGGCTGATTTGAATGCTACTTTCAAGATGAAAGATTTGGGGTTGTTGCATCATTACTTGGGTATACAGTTTAAGCAGTGTGATGGTGGTATTGCCTTGTGTCAGAAAAGTTACATAGAGACATTGCTATGTAAGTTTGGACTTGAGGATTGCAAACCTATTGCCACTCCCATGGAAACAGGTTTGAAGTTGAGTCTACATGATGCTGGCGATCCTGCTGATGTCACTCTTTACCAAACTGCTGTTGGCTGCCTCATTTATGTATGCAACACGAGGCCGGATATTCAGTTTGCAGTCTCACAGGTCAGCAGATTTATGCATAGCCCAGGGTCCAAGCATTGGCAGGCTGTCAAGAGGATTTTCCGCTACCTTAGTGGCACTTTACATCTTGGCTTGTTTTATCCCAAGGGGGGATCATTGCCGCCAGACTTACATGCTTTTTTGGACTCAGATTGGGCTGGTTGTTTTGACACGCGGGTGTCCACAAGTGGTTTTTGTTTCATGCTTGGCAGTTCATGTATATTATGGTTGAGCAAGAAGCAACCTACTGTGGCCACTTCGAGTTGTGAGGCTGAGTACAGGGCAGTCTTCACAGCTACGGTTGAGTGTGTATGGCTCAGACGCCTTATGGCTGACTTGGGTGTTGGACAGGACACTGCCAACACTATCTACACTGACAGTCAGAGCGCATTGGCAGTTGCAAGGAACCCAGTTTTTCATGCTCGCACAAAGCACATTGAGGTGCATTACCACTATGTCAGGGAGAGGCTCTCAGCAGGAGAGATCAGCTTGGCTTATGTGCCAACACAGGACAACCTTGCAGATCTTTTCACAAAGGCATTGTCTCGTGAGAAGCTTGAAGCTTTCCGCAAAGCTTTGGGCTTACTCCCCTTTGTGGACTGATCCTGTCCTCAGGGCATGGCACTTCCCTTTACTCATGTGCCAGCTCTCGTTCACCGCATCACTCTAGGGGGGATTTGTTACCATATACATGTGGTAGTGATGTGTGTGAACACACTAGGACCGCCGGGGCATTTTTTCCCTCTTTAGGAGGTTTTTTCCCCCGTGCATTGTATATACGCCCATCACTCTAGGCCTATCTATCTTTCCATTGCACACTAAGTAACACACTCTCTATTGTGTGCCTTGAGCTTCCTTCGTCTTCTCCAAGCTGTGTGTGTTTCTCTGCAACCCTAATTCCAACAATAGGATAACCTTGTAGATCTTTTCACAAAGGCATTGTCTCGTGAGAAGCTTGAAGCTTTCCGCAAAGCTTTGGGCTTACTCCCCTTTGTGGAGTGATCCTGTCCTCAGGGCATGACACTTCCCTTTAGTCATGTGCCATCTCTCGTTGACCGCATCACTCCAGGGGGGATTTGTTACCATATACATGTGGTAGTGATGTGTGTGAACACACTAGGACCGCCGGGGCATTTTTTCCCTCTTTAGGAGGTTTTTTCCCCTGTGCATTGTATATACACCCATCACTCTAGGGCGATCTATCTTTCCATTGCACACTAAGTAACACACTCTCTATTGTGTGCCTTGAGCTTCCTTTGTCTTCTCCAAGCTGTGTGTGTTTCTCTTCAACCCTAATTCCAACAATATGTAACACACACTCACAATTTTGTGAAGAAAAGAAAGTGTGCAAATGCAAGAAAGATTTATATGGGTTAAAGTTGTCTCCTCGTGCTTGGTATGAGAAAGATGACAGTCATTTGGTTAAACAAGACTTTCATAACAATCCACAACTGAAAGCACTTTATATACATAAAATGCGTGGGTGATACATCTTATTGTCATTTTGTATGTAGATGATTTTCTTATTACTAGTCCGAATGAGACACACATTGCTGAATTCAAGGCTGAATTAAATGCTACTTTCAAGATGAAATACTTGGCGCTTTTACATCATTAATTGGGCATACATTTTAAGTAGTGTGATGGAGGTATTGCTTTGTGCCAAGCAAGATACATAGAGACATTACTATGTAAGTTTGGACTTGAGGACTTCAAACCTATTGCTTCTCCAATGGAAATACTATGAAAGTTAAGTTGTCATAATGTCATTCTTCATCATTGCTATTGAATGCCTATTGTGTATGCAATATGAGGCCAAATTTATGCATATCATGGTTGAGAAAGAAGCAACCTATTGTGACCAATTCTAGTTGTGAGATTGAGTACATGGTAATATTCATAGCTACGGTTAAATGTGTATGACTCGGATGCCTTATGGATTATTTTGGGTGTTGGATAGGACATTTCCAAGATCATATACACTGATAATAAGAGTGCATTGGCATATTGCAAGGAGCCTAATTTTTCATGATCGCACAAAGTACATTGAGGTGAATTAACACTATGTGAGGGAGATACTCTCACCAAGAGATATCTGCTTCGCTTATGTGCCGATACATGAAAACCTTGTAGATTTTCTCACAAAAGCATTGCTCATGAGAAGTTCAAAGATTTGAGCTTGCTTCCCTTTGTGGATTGATCATGTACTTAGGGCATGGTGCTTGCCTATACTCTATGTCCCAGCTCTCGTTTCACTGCGTCACTCCTAGTGGGCGTTTATTATCACATATGTGCTAGTGATATGTGTGAGCACACTTAGGACCACCGGGGAACTTTTTCCCTCACTAGGAGGTTTTTCACCTTGCACATTATATACATCTATCACTCTAGGGCTCACTTATCTTTCTATTTGTGCACTAAGCATTACACTCTTTGTTGTGTGCCTTGAGATTTTTCATCTTCTCCAAGCTGTGTGTGCATCCTTGCAACCCTAATTCCAACAACTTCAATCTTGATGTTCATCCACATCCAAATATCCTGTAGATAGTTTACCAAAGTATTAAGAAATTTGGGGATGACATGTCCATGATGCCTACACTGAAATCACTAAGATGAGTGTGTTGTGGACGTGATCGTGCATTATCGTGCTGAGATTGAGGATATGAACTTACATTAAAAAAGGTAGATCATGATTGGATGATATACAAAATCAAAGAGATAAGTGAGTGCAATTAGCAATTCATATGGCTATGTGAGGATCAACAAAAATATATGGAGTCATAAAGGCTTGCACCTATTTTGTTAGAGCTTAAATCTTCTTTTCAACATTGTGAGCAAAAGAAATTACCTCATATGAGTATGTTCAACTCAGCTTATATACCTTCTTCAAGTCCATCGACGTATTTTGGTTGAAGCGTAACTCCTCAAAGATTCTTAAATTCAAAAAACATGATTGACATCTCTCTTTATACAAGATATGAGTTCAAAGCACCTTTCTTGTAAAACATTGGGAAAACTCCTACAATGTGAGGTGCCAACAGTAGCGAATGTTGCCTTTGAATGCCTCTGGTTTTCCAATGTCTATGTCATGGTAACTGCCATGGCTATAAGGATTAGGAGTTGGCTTCGAAGGCACCATATGTTGTTGGTGGTTGAAAGAACGATACAGATAGATAGATAGATAGATAGATAGATATAGATATATATATATATATATATATATATATATATATATATATATATATATATATATATATATATATATATATATATATATATATATATATATATATATATATATATAGAGAGAGAGAGAGAGAGAGAGAGAGAGAGAGAGAGAGAGAGAGGTTTCTATGCCTTCTTTCTTTTTTTTCATGTGTGCTCTAATATCACCATTACTTTGCACAATGATATGTAGATGTCGAAAGATTATACACGAAGATGGCTTGCATAGAAAGGTAGAGCAATGAAATCCTTCTTTACTTTCTATGCAAGCCATCTTATTCAAACATGGATTTTATTGATGTGAACAGATTGCACATCGACTACTGTTTTGCATCAAACGAATAAGACAGATGAAGTGATAATAATGACCACATGTCAACGTATAGTATCCACTCCATCCATCAAAATTCTTGTAGCAAACTGGACATTGGGAAGATGAAGATGCATCCAAAGTAGACAAGGGGACCAAATTTGGATGCAAGACAAGGTGACTGATGTGTGTCCCTTGTACAGACAGAGGATTCAGTCGCTGTGTCAGATTCTGAACGTCTTGGCTTAAGCGGTGAATACTTTTGTCCATTCGGACCTGTGAGGGTTGGGGTGTTTGGGTGGCTATAGAAAGCCGTGTCATTTTTGCATCTTTCTCTGCCAACTGTGTTGTGTAAATATCTTTCTCTCTCTTTAACTATAGGTCGGTGCCTTCAACTATCAATGCTAGCTCATCTCGGGTGAAAGTGACACAACTCTCCTGGATATCATGGGTGGCAACAATTGTCTCCTTCGACAAAAAGTCTACTGGTCGCTGTTGCATAAAATGAACGTATAACATTTTTGCAAATATAATGCATAATCTGCATTGTGCAGTGGATGGCCATAAAATTCCAAGTAGATCCTTTCAGGGTTTTCTTTGATCGCTTTGTGGAGGCAGTTCAATACCTTCCACCTTCCTTTATTTATCTCCGCGTCCTCACATGGCCATATTGTTTTGATCATGTCCTTGGTCACTTCTTTATTGATCTCTTTTCATTGCATGTGGTTTGTGTTAGGAAATAAGACGTAGCTAAATAGATAATTGAGTAGATTACTTAATGGAGAGAGACAGATTTATATACACGAGATTATAGAGTAGAGAGAGAGAGAGAGAGAGAGAGAGAGAGAGAGAGAGAGAGAGAGAGAGAGAGAGAGAGAGAGAGAGAGAGAGAGTACACACGATATACCTGGTTCGCCCAATGTGGGCTACGTCCACGGGAAAGCAGCCACTCAATGGCTTTAGTACTTCAAAACAAGAAGTAGTTTACAAAGGGATTATACCCTTAATGGAGCTCCCGCCTTGCTTCACTCTCACCACCTCACACTCACCTTGTTGCATCAACTTCACACTATGAAATGTGTGTAGAAATGGCCTCCTTTTATAGGCCAAAAGGACTGCCCTCTCTTATGAGAGACAGCCATGTGTAGCCGCCCTTGTGCGAATAAGTCCAAATCGGACCCTCCAATCCGCCCATGTGTGGCCGCCCTTGAGAAGACAAGTCCGCTTTTGAATTCGGCCACCGGCCACCGGCCATTGACTTCCGACCACCGGCCATCGGCCATTGACTACCGGCCACCGGCCAATCGACCGGTTGTTTTCCGACCACTTTCTGGCCGCCGTCCGGCCATAATATTCCGGCGAAAAAAAAGTCTCGGGGGCCTCCGCCCTCGAGGCCTTTAAAGTTGCCCCTGATTCTTGTCCGTGAAAATTTTGGTTTCCGGTGAGTGATTTTCCTTCACGCACGATGGCTTCTCCTCATAATGAGGGCCTTACAAATGTGCGCTTTTACCACACAAAATTACAAGGGTAAATCAGGCTCCATACTTAACAATCTCCCACTTGGAGACTGATCTCCAAACCAAACCTGTGACTACTTTCCATTCTGGCTTCTTATCCTTGAATGCCGATTGAAGATGAGCAAAAGCTCAACTTCTCCTTGTTGACCACCTTTGTAAACATGTCTGCAGGATTTTCACTTGTATGCACCTTTCCTAGCTTTAGTTGTCCCTCTTCCAAAAGAGTGCGTATGAAGTGATATCTCACCTCAATGTGCTTTGTCCTTGAATGAAAGGCTGAGTTCTTCGCAAGATGGATAGCGCTTTGGCTATCACTGTACAAGACACAATTGTCTTGTTTGAATCCAAGCTCTTTTAAGAATCTGTGAAGCCACAAAATTTCTTTGCTTGCCTCCGTCATTGCTACATACTCTGCTTCTGTGGTAGAAAGTGAGACCACCTTTTGTAGCTTTGAAGCCCATCTTATTGTTGTGCCTCCAACCGTGAAGCCATAGCCCGTAGTGCTCCTTCGAGTATCTTTGTCACCTACCATATTTGCATCAGCATACCCTTGAAGAAAAATATCAGTTCCTCCAAAATACAAAGAATTTGTTGTTGTCCCTTTTAGATACCTAAGTATCCACTTCACAGCTTGCCAATGTTCTTTGCATGGGTTTTCCATGAACCTACTCACAACTCCCACTGCATGTGCAATGTCTGGCCTTGTCCAGACCATAGCATACATTAGAGAACCTACCGCTGCAGCATATGGAACTTTAGACATATAGGCTATCTCCTCTTGTGTCTTTGGACACATATCCTTCGTTAGTTTAAAATGACCAGCCAAAGGTGTAGAAACTGGTTTTGCATTTTGCATTGCAAACCTTTCTAGTACCTTCTTGATGTAATCTTCTTGAGATAGCTTTATTGTCTTCTTCGTCCTGTCCCTTGATATTTTCATACCAAGTATCCTCTTTGCAGCACCTAAATCTTTCATTGAAAAAGATTTGGACAGCTCCTCTTTTAGGTCTTTGATGTCCTGCATGTTAGCACTTGCAATCAACATGTCATCAACATACAACATTAGGATGATGAATTTCCCATCTCCCAAATTCTCCGTGTAGACGCAGTGATCCGAGTTGCATCTTGTGAATCCATGATCCAACATTCATCGATCAAACTTCAAGTACCATTGTCTTGATGCTTGCTTTAAACCATACAAGCTCTTCTTTAATCTGCAAACCATTTTCTCCTTACCTTTTACTTCATACCCCTTTGGTTGAAGCATGTAGATTTCCTCCTCTAAGTCACTGTGAGGGAATGCCGTATTTACATCCATTTGCTCGAGATTTAGATCATGAGCAGCCACAAGGCTTAAGACAAGCCTAATTGAGTTCATTTTTACAACAGGAGAAAATATTTCATTGAAGTCAATACCTTTCTTTTGAGAAAAACCTTTTACCACAAGCCTAGACTTGTACCTTTTCTTCCCACCTTCTTCTTCCTTTAGCTTGTACACCCATTTGTTTTGAAGTGCCCGCTTACCTTTAGGCAACTCAACCAACTCCCATGTTTGGTTGCGATGTAGTGAGTCCATCTCCACTTGCATGCTCTTCGTCCATTCTTCTTTGGATTCATGTTGCATAGCTTCTTCATATGATTCCGGCTCTCCAGAATCTGAGATCAAGAGATGGTTGAAGGAAGGAACAAACCTTTCTGGAGGTCTACTTGCTCTTGTAGATCTTCGGGGAATAGGTTGAGGCTCCTCATTTGGTTGACGTTGTTGCACATTGTCACCATTTGCAGTCCTTGAGTCTTCACCGTCCTCAAGCTCCATGTACTCATCACCTGTTTCTTTTGTTTGTTTTCTTTCCAAGTAATCTTTGTACATATTTTGTTCATTAAAAATTACATCCCTACTCCTTAAGATTTTACCATCTTCAGGATTCCATAGGCGATACCCAAAGTCTCCTTCTCCATAGCCAATGAAGAAACACTTTTTGGACTTTGCATCTAACTTTGATCTTAGGCTTCTATCTATGTGCATGAAAGCCTCACACCCAAACACTTTGAGAAATGCATAATTCACCGGTTTACCTGTCCATGCCTCTTCTGGAACTCCCCCATCCAATGCCGTTGAGGGTGATTGATTGATTAAGTACACAGACGTACTTACAGCTTCTGCCCAAAGCTCAAGCGGTAGGCTTGCATGTAGCCGCATGCTTCGTGCTCGTTCCATGATTGTCCTGTTCATCCTTTCCGAAATCCCATTTTGTTGAGGTGTCCTTGGGGTTGTCCTTTGCCTCCGAATGCCATTGCTAACATAAAAGCTTTCAAAAGCTTGGCTGCAATATTCGCCTCCATTGTCGAATCTGAGGCATTTAACCTTGGTACCTGTTTCATTCTCCACAAAGGCTTTCCACCTTTGAAATATGGAAAATACATCGGATTTATTCTTCATGACATAAACCCATGTTTTTCTAGTCGCATCATCTATGAATGTTACATAGTACAATGAGCCACCAAGTGATGGTGTACTTGCAGGACCCCAAACATCAGAATGAACCAACTTAAGTTTTTTATTTTTTCTTTCATTTCCCGATTTTTGAAATTTTACCCTCTTTTGTTTACCATAAACACAATCTTCACAGAACTCTAAGTCCACTTCTTTCAAACCTGGTATAAGCTTCTTTGTTTGAAGGATTTGCATTCCTTTGGCACTCATATGCCCAAGTCGGTAGTGCCACACCGCACTGTCAACTTCTGTAGTTGCTGCACAAGATGAAGGTTGCGTGCTAACAGTACACAAGTAAAGTGTACCGACTTTTTCACCCTTGGCAACCACCAAAGATCCCTTTGAGATCTTCCACCATTTGTTTCCGAATGCAATGTTGTGACCTTCATCGTCCAATTGTCCTGTAGAGATCAAATTTTTGCGAAGAGAAGGAACATGCCTAACATCTTTAAGATTCCATTCATTTCCGTTAGCAGTTTTGACAGAAACTGTACCTTTGCCGACAATCTCACAAGATTCATCATCTCCCAAGTATACATACCCAAAATTACCTTTGGTGTAGTCTTGGAAATGTTGCTTGTGTGGTGTCGCATGGAATGAAGCCCCGGAATCTACTATCCAGGAATTAGACACATTGTCTAATGAGAGAATTAGAGCATCTTGCTCTATTTTACCTGCCACATTGGCCTCCGATATTGGCTTGTTGTCTTGAGACTCTGTCTCCTTCTTCTTCTTGGACCAGCAATCCTTCTTGACGTGGCCCTTCTTGCCGCAGTTCCAACATTCAAGAACTGACTTTGTGCGTGACTTTCTCCGCCTTGAGCGATCACCACCCTTTTGGTTTTTGAACCTCTCCTTAAGCCTTCCTCTTGTTTCCATTGATAATGCAGCACTTGATGATTCTCCTGTGCTTCTCCTTCGCATTTCCTCGCTTAGGAGAACACCCACAACATCATCAAAATTAAGAGTATTTGTGCCAGAGATAGAATTACTTACAGCCATCACAAGGCTATCCCAACTATCCGGTAGAGATGATAGTATAAGGAGGGCTCGCACTTCGTCATCGAAATTGATTTTCACTGATCGAAGTTGACTTATGTTTGTGTTAAAGTCATTTAGGTGTTCTGCAACTGAACCATTCTCTGCCATCTTTAGATTGAACAAGCGCTTCATAAGAAATACCTTATTGGATGCCGATGGTTTCTCGTAGAAGTTGTCAAGTGACTTCATCAAGTCCTCCGTGGTCTTCATCTCCGAAACATTGAAGGCCACTGTTGACGCCAAGCTTAACCGGATTGTTCCCAGTGCCTTTCGATCAAGGACAATCCATGCTTCATCTGCCATTGTTGCGGGCTTCTTCGCAAGACCGCCTATGGGCAAATAGAGGTCCTTCTGGTAGAGATAGTCTTCAATCTGCATCTTCTAATGTTGGTATTTTTTGCCGTTGAACTTCTCAATCTTGAGGAATCCTTTCCTTGAGATAATTTAGCTACGAGGAAACCTTGTTCTGATACCAATTGTTAGGAAATAAGACGTAGCTAAATAGATTTTGAGTAGATTACTTAATGGAGAGAGACAGATTTATATACACGAGATTATAGAGTAGAGAGAGAGAGAGAGTACACATGATATACGTGGTTCACCCAATGTGGGCTACGTCCACGGGAAAGCAGCCACTCAATGGCTTTAGTACTTCAAAACAAGAAGTAGTTTACAAAGGGATTATACCCTTAATGGAGCTCCCGCCTTGCTTCACTCTCACCACCTCACACTCACCTTGTTGCATCAACTTCACACTATGAAATGTGTGTAGAAATGGACTCCTTTTATAGGCCAAAAGGACTGCCCTCTCTTATGAGAGACAGCCATGTGTAGCCGCCCTTGTGCGAATAAGTCCAAATCGGACCCTCCAATCCGCCCATGTGTGGCCGCCCTTGAGAAGACAAGTCTGCTTTTGAATTCGGCCACCGGCCACCGGCCATTGACTTCCGACCACCGGCCATCGGCCATTGACTTCCGACCACCGGCCATCGGCCATTGACTACCGGCCACCGGCCAACGGACCGGTTGTTTTCCGACCACTTTCCGGCCGCCGTCCGGCCATAATAATCCGGCGAAAAAAAAGTCTCGGGGGCCTCCGCCCCCGAAGGCCTTTAAAGTTGCCCCTGATTCTTGTCCGTGAAAATTTTGGTTTTCGGTGAGTGATTTTCCTTCACGCACGATGGCTTCTCCTCATAATGGGGGCCTTACAAATGTGCGCTTTTACCACACAAAATTACAAGGGTAAATCAGGCTCCATACTTAACAGTTTGGATTTGCCCATTTTGAAAGTCGTTGAGCAGTGCGCGTCGCTTATTGTGCCGACATACCGTGCGCTAGTGACTTCATGCACTAAAATGCATCAACAACCGCTTGTTGTTGATCATTAGGCACTGATTGGGTACCACAAACTTGTTCTTCATTGGGCATTTTATCTTAGAGCTGTAATGGATCAATAGACAAGTATTCAATATCATTGACAAAAATATATTCTCACGATTCAACAGTCTCACAAATACACAAAGTAGATCCGCTGTCTCATCCACTACATAAGACGTTGCAGGCCGACTAAATCAAATGACAATTGATGCAACTAAACAAAATCACAACTAACAGAACCAATTGAACCACAAGACAAATTTGAATTATTATGGATAACACAATAAATTTGAAATGAGAAAAAAAATTGATCCGATTAAAATACAAGACAATTGATCCGATTGAAATACAAGACATGACTCAATGAGGTGAACCACCCCAAACCAAATAATACACTTCAATACGAATGAAATACCTCTGACAACAAGACAAATGTATATCAAAAAAATATTTAGGCTGGATAAAACGATGGCGCAAGTTCAACAAGTGATTGTTGGACAAGATTAGGCTTTGTCTTTAAATGTTCTTTGAAATATATCAAAACATCAGATGCATTTCTTCTATTTTTCCGCTCTCTTAACTTCATCCAACAATCGACTTTAATCTGAATGGCCCTCATAACATCTTGGTTGGGGTAATAAAAATACTTCTTCTGGGAAATAAACTTTCTTGGCAGCACTCCAAAAATCTATTGACATGTCGAATAGATAACCTAATGCATAAATGTTGCTCGATTTTGTGTACGCATCTGTGAACCGTCGATCGTATAGTTCTGGAGCAATCCACAGTCGCATTGCAATCTCTCCTTCCCTTGCTGTCTGTGCCTCCAAAACTACACGGTCTGATTGTCCGCTTGGATACAAATAATTATTTGACCACCGCTTAGTTGGCATTCTAAGCATCATTCCCCAATCAATGATGCCAACACGGGGTTTATTTGCGTGAGTAATGTCCCACATTATATTGAACGGGTGCAGGTTGCTGTGCACTATACCAACCAAGTGAGCAACGGCAACGACATCAATTAAGGCGTGACAGATTGTTGACATCTGCTCAATCACTACTTTGATCCGCACTGTCTCTATCTCTGGTAAGTGCTGAGTTGTTGGTGGCAATGACCTCCAGCCATGTTGTAGCCTGTGCATGTGGTGTTTGGCGCTCTATGGGCGAATGGCAAGCCGCACATCACGCCCCCCAAGGTGCCCCCATTGTAGTATGGAAATATTGTGATCCAGGGAGCTTCGGTGGTAAAGCCAATGTATCTTACAATGGAGGGGTGAACTGTTTGCATTCCTTGCTGTTTCCGGAAGCTATCAAATATTGTCTCACTCCCTCCCTTGTAGAATTTTCCCACATATGTAATGTGGTCTAGAAAGAAAGAGATGCCTTTGATGGTGTACAATGTGCACACACAAAAAGAGCATGCTCCAACCCTTGTAACTTCTACCAAGGCCTCGTGGGGGATGCCAATTAGATGAGCACACTTGGCATTCAAAGCCGTGCACATGATTATGCCAGTGCCGCTAGCATCTGATGGCCATCCACAGCTCCTTGTGCATCTTGGGCCATCTTCAATCTCTTGGGTAAGGAAGCTTGGTCCTGAACCTTCATCCGCTTCATCTTGACCTTCTGTTCCTCCCATAATTTTTCCCAGAGCTCTAATTTTGTCATATCATAGGCAGAAGGGATATCTTCCTTTAAGTCTCTGCAACAGACTTTCATATTACCCATCACTGTCCTAACCTTGTGGTGGGGGTCAAATTCTCGAATTCCTGCTGGAATCAGCAACTCATATTGGCCTTCACCTCGCAGCCTACACTCTGTGTTCTCCCATATAGCGCTAGTGAGGTCTTTGATGAAGACGTCACTTTCACTAATCTGCTTTATGCGACAATCTGCACGTGATGATATTGCCAAAATACAGAATGGCATGCATAATACTTTTCTTTTGATCTGGTGTCATTTTAGCATTGGACAATAAAAAACAACATATAAAATACAAATCCATGGTTGCACACTGCACTAACACTCTCACACTAGTTGAAACAAACCATAACCATGACTTGAAGACTTTAAGAAATGTGCACGAATATATTGATAAACATTGGAAACAATTTTGAATTTAAAATGCAATGTTTAGAGTAATTTATAAGAACTTCATCCAGATCAAACAATACATGTTAAAAATCTGAAACATTTCAGCATATTGTGAATTTTTAACTTATATTTTTCACCGTGCACTCTCACACTAGTTCAAACAAAGCATACACTGACTTAAAGACTTCAAAAAATTGTGCAAGATTATATTTATTCAAGTTGATAATCATTTTGACTTTAAAATGGTATGTTTACTCGTGTAAAATGCAATAAAAATAAGTCACTCCTAATAAAATTGTCCAGATCTAACAGAACATGTTAAAAACCCAAAACAATTCAAAATTTTCTGATAGAACACAATACACGAGTTTATATTTTGCACGTTATCACGGTTTGCTTCAAAAATAAAGCCTCTTGGAAGATACATGCATCGTAATGTACATTTTGTCAATTTTATTTTAGCTCATTTAAAACATTGAAACTATACAAACTGGGCTAGGAAATTGCAAAGAACATCTTGCTCTTTAAAACATAAAAATGAATATTTAACATGCAAATTGTGTGCATCTACTTTTTTACATAGAATCTATGTAAATGTAGCATTTTAAATAGCGATGATGATTGATGAATAAAGCATTCTTTTGAATATGATTAGCTAGTATATATTTTCATAAGAACACTTAAAAACAACAATATCAAACAATTCAAACATTCGTATATGAAATACTCTTCACGGTTGCGTTACCAACCAAGTATTTCATATACTTAATACTTAAAAAAATGAAATGTACACACACATACAAATTTTATGGTGTTCGTACGGTCGGGTTAATGACCTAATTGCCACATTTATGTAAAAATATATTCTTCTAACAAACAATACTCAAGCCACGTTATCAATCGATGAGTGCCGCCCGAATCTAGGAGAAATAACGGCTTGCATACAAGCATCATATAGCCGCGTTACCGATCGATGCCCATATGTTTCTTTGGAAAGGGAAAGGGAATTTGAATCACCATAAGGATACTAGAATCGCCGCGTTACCGACGTAGTACCCAGATAGTAAGCCAATACTTACCACAATGACACCATCTTCCCCGCGTCACCGAGGTGATGCCCCTGTGGTAAGCACTGTTCCGTAGAACAACTTACACACACACTCTCATTGTGTGGTAAGGTACCTTATGACTGCCGTGCACTACGACAAAAGGCACGCTACCACACAACGCATACACACACAACAACACATACCCGAGTCGTGTGGTCAAGTACTTCGCTATTGCCGTGCACTGCGATACAGAGCATGCTCCCACACGACCCCCCTCTCCCTCTCTCCCGTCGATGTACCTGTGAAGTCGGTCTCATGTCTCTCTCTCTCTCTCTCTCTCTTTCACACACACACACACACACACACACACACAAAAGATGGCTTAAGGAATAACACCTAGCGGGCCTGACCAGGGCCCTATATATATTATTTTGCAGCCTTGTCAGGCTTCTTGGTTTTCTCAACGGGCCTGCAGGGAAAATTAAAATTCCCGACGGGCTTTTTGTGGGTTTTCATGTTGCTCTTTATCAGCTTCTTTGTGATCATGTTAAGTGTGATTATGTAAATGTGTCAATAAGACCTTGTGATCATACAAAATTTGTGGTAATTACGTAAATATTAAATCCTTGCCTGTAAAGTCTGTATTTGCTAGTGTTGGTCTGGATCTTCTTATGATTTTGTTATGCCATGGCTCATGTTGAGCATGGCTACCTATGTAATTCTCTTTGATATATAATATATCTACAACTCATGATTGTGAGTACTGCACAACAAAAAACAAGTGATAAAATCACAAGGCCTTCCTATACATGAAACAAATGAAGAACATGAAAGTGAAGCAAAAAAGTACAAGGATGGTAATCATATTGTTCCATAGAGAATGTGATTCACAGATTACATCATAGAATGTTGACCACGATGAAGGACTGAAGAGCATCAAAGTTGCATTTCGATAGGATAAAGGCATGCATATTATATGCAATCATGGTTTCTTTTTGTGGAGAGGATGAGGGAAGGGAGAGATGAAGGGAGGAAGGGATGGAGGGGGGAGGGAGTGATTAGGAATCATCTAGGAATCATAAGATGTGTGGATGAATGGTCCGACCAAAAGCACAACCGTGTGCCCACTATGCATGATGCAAGGGGATTGTTAATCCAAATATGATTGAGTTTTGAGTTGTACACAATGGTTACATCATGAAATTTTTGTGTGTAGCTATGTGACTGGAGCTCTTCTTCCAACTAATGATATTGATTGTTTATGGGCTTATTGTCTACATTAAAGTCTCCCATGATTTCACTCATTCGTCTAGGATGGGACTGTTGTAGCAAGGTACGGAGTTGTGATTCCAACGAGGTTGAAGATGTTTTTGGAGATTTGTAGACGCATATGATTTCCTAGTCAAGGTGTTCATGGATGCCTAAGATAACTTGAATGATTTCTATTCCTGAAGCTAGCAGTGTGTTTTGCAGAGTGCAACTTTATGCAAGCCTTGTAGTAGATTGAAACACCAATTTTGATGTGGTGATGGACATGATTAAACTCTGGTGCAAGATCATTGGAAGGATTTCTTTGCTTTGTTTCTTGAAGGCACAAAATGTTAGAACTTGGAAAATTCAAATCCTCTTTGATATGATAGAGATAGTTTTGACTAGAAACGATGTTCAACAATTGAATGATATGATGTGTGTGTTTGTATGCGAATGGAAATTTTATCAAGTATTCCCATTCGGCTTCATTGCTAAGGCGATCAAGCTCATCAAGCTTATCATTGCTAAGGCGATCAAGCTCATCAAGCACAACCTTGTCGACTTTGATTTGAGCTGGTTGGATTGGATTGAGAATGTGGAGGTTTGATGGATCTTTCATGCAAGAAAGAGCTATGTAAACTAATCCATGTGAGTTTATTAATGTTGGATTAAAGGCTACTATGCTCATTGTCAAGCCTTGTGATCTATGGATAGTGAGTGCATTCGCTGTTGCCTGGATTGAAAATTGGGTTCGAGACACCGTGTTTAATGCATTTTTACCAACCTGAAATTCTATTGTTGTTTGAAAAATTGGTGTTCATTGGTAGCCAATGGGAAGCGTATTAAGGCATTGGTTTACACGTCGTTGTTGGAAGCCTCCTGAGCGGTCAAAAAAATCTATCCATGCAATGGGGGATGCAACTCTGCTTTCTACAAGTTTTAGAAATTCCATTTGCGTCATTCACAAGACCATCAAAAATATTGATATTCACACCACAAATCTCAACAATCATTCCTGCTTTAAGCTCCAAGGTTGAGGCCAAGCCTGCAGTGTTTTGTGGGTTGTTTGGCATTACAAGGTTTTTTGTGGAAGTTTTATGATGGTTGTCCCTTGCATGGATGATGTATGTGTGAGCAAGAAATTCCTAAAAAACAAGGCTGTTATGTGAGTCCTTCAAGTTATTGATGAAGTATAAATGGGGTGTTATCAATTTGTCAAAGGTTTTATTGCTATGGTTGGTATTCAAGAGCAACAAATCCTCGCTTGTGTGTTTTGCTTTGCGTACTCTATTGAGAATAGCAATGAAGTCATTGTTTAATTGATGCATTGTTTTTGTAAGCTCATGGAATTTTATATGGGTGTGCCAAAACGGAGGCGAGACCAACCGCACAGAATCTCGTGGCTCGCTAAATATCCAACGGTCTCAAACCGGGCTTGCTTGACATAAGTCACCGTAGAAAATGACATCCAGACCACCAAATGGCTCTATGTGATTGTGCTTAATTGATCACAGCCTTGTGTCTATGATATGCTAGAGTCTAAATTCATATGCCATATCCCAAAAAAGTAAACCTTGATAGCAGTGCGATAAACTACGCGCCTTTGAATGCAGTAATCTGTCCCGCCTTGTCAATAGTGAACCAACCAGCCTTTTTGAAGGCGAGGAGCGAAGATTTTAAATCCACCAAGCTTTGCTAAAAAAGATGCAAGAACAGATGAGAAAATCCAAGAACAGAATCAACCACGGCTCCTTGAAAAATAACAAAAACATGCTCTTAGTCTTGGGGATATAATTTGGCAGGAAACAGTGGCTGCTTAGTGATTGTAGATGTCTTCCACAAGAGTAACAAAATGGGTTGCTAGATTGCCGACTCACAGTCAAACCTTTGCACACACCACATGAAAACTCCACATCCAAGCTATCCACACTGACAATCTCTAACGTTCCAAACACCTAGGAATTCAGCAATGACCAATAAGTAAATATAGATACATTCTTGATGTAAATGCGCATACACAACAATTACCTTCTTCCCAAAGCCTAAGTTTGAGACTTGCTTAAGCAAGTATTCTTGGAAGACACCAGCCAAAGAGGAAGGGAGCGGGCATGGTAACCCTCGTGGCTCACGGACACCCTATTGCCTACGACGGACACCGTAACCGTATTATTTATTTAAGTAGAGTCAGGCACCGGGCTTGTCGGTCCAAAGGGAAAGGTAGAGTGATCGCCGATGAGAGGCGCACTCTAACACGAACATGCTAGGGTTAGTTGGCTAAGCATGGGCGCCCAAGTGTGAATGGGGTGAGCTCACATAAAAGCCAATTAAACCTAAAATTGAGTCATTCTCTCATTGTGCAATAGAAGCTGCTCTTGCTCCATCTCCACCTTCTCCTTCACCATCTCCTTGTGTGTGTGCGTGTGTGTGTGTGTGTGTGTGTGTGTGAGAGAGAGAGAGAGAGAGAGAGAGAGAGAGAGAGAGAGAGAGAGAGAGAGAGAGAGAGAGAGTGATCGAGCGTTGCGGCGGCACGACGGCGGCGAGGCGGTTGAGCGCGGCATAGCGGCGTCTCCCTCTTCTTCGCGGCGCGGGAATCCTTCATTCGCAACTAGGTAGGAAGGTGAGTGACACACCGTTCTTCCTTGTGAGCTTGTCTGTTGTATGACTGTGTGCTAGGAACCTTTGTGGCTCGCACATGGCGCGTAGCAAGTCCCTAGCCTTGACATTTTTGGCACCTTGACAAAGTAAACCGTAACATGGAACCAAATGAAAACCGAATAAGAGAAAACCATAAAGAGCCTCTGAAAACACCACAAGTGTTTCCAAATCCAATCCAAGACCCCCAAGATAAACCGCAGGGGCAAAAAGGGAAGAATCGTAACAAGAAGATTGGGACGTACCCAAACCCAGTAGACGAGATTGAGCAGGTGAAACATCTAAGAGGTTTAGTGGAGGAGACTCAAAGGAAACTAGAACCAGAACCCATGCATGTCAAAATTCATGACACAGTGTTTCCCACGCAAGTTCATCCACCCCACATGAACCATAGACCGTTAGCCATATCTATTATGATCCAAGAAGGGAGTGAGGACGGGACATCAGAAAGTGAGCATACACCCTTCTTGTTGGAAAGGATGTTTAACGAAGGAATACCTGATCCCATTGAGGAATATGAGATTCCATCCTCACTAGTTCCTAGTCAAGGACCTACACCCTGCAAAATGCCAATGAATGTTGCCAAACTAGTGGACTTCATGTCTTCTGAGGTCCAAACCACGATCATAGCAAAGGTGTATGGAGATCTTGAGTTATTCCTTGCACTTCGAGCATTCCTTAACGGAGAGCTACGAACGGGATTACCGCAGTTTGCGCAACCAAATAGGCCTGAATCGATTATGATTGATGAGGAAAATCATGTGCAATCACTTGACTTAGATGGACACGAGTCTGTGATCGAGGTACCCATTAACAAATTAGGGCAGTATTTTGAAGGCGACGAGTCTAATGCGACCCTACCCGTCACTACCAAGGGATTAACTATAAAGGGAATTCTTGATGGTGGTGCGGGAGTTATCATCATTACAAAAGATTGTTGGGAATCCATGGGAAAACCCCGCCTCAGTATTACTAACATTGTGGTAAGGATGGCAAATGGTACCATAGCCAAACCTATGGGGATGCTCAAGGATCTTAAGATCAAAGTTCTAGGACACAAGGTA
This sequence comes from Adiantum capillus-veneris, assembly GCF_014529385.1. Taxonomy (NCBI): domain Eukaryota; kingdom Viridiplantae; phylum Streptophyta; class Polypodiopsida; order Polypodiales; family Pteridaceae; genus Adiantum; species Adiantum capillus-veneris. The sequence continues at coordinate 7,047,136 of NC_140952.1, read as the reverse complement.
CGACATACGTTCATTGTAATGGATTTCTCTAAACACCTTATGTCATATGAAATGATTTTAGGACGACCATTCATGAGGGAAGCACAAATGGTTCATGATTGGTCTAAAAATCATGTCTATTTGCAATTCCAAGACTCTGTCCTTAGAGTGGATTTGGTGACTGGTAAGGTACACCCCTTAGGGAGTAAAACCATTATTGATCATCGCTCTGACACCACAGTTCACTCGGCCCCACTACAATATTGTTACACTTGTAAGAAGGATACAGACATTGGCCAAGATTCTCCTTACATGGATGTGTTACCGGGTATGACGGAATCAGACAACGTAGACTGGGTACACCTAGCTGCAACCATAGATACCTGGGGAAATAGAGGAACCACTTGGGTCACACCAGAGGGGGAAGAGGTACCACAAATTGCACCTCTGAACATGATAAGTGCCATACATGAATCTTCTAAGGGCAAGGCAATTGTGGACCAATCTGACAGTGACACCGATAGCTCAATAGAAGACTTTAACCAACACGACTCAGAAACTGACTTGCAGAGTGAAACGGATTCTGAATCTCATGAATTAAAGAGTGGAGCAAGTTCAGAGTCAAAACATTCGGAAGGACCGAGCACATCAACCCATGATAGCTCCTCCGAGAGTGAAGAGGACACCAACGAGGACTCCTTTAGTGAGCCAGATCTAAATGCAAATCAAAAGCAGGTCTCAAATAAGAAAAAGAAAAACTTTAAGAGGCGTCGATATCGAGCCAATGCACGTGCTAGGATAAAAAAGAAGAGATCCTCAGCAGAATGGCTCAGTTATATAGGAGCATGTGATGCTCATTGAAAATTGGTAGACGATTGGGGTGAATATCTCCAAAATGTTATGTGGTGTAGACCACGACCCCATGACATAGCCCAATTAGAGATCATAGACAAGCCAAAGTTGAGCCGCACTGCAAGGAGGCGTCAAAACCAAGAGTTAGCTCGACAACACAAGAAACCAGAAATAGAAGCACAGACCAAAGCACAACCAGAATCCACAGACTTGCATCCTGCACCAGAACATTTCAAATCTTACACCACAGGGGAAGCAAAGGTTGTGTACACAAAAGCCCAAAGAATACCTATCGATGGGAATAATGGAATCTATGATGGTCCGGCAATAGTTAAAGAAATAGAATTAGCCGACCCCGATGAAGAATCAAAACCTGTTTTTATTGCCCAAGACCTCACAGAAGTTGAAGAGGCGGTCCTCAAAGAGCTTCTCAAGGAATTCAAGGACGTATTCGCTTGGACATACCATGATATGAAAGGTGTTCCACCTTCTGTGGTCCAACATACAATCCCTATGATTAGCACTGCGAAGCCCGTACAACAAAGACCCTACCCGATGAATCCTAAGTACGCAAAGATCATTCAAGAAGAACTAGAAAAGCTTATCAAATGTGGGTTCATATATCCTATTGAACACTCTGAATGGGTGTCTCCAATAGTTATCATGCCAAAAAAGAATGGGAAACTCAGGGTGTGCGTGGACCTCAAAAAAGTTAATGCAGCTACTAGAAGAGACCATTACCCCCTACCATATTCCGAACATGTACTCGAAAGAGTTGCAGGCAAGGAAGCTTATAGCTTTCTAGATGGGTACTCAGGCTACAACCATATCACGATAGCGCTAGAGGACCAAGCTAAAACTGCCTTCATCACGGAATTTGGCGTGTTTGCATTTCGTGTGATGGCTGTTGGCTTAACAAATGCCCCTGCTACATTCCAACGATTAATAAACACTGCTTTTAAAGAATATTTGAGAGAGTTTTGTGAAGCCTTCTTAGACGACCTTTGTGTTTACTCTTCTTGGAAAGAACATCTATCATGTTTGCGGAAGGTGTTTGAAAAGTGTAGGTTATATCGTATCTCATTGAACCCGTTTAAATGCCAATTTTGGGTCAAGCATGGAGTTATTTTAGGGCATATAGTATCTAAGAATGGTATCTCAACCGATGAGAGAAAAATTAAAGTGATTCTAGAGTTACCACCACCAACCAATTACAAGGGAGTTCAAAGGTTCATGGGACATGTGGGTTATTATCGACGGTTTATTTTATTTTTCGCTGAGATAGCACGTCCTTTGTACAAGCTTCTCATTGAATTTAAATGGACTGAAGGGTGTGACCAGGCCTATGAACAATTGAAGAAAACACTAGCAAGTGCTCCGATTTTAAGGACACCTAACTGGGATGTCATTTTCCATGTGCATATTGATGCATCAAACTTTGCTATTGGGTGTGTTCTCACTCAACCAGGAGAACATAAATTGGACTATCCCATTAGCTTTGCAAGCCGTTAATTGAACGATGCTGAAAGGAACTACACCACTACAGAGCGAGAAGGTTTGGCAATGGTTTATGCAGTAAAGAAATTTCGCTACTACCTTCTGGCAAACAAGTTTGTATTTTATGTGGATCATCAAGCGTTGCTGTATCTGGTAAACGAGCCATGCTCCACAGGAAGAATCACACGATGGTTGTTAATTCTTCTGGAGTTTGATTTCACGATTGTAGTGAGACCCGGTAAAAGGCACGTCATGGCTGATCATTTGTCTCGCATATCCAATGGTGAAGCCCCTACAGGAGTTGATGATGAATTACCCGATACTTCCCTATTCATAGTTGAGACTATGCTTGAATGGAGTGAGAACATTGTTAACTTTTTAGTTAATGGTTTTCCACCCAAGGAACTTCGTAAGGATATCGCTCGAAGGCTAGTAAAAGAATGTGAACCCTATTGTTTGATTGCTGGAACTCTGTATAGACTAGGCAAGGACGATATTCTTAGGCGTTGTGCCCGCGAGGATGAATATTTGTATATCTTGCAAGAAGCACATATGGGCATAGCAGGAGGGCATTTTTCAGGAGACCTGACTGCTAGAAAGGTGCTGCAATCAGGCTATTGGTGGCCAACTTTATTTAAGGATGCATCACTTTTTACAAAAGGGTGTGATGAGTGTCAACGCTACAAGACCACACAGCGCAAAGACAGAATGCCCTTACATCCTATTAAAGTAACCCAACCATTTGAAAAATGGGGCTTAGACTTTAGGTCCAATTAGTCATGCAGCTCGCAACACTCAATCTCGATATATTCTAGTTGCTACGGACTATGTAGCAAAGTGGGCTGAAGCTAAGGCTTCACAAAAAGCTGACGTGAGGACAACAGCTAAGTTTCTTTTTGAGAACATTATCACAAGATTTGGTTGCCCTTTTGAAATTGTTAGTGATAATGGTACCCATTTTATAAATGAGGTAATAAGAGAACTTACTACGACCTTTATGATATCCCACCATAAGTCTACACCTTATTACCCGCAAGCTAATGGACAAGCTGAGAGCACCAACAAGACTCTAATCTCTATTTTAACCAAGACGGTAGAAGCTCATCGCACTGATTGGGATTTGAAGTTGACATCTGCTCTATGGGCTTATCGTACTGCTTATAAAGTGGCTATTAATTGTACGCCATTCAAAATGGTATACGGGAAGCGGTTATGCCTTGGGAGTTTGTCATTCCTAATCTTAGGGTAGCTTCGCAAGAAGTATGGAATGGTAACCCCTTAACCGAGTGTTTGTATATCTTAGAAAAACTAGACGAAGAGAGACAGTTGGCTGTGCAAAATGCTCTTATGGAAAAGGATAGGAGAAAGAAGTGGTTTGATCGCCATGTGAAGGATAAGGACATCAAAGTTGGTGATAAAGTCCTTATGTATGGAGTACGTAAAGAGAAGAAAAAGTTGAAATATGCTGGTAAAGGACCATATAGAGTATGTGAAATTACCCCACAAGGTACCCTTCGTGTGGAAACTCTTGATGGAGTTGAAACCATTGGATTCCTCAATGGGAGTAAATTCAAAAGATATTATGATCCTTTAAGCCAAGAAGAACTACGGGCCATTCATCAAAAGAAGGCCGCCAAAGCACAAACTGAGTTAAACAAGATACAAGCTCAAGCTGAGGCTAAGGAGCGACAACAACGTATAAGACAAAAATGAGAGGCTAACCTTGGAGTCACAAATGCATTCCACGTGGAAATCGAAGAGGATGGGTTGGACTCTGACACACCTCTACGATACTCTATTGAGTTAAATAGTACCTATGGAAAAGTGCTATATAATGCCTTATTGGACACGGGTGCTAAATATAATCTGCTATCCTATGGGGTGTGGTGTCAGTTAGGGAAGCCACCTCTATCTGAGAGTATTATCCAAGTCAAGGGTGTCAACAAGAAAAAAACTACGGTTTTTGGAATCTGGCACACTTCTGTCAGTTACGACAATGGAATTGTAGCTCAAGACTTTTTGGTCATGCCTACTAGAACTATGGAGGGTAATATAAACCTAGGCCGCACGTGGATGATAGCCACCAAATGCACTATTGATTGGGGGACTGGGGGTGTTACAACGCAAAAACCAACTCTTAGACCTACCACTCAAGCCATAGTCCCTGAGATATTGCCTAAGGAAATAAAACCCAAGACATTGCATGTCCAGGAGGTTGAACCATACGTCCCCATAGCCCAACTCTCTAGAGCTTCAACTGATGTAGTTGAAAGAAAGTTTGAGACACACAAGAACCATCCTAATATAACAGAGAAAACATACAAGTGGGTCCCTAAAGCTTCTGTAGTGAGCATGGTTGATGCAAAAAAACGGAAACCTCGTATGAACCATCCCACTCACTCCAAGAAATGTAAAGAAACGTTGCGTTGGATTCCTAAATGACTATTGGAAGCCCAAGGATACTATGAAGGAAATGATCAAATCTGGGTGTCCAAACGTAAAGTGTACTCTTACCTGTCACCTGGCCCATGTAAACCCAATCCTGTGGCTCCAAAACAAATTGAAAATCGCGGAAAGGAAAAAATCATGGAATGTTACACACCCGCTCTAGAGCTAGTTTGGGTACCAAAGAAAGAACGATTTGTTCCACCTAGCTCAGGAACAGGGAAATCAAATGAAGCTTCTTGCTCTTCATGTAGTTCCTATACGCAAATAGAAGCTTCGACACAACCTCCACCTACCACTGTACATATCCATACATGCACGAAAGAGTTTGCACCTCCCGGGGTAAGTTCATCACCTACAACAATGTTGCAAATAAAATCATGGGAGAGTACCTTACCACCCTTGCAACTAGATGAAACGCATAGGGCGGTCGAAAACTATTGGTTAAAGCCTTCACCCATAACAACTTGGAACAATTGGTTTCAAAATGTGACGACCTCATTCCAAAAGGTATGATCTACCCAAGGAAGGGGGGAGTGTTTGCTAACATCAATCATTCACTCGCTCCCCTCTCAACCTTCCTCCCTGAACTCTCAATTCCAATCTTAGGGAATGTATATATATAGCCTTATACTCACAAAAAACAAAAATAGTAAAGAGCAAGAGCGACTAGCAACGAGAGAGCACCCTATCAGATCTTACATATAAGTCCAAATTCACCGTGTCAATTCAAGCAACACACAAAAACAACTCTTATGTTTTAAAGGCCTAACCAAATCTATATGTATTGTCAGAAATGGCTACTTCACCAGAGGCATGCACTTCTATTTTTGATGAAAGGTACCCTTTGTCTTTTCCTCAAGTGTTCTACGTATGCTACCCTATACTTTCTTGCGAATGGGATTTGATAGAGAGCCTTGCATGTGAGAGAAATTTTGAGGAGTTAGAATGGCTGATACGTCTATGGCTAACTAGTGATCCCTACCCAGTAGCGAATGTGTCTCCAGTGGCACATGCTTATTCTTTTGCACAAGATGAGCATCCACGCATCGCGAGGTTCTTGATTAGCATGCTTGCACAAGAGGATGATGAAGAGGAACTAATAGAGATCGAGGAAGACTATGGCCTCACGGACAACGATTTTATTTATCTAGATGATGAGGATAGAGGCCTAGCCTTAGGGTGGCCACCCGGTTTATATAATATCCTCTTTCCTTGATTCTAAAAGGGGTGACAGATAGGTAGGTTAGGGGTCTAGATTGTGTTTTGAGTTTGTTTTTTAGGAGTTTTAATTTTTCACACTGACATGCCTCCTAGAGGTATAGTGCCTGTTTTTGGATGTGTTAGGTAGGACTTATATGGATCTCCATCCACATGGCTGAGGACATCTGCTTCAACGAAATGAGCCACTCCATACCTCCAGGTGTGCTACTTTCCATGATTCATGTTGGTGGATATGTGTAATTGCTAATAATGATTTTTCATGCTTTGTTTGAGTGCAATAGTTATGATTGTTATCTGCCATTATAGATGTATAAATTTGTCTTTGCTTAAGTTGATTGAACTCCAGTTTAATCTTATGGATGAGCCTGGAGATTAGGAGACCGTGACTTTAGGTTAACTCATTTACTTGACCACTAGGCCTAGCTAATAAAATTATCCGAGTATTTGAGACCTTAGGAATGTTTTAGGCAGAGAAAGCTTGCTCACTTAAACAACAAAAAACACTAGTGCGAATACCAAGGAAATGGAAGCAAAAAAAAAACAAACATAAGTGCCACAAATGAAAAATCTTACGCTGGAAGAGAAATCCTGGCTTGAATTGGTACTTCACTCACATGTATTGTCTATGGTACTAGAGCCATAGAGGTTCCCAGTGTGGGTGCTTTTCCTTGAGAAGCAAAAAACCCCGGACATACAAAATAAGCACACACGTCACATGATTGTGACCCAAAGTAAAAAAGTATTAAAAAAAAATAAAAATAAAAAAAGAAGAAAAATTAAAAGACTTCCATTGAGCTTACAGTTAACATTTCAAGCTTTTGTTTGCAGTTGTGAGAGCGAGTTGGCTAATCAAAGCTGAAAAGCATAATTAGGGAATCTTGCATTTAGATAATCTTCTTAGCTTAGCTAGTACTAGAGTAGTTGTTTTAACCTTAGTAATAGCTAACTAATTGATAGACTCACCCATAAGCTCAAAACTCTTGATTAATTAATTTACTCAAAGTGCAATTTATTTGTCCTTAATGGCAGTCTAACATTTCATAAATCTTGCATTTACTCATTTCCACATGTACTTTACATTCCCCTCATGATTTATGGCAATATAATTCCGCTTGCTAAAACAGTGACTTTGCCTTGCAGATTCAAATCTAGATGCTCTACAACATGGACATACCAAGATTCAACTCAATAGCTTCTGAGGACGGAATCTACATCAGGAAGGGGGGCAATGTTAACCCTCGTGGATCACGGACACCCTATCGCCTACGACGGACACCGTAACCGTATTATTTATTTAAGTAGAGTCAGGCATCGGGCTTGTCGGTCCAATAGGGAAAGGTAGAGTGATCGCCGATGAGAGGCGCACTCTAACACGAACATGCTAGGGTTAGTTGGCTAAGCATGGGCACCCAAGTGTGAATGGGGTGAGCTCACATAAAAGACAATTAAACCTAAAATTGAGTCATTCTCTCATTGTGCAATAGAAGCTGCTCTTGCTCCATCTCCACCTTCTCCTTCACCATCTCCTTGTGTGTGTGCGTGTGAGAGTGAGAGTGAGAGAGAGAGAGAGAGAGAGAGAGAGAGAGAGAGAGAGAGAGAGAGAGAGAGAGAGAGAGAGAGTGAGAGTGTGTGTGCGATCGAGCGTTGCGGCGGTACGACGACGGCGAGGCGGTTGAGCGCGGCATAGCGGCGTCTCCCTCTTCTTCGCGGCGCGGGAATCCTTCATTCGCAACTACGCAGGAAGGTGAGTGACATACCGTTCTTCCTTGTGAGCTTGTCTGTTGTATGACTGTGTGCTAGGAGCCTTTGTGGCTCGCACACGGCACGTAGCAAGTCTCTAGCCTTGACAGGGCACAAGATAGTAGCATTGACAACACTAAGAGTGTTCGACAAGTGCTTGAAGACGTTAATGTTATGATCAACGCAAGAGTAGTATCCGTTTTCTTTCACTTCATTTACCATAGGCTGATAGCCAAAGCCGCCTCGTTGGGACAAAGAGAAGATGCCATCAACATACAAACATGAGGAATGATACAAAAATGTTGCACAAAATCTTGGTCAAGACTAACACTAGCTCGATTTCTTGTTGACAGTCCATCCGCCACCACAGTCAACGAAAACTACGAGTGGCATCGCTTCTAAATTCATTCTCTATTTTGACAACAATAAATGCAACTGTTGAAACAAATTCAGAAGCACTTTCACTTTGAGAGAGAAACTCTTTGATTTTTTGCTCTGGATACAGGTGGAGATAGCAATCAAAAGGCTTTGCTTTGACAACCAATATGGTGGCACAAAGCCCACAAGCAAGTACCACCGTTCTTTGCAACATCCCTTTTTACACATGCCTCCTGAACTCGCACAAAGTCATGAATACCAAAGGCCTCAACAAACTCTAAGAGGTAGATCTCACTCACAACAAAGGTTATTGTATGTGTAGATCACATCCAATGCCAAAATTGGAGTTATAGGAGTTTGATTTGTCAAAAGTGCACTTGATTAGTATTACTCATGGAAATGCAGGTCCCCATCTTCATTTGTGAGAATTTGTTGAAGCCTTTCACACTGTGCCTGAATTCAACACAAGGCAACCACTCGAGAATAAGCTCATGACAATGCATCACCACAACTTGGACCCATCATGAAGGCAAACAAAGGGCTGCATATAGTAAACTTGGGGCTAGAGGACGACGAAAAGTGAACAAGGACCCTAGAAAACTAAACATAAGACAAGGAACACGATGGATCTTGCACCCTTGTTGTTCATGCGTACATCTAAGACCTTATGCCCTTTCATATTGTGGTAGTTGCTCTTAAGCTAGTTTACTTAATGGAGATTGATTTGCATAGCTCTCGTCTCCTTAATTATAAGCGAGGTGGTGTACTTTCCGTCCATACAACAAAATGCTTCACCATTGTTGATACGGATGAATCACTTATGCTTTTGTAATCACCTATAAATTATCCAAATGAGGGATGTTTGCAAGGGATGATGCTCACATTGGTCAAGATATACAGTCACATTAAAAAAAAAACATGAGTAAGGACCCATCATTGGCTTAACAATTCTTATTATGATTATTAGTGCTTGCGAGAGCTGTGCGCGTGGTGACACACTACCATAGTATCCAATGGAGATGCTTTCTTCTTCTACAACTACTTTGTTCTTCTCCCATGCAACCCCCTTTTTCGCAACATTATCTAGTTTTGGCCTTGTTTTGTTATATCATCCTCACACAAAAATACTTTTCGCATGCGGAAGGGAGCTGTTCTTGTGCTTTGTGGACTTTCATAGAGATGCTAGACATCCAATGGATTTCTCTTTTTATAATTGAGACAAAAGCTATAATCAACTTACAAGTTATTAGGAGCAAGCACAAGCCTAAACCCAAACCAAAACCTGAGATGAATATTAAGGAGGTTGTGCATAAATGGGCTGCTAAAGTCGGATCTTACCCACAACTATGCCTTACCCCTTGGTGGTGTTTCAATTTTAAGTGAAAATGCATGCATAGAGCTTTCTCAATATGCATGAAGGACTTATCGCTTTGATGGTGTCTTAAGATTCAAACAAAAATGTATAAAACCTAGAAAAATGCATAAAGGACATTCTAAAGGGAACAAAACTTGTCCCTTTGTGTGTAGTAGATCAAAAGAAAAATAGGACATTGTAACTTAGTTTTAAAAAACATTGCATTGAGGGATTGTCCATATGATAAGGAGACTAGTGTAAGTCTCTAGTACACTCTTTCTTTCAGCTCAATACTTATTTGTAATCTTTAACGTAAAGAACCATTCTATCTTTTGATCCAAGCAATACACCGTCCCTGCCAATCTCTTTAGCCTTCAATTCGTTTTGCTCTTCCTTCTATATTATGTGCAGTGCTATGTAGACACTTTATGCTCATCCATAGAGATGATGTGCACAAAAAAGCAACATGTACAAGGTGAAGTGCATAGAGTGGGTCCAATCCGTTTCCATGCAAAAGTGAGCTCCTCCCTTGGGTGTATGTAGTTCCTTGTATTTACTAAACCTAAAAAGTGAGCTCAAAAGTAAGAGGTACATCCTACTTAGGAAAAAATAGCTCTACTTTAGGGTGAAGGTGCCAATGAGTAGACAAAGTCCAAAACAAGAGAAACCTTTAATTAGCTTCACATTCTTTTCAAAATGATGAGGATTCATGATGGGATTATCATCGGATACATTCAAAGCTTGACAAGCGCTTTCTTTTCAGCTCCACAAAAATTTGAATTTCCTTCTATTGGCTTCTACATTTCAAATGTATCTATATTAGCACCTCTATCCTATTGAAAATACACCTTTTAATGGTTAAAGAGAGATTCTTAATGGACTAATAGTTAAATAAACGTTTCTCTTTATTGCAAAAGTAGAAGCCACCCGAAATGGATGAGTCCTTGTAGTCCACATCTACTTATCTAGCAATATGCATCAAACACACTTAGATCATAATTCTCACCAATGGAAGATCTGATGGGAATTAAAAAATAATTATCCTTGCGTATTCACACAAGAATACATCTATCATGGGAAAAGGTGGATTCTTTGGCATGCCCTGTGGCAAAATTACTTGGTTGCTAGTATTAACACCGAAAAGTATGAAGAGCAGGTAAAGTTCAAAGTGATGCTTTCAAAAGAAATGCTTATAGAGGTTAGACCAACACAAGAACTACAAAGAAGGTACAATGCTTTTGCTCTCCTTTACAAAGTGGTAGTAAGAAACTATTACAGATACCACTAATGATGGACTCAAAGTTGCAAATACCACAAGAATCAGTGACATATTCTATAGACAAAGGTAAAGCTAAAGTGGACCCTCCACCTACTAGCATAATAGATGTCACAACATGTGCTTCTACATCAAAGAACTGTGATGGATCAATTCCCTCAAGTGATTCAAGCTTTCAAAAATGTCAATCATTCACTTACCCAAATAGAAACTCAATGGAAAACCCCAAAAAAGTAAAGGTATATTAGCACAAGTACTCGTTGAAGCATGAGAAAGTCAAGAAAGTGTTTATTTCGAGCAGTCTAGTAAAAGTCAGTGATCTTGTGTGGATTGAAGACAAAAGATCAACATAGAAAGACAAACACATATGATGGATAGATTTACAATACAATCTGGAAGAACACAAGTTCTACAAAGGTAATAGACATGTATGGGTACCAAAACCAAAGATCACAACATTTGAAGTGCAATTGAGATTCCTGAGAGAAGAATACCAAATAGGTATCAACCTCGACAACATTCTAAGATACCTAAGAAGGTACAATACAAAACAATAACACCGAGGACTACTAAGTCTTCCACACCTCTCAAGAAGATACAACTCAAAGGTGGATTCTAGAGAATTTTCTTCTTGCACAAGGATTTTACATAGGATATACAAGAATTTGGCTACCAGTCGACCAACAGCCAATGGCACTTACAAACAAGCTGCATGAAGATCTCAAAAGCTCAACAAGACCTCATGCCAAACAAAGTCACCAAAGAAGCTACAAAGTTAATAGGAGGATTTGGATTCTTAAATCTTTCAGTAATCTTGGTCAAAAGACAGTCAACAGAGGTGTACAACAACATCAAAGGCTCCTTTCAAGAGGCCCAACTAGAGAATCAAATGAATAAGGGAGTCTTCACAATCGAAGAAGGACAACTCAACCGTCCTAGCCACAAAGTCAAAGGTGATCAAATAGGTACAACTTGGTGCTTCAATAATCCATTCATGAGGATTCAAGCTTACTTGTACTAGAATCAAAGTTTGTTGTAAGCACAAGAATGTAAAAATTCAAGTTGCTAGGGTGCAAAAAATACGCTTTGGCATAGCCAAAGTTGGGTTGTTGAGCTATGAAATGAGCAAAGTGTTAGTCCCAAAGCTTCAAGTCTTAATAAAATCTATGCTAAGGGTCGTAGTTATTATGCTTATGCTCAAGCTGGAAGACTTGAGCTTATGTAAGTTGAGTCACTCATGTGAAAGAGATGAGCATAAGAGTCAAAGTCTATTAGCTTAATAAAGGTGGAGTGGCATAGCATCCTACACTGACACACAATGCACAACAAGATACATATTCTCAATAATGAAAACCCTTCCAAAAGGGGTGCTAACTTGTAAAGCCATGTCA